>NC_047114.1:67684077-68011160 GCF_902500255.1 Thalassophryne amazonica
TCCATAATAAATATCATAAAAGTATGCGTTAAAACCCTAAAAGACAACAGAGGGCCATACTACTCACACGGAGCTAAAAGTTCAGAGAATTAAAGTGGGTCTTTAGGCGAGACATAAACACTCCACTGTGGGAGCAGTTCTAACGTGGGTAATGTTCGAATTACAAAACACCTGATCAGTTAATCGGGGGAAAAGTACAATATGTTTTAATTCTGAAAATAATTTGTTGTAGCCTGATTTCCAACTATTGCATGACAATGTTTATGTCAAAACAAGGAACTGGAAAATGATAAACACACTGGTTGCACATATAACCAAAAGTAATCATTGTATCTCTAGAAAACAAACAACTGGAGTCCGTGACAAGAGCTATGGAAAAGTTTGCAATGTCAGCTATTCTTTAACGTATGCACAAACAAGACACACAAGATGTTTGCATTGGTGAGGGTAGTCGTGACCGTTTGGAGTGTATCCACTCGAATGAACACGGAGGTGATAAAATATTTACCACATTGCTTACATAGCCAAGGGGAGAGGCAAAGAAAGACACGGGGGAAGAAGGAGAGAGAGAGAGAAAGAGAGAGAGAGAGAGAGAGAGAGAGAGAGAGAGAGAGAGAGAGAGAGAGAGAGAGAGAGAGAGAGAGAGAAGAGAGGAGAGAGGTAGGGGTGTTACCCAAATTGGTTGTGTGGGAGCTGGGTTCTAGTATTAGGATGGCATGCTGGTATCATCGTTAAGAGCACAACAATTCCACATGGCCTCTGTGCCCAACTGACAGCGATTTACATAGTCCACTACCTGCCATTAATAAAAAAAAAACATCAGGAAAGGGGGCTTTAGGTATTCCACATTACACACTACCAAATCCAGGTGGACTGTGCACTTACAGCAAACAAAACTAATTATTATGTTGAAAAACTATGTATTTGCCAAATTAACAGAACTCTGGGACTGATATGGTGACTTTCTTTTGAAATGCCTGATTGCCCGTTGGTGTATACTTGAATCTGATTAGTATGCTGTTATGTGTCAAATGTAATGCAAGCAGTTAAAGCTGTCCCCATCCAATTGTCCCCACACATACTATATACATCGAAAGACTGATTATCATTAAAGATTGCTAAATCAGCTGCCTAATCTACACTCAACAAAAATATAAACGCAACACTTTTGGTTTTGCTCCCATTTTGTATGAGATGAACTCAAAGATCTAAACCTTTTTCCACATACACAATATCACCATTTCCCTCAAATATTGTTCACAAACCAGTCTAAATCTGTGATAGTGAGCACTTCTCCTTTGCTAAGATAATCCATCCCACCTCACAGGTGTGCCATACCAAGATGCTGATTAGACACCATGATTAGTGCACAGCTGTGCCTTAGACTGCCCACAATAAAAGGCCACTCTGAAAGGTGCAGTTTTATCACACAGCACAATGCCACAGATGTCGCAAGATTTGAGGGAGCGTGCAATTGGCATGCTGACAGCAGGAATGTCAACCAGAGCTGTTGCTCGTGTATTGAATGTTCATTTCTCTACCATAAGCCGTCTCCAAAGGCGTTTCAGAGAATTTGGCAGTACATCCAACCAGCCTCACAACCGCAGACCACGTGTAACCACACCAGCCCAGAACCTCCATATCCAGCATGTTCACCTCCAAGATCGTCTGAGACCAGCCACTCGGACAGCTGCTGAAACAATTGGTTTGCATAACCAAAGAATTTCTGCACAGACTGTCAGAAACCGTCTCAGGGAAGCTCATCTGCATGCTCGTCGTCCTCATCGGGGTCTCGACCTGACTCCAGTTCGTCATCGTAACCGACTTGAGTGGGCAAATGCTCACATTCGCTGCCGTTTGGCACATTGGAGAAGTGTTCTCTTCACGGATGATGCGAAGGAGATGTGTTGCACTGCATGAGGCAAATGGTGGTCACACCAGATACTGACTGGTATCCCCCCCAATAAAACAAACTGCACCTTTCAGAGTGGCCTTTATTGTGGGCAGTCTAAGGCACACCTGTGCATGAATCATGGTGTCTAATCAGCATCTTGGTATGGCACACCTGTGAGGTGGGATGGATTATCTCAGCAAAGGAGAAGTGCTCACTATCACAGATTTAGACTGGTTTGTGAACAATATTTGAGGGAAATGGTGATATTGTGTATGTGGAAAAAGTTTTAGATCTTTGAGTTCATCTCATACAAAATGGGAGCAAAACCAAAAGTGTTGCGTTTATATTTTTGTTGAGTATATGTTCCCACAATCCAGCTTTGATTTTTTTTTTTTTTTACTGTGTGAGTTTTGAGTCAAACATCGGTGTTTATGTGCATAACAACACTGGTTTAGCATATCTTAAAACAGACATTCCCTGTCTTTCTGTTCCCACTGTGCCTTCTCTTCCCTTTGAAATACCTTCTTCTCATGTTACTCTCCATGACGACAGTTATTTCTGCATGAAAACTGCTCGCTCTCATATTCTTCTTGTTCCCGTTACTGATACTTCATCTCTAATGGGCAATTACTTCAGACCCAATGCTGAGCCGACTTATTGCACCTTCCCTGAATTGACTGACTGCCCATAGTGCTCACCTACTGTACCACATGCATTTGAGGTTGGGTTCCTTTTTTAAATATTGGCTCGTGAAAACAGAGTATGTGAAAAAATAAAGGTTGAAATTGCTCTGAATGATGTGATGGTGACACAGTCATGCAAGTCTTCACAAAATTAACTTGCTCCTGACAGTGGTGTCATGTCACCAGAAAGAGGTACTCATGAAGGACACCTTGCAAAAATTGTACATCGTTGCCATAGGATTGACTGATTGATTGATTTTATTAATTATTGAAATGTTGTATAAAATAAATACAATACCATCACAATAAAATGATAACAGAATAAAGCAACTAGCACATATTTCCATTATGGTCCTTAATAGTGCAGCAGATAGAGAATATTAGAGCGGAATCCTGCAAATGGTGATAAAAGCATCAAATTCGGCAGAAATAGTCCTCAGACAATCCTCTTTTGAAAAAAATGATTGGCCACTTGAATTTTCAGTTGCCGTTCAGGTAGAGGACAATTGAAGAATTACACAGGAGTCAAAATTAAAAGATGCTCCAATCATATTGAAACCTATGCCACATTATTAGCCTGATCATAAATATTCCAAAAAGGTATGGTTTGGATGGTCTGTAACTGAATTCTATGGAGTTATGGGATAAAAACAGCAAGAATGGTGACAAAGGTCAGTGTTGGTTTGTACAGGGGTCAAAAGTTAAAGCTGCTCCAATTTTGGTAAAAAGTTATGCAAATTACTAGTTGAGTTAACACGATTTTAAAAAGGAATAGTTTGGACCATGTATCATCCTTACTTATCAATTCAATCAATCAATTTTTTTTTTTATATAGCGCCAAATCACAACAAACAGTTGCCCCAAGGCGCTTTATATTGTAAGGCAAGGCCATACAATAATTATGTAAAACCCCAACGGTCAAAACGACCCCCTGTGAGCAAGCACTTGGCTACAGTGGGAAGGAAAAACTCCCTTTTGACAGGAAGAAACCTCCAGCAGAACCAGGCTCAGGGAGGGGCAGTCTTCTGCTGGGACTGGTTGGGGCTGAGGGAGAGAACCAGGAAAAAGACATGCTGTGGAGGGGAGCAGAGATCGATCACTAATGATTAAATGCAGAGTGGTGCATACAGAGCCAAAAGAGAAAGAAACAGTGCATCATGGGAACCCCCCAGCAGTCTACGTCTATAGCAGCATAACTAAGGGATGGTTCAGGGTCACCTGATCCAGCCCTAACTATAAGCTTTAGCAAAAAGGAAAGTTTTAAGCCTAATCTTAAAAGTAGAGAGGGTGTCTGTCTCCCTGATCTGAATTGGGAGCTGGTTCCACAGGAGAGGAGCCTGAAAGCTGAAGGCTCTGCCTCCCATTCTACTCTTACAAACCCTAGGAACTACAAGTAAGCCTGCAGTCTGAGAGCGAAGCGCTCTATTGGGGTGATATGGTACTACGAGGTCCCTAAGATAAGATGGGACCTGATTATTCAAAACCTTATAAGTAAGAAGAAGAATTTTAAATTCTATTCTAGAATTAACAGGAAGCCAGTGAAGAGAGGCCAATATGGGTGAGATATGCTCTCTCCTTCTAGTTCCCATTAGTACTCTAGCTGCAGCATTTTGAATTAACTAAAGGTTTTTTAGGGAACTTTTAGGACAACCTGATAACAATGAATTACAATAGTCCAGCCTAGAGGAAATAAATGCATGAATTAGTTTCTCAGCATCACTCTGAGACAAGACCTTTCTAATTTTAGAGATATTGCGCTTTGAATGACATATCCTGATCAAAAATGACTCCAAGATTTCTCACAGTATTACTAGAGGTCAGGGTAATGCCATCAAGAGTAAGGATCTGGTTAGACACCATGTTTCTAAGATTTGTGGGGCCAAGTACAATAACTTCAGTTTTATCTGAGTTTAAAAGCAGGAAATTAGAGGTCATCCATGTCTTTATGTCTGTAAGACAATCCTGCAGTTTAGCTAATTGGTGTGTGTCCTCTGGCTTCATGGATAGATAAAGCTGGGTATCATCTGCGTAACAATGAAAATTTAAGCAATACTGTCTAATAATACTGCCTAAGGGAAGCATGTATAAAGTGAATAAAATTGGTCCTAGCACAGAACCTTGTGGAACTCCATAATTAACTTTAGTCTGTGAAGAAGATTCCCCATTTACATGAACAAATTGTAATCTATTAGACAAATATGATTCAAACCACCGCAGCGCAGTGCCTTTAATACCTATGGCATGCTCTAATCTGTAGCCTTCACTAATGCTGTTTCTGT
The DNA here is from genome assembly GCF_902500255.1 of Thalassophryne amazonica. Classification (NCBI taxonomy): domain Eukaryota; kingdom Metazoa; phylum Chordata; class Actinopteri; order Batrachoidiformes; family Batrachoididae; genus Thalassophryne; species Thalassophryne amazonica. The sequence goes on from NC_047114.1 coordinate 67,688,934, forward strand.
ACTATGATGAATTCTAAAACCTGACTGAAACTCTTCAAATAGACCATTCCTCTGCAGATGATCAGTTAGCTGTTTTACAACTACCCTTTCAAGAATTTTTGAGAGAAAAGGAAGGTTGGGGATTGGCCTATAATTAGCTAAGATAGCTGGGTCAAGTGATGGCTTTTTAAGTAATGGTTTAATTACTGCCACCTTAAAAGCCTGTGGTACATAGCCAACTAACAAAGATAGATTGATCATATTTAAGATCGAAGCATTAAATAATGGTAGGGCTTCCTTGAGCAGCCTGGTAGGAATGGGGTCTAATAAACATGTTGATGGTTTGGATGAAGTAACTAATGAAAATAACTCAGACAGAACAATCGGAGAGAAAGAGTCTAACCAAATACCGGCATCACTGAAAGCAGCCAAAGATAACGATACGTCTTTGGGATGGTTATGAGTAATTTTTTCTCTAATAGTTAAAATTTTGTTAGCAAAGAAAGTCATGAAGTCATTACTAGTTAAAGTTAATGGAATACTCAGCTCAATAGAGCTCTGACTCTTTGTCAGCCTGGCTACAGTGCTGAAAAGAAACCTGGGGTTGTTCTTATATTCTTCAATTAGTGATGAGTAGAAAGATGTCCTAGCTTTACGGAGGGCTTTTTATAGAGCAACAGACTCTTTTTCCAGGCTAAGTGAAGATCTTCTAAATTAGTGAGACGCCATTTCCTCTCCAACTTACGGGTTATCTGCTTTAAGCTACGAGTTTGTGAGTTATACCACGGAGTCAGGCACTTCTGATTTAAAGCTCTCTTTTTCAGAGGAGCTACAGCATCCAAAGTTGTCTTCAATGAGGATGTAAAACTATTGACGAGATACTCTATCTCACTTACAGAGTTTAGGTAGCTACTCTGCACTGTGTTGGTATATGGCATTAGAGAACATAAAGAAGGAATCATATCCTTAAACCTAGTAACAGCGCTTTCTGAAAGACGTCTAGTGTAATGAAACTTATTCCCCACTGCTGGGTAGTCCATCAGAGTAAATGTAAATGTTATTAAGAAATGATCAGACAGAAGGGAGTTTCAGGGAATACTGTTAAGTCTTCTATTTCCATACCATAAGTCAGAACAAGATCTAAGATATGATTAAAGTGGTGGGTGGACTCATTTACATTTTGAGCAAAGCCAATAGAGTCTAATAATAGATTAAATGCAGTGTTGAGGCTGTCATTCTCAGCATCTGTGTGGATGTTAAAATCGCCCACTATAATTATCTTATCTGAGCTAAGCACTAAGTCAGACAAAAGGTCTGAAAATTCACAGAGAAACTCACAGTAACTTATCACGTTAAGGGGTAACATATGTCACATGTCATAGAATCCAATAGACATAGACCTTGTTTCACCTTTGGAGACCAAGCATTCAGCACTGTCAAAACTATTCCATATTCCATTTATTAATCCTATTAGCTCAACCAATAATTTGCATAACTTTTTACCAAAATTGGAGCAACTTTAACTTTTGACCCCTGAACAAAATGAAACTGAGCCTTGTCACCATTCTTGCTGTTTTTATCCCGTAACTCCATAGATTTCAGTCACAGATAGTCCAAACTATACCTTTTTGGAATTTTTATGATCAGGCAAATAATGTGGAATATTTTTTTCAATATGATTGGAGCATCCTTTAATTTTGACCTCTGTGTAATTCTTCAATTGACCCCTACCTGACCACCGATTGAAAAGTCAAGTGGCCAATCGTTTTTTCAAAAGAGGAGCATCTAAGGAGTATTTCTGCCAAATTTGATACTTTTATCACCATTTGCATGATTATTTGCTGCACTATAAATGACAAGTGAGTGCCAAAGCTCACCATATATATCAGCCAACAAGGTGAGTACTTGTAGTGGAATGATGCACAAGCTCCAGGATGCGTATCACAAAACACATATCACAGTACATCTCACAATACTGTATTATATCACTGTTCATGCTAATTATGCAGGAATTAAATCAGTGGTAAAGGGTTAACATTAATCCAATCCACTTTATTTCTATAGCACATTTTATGTGATGCACAAAGTGATGCACAAAAATTGAGTAAAACAGTGCTCCTACCATAAAAATTGTATAAATGCATTAAAACCATAAATAAATAAATGACTATCTCATTAGAAAAGTACAAAATCAAACCACAGGTAAAATCCATAATAAAATATCATAAAACTAAAACAAGCAAATAATTCTGAAATATAACTTGTACTTTTGGACACTATCTTTTTCCTATTTACATATTTTACAAATTGTTTGGTCTTCTTCAAGAGGCCATTAGTACTTCCCTAGTTGGCATTAAATCCAATATTTGTTTAATAAATTAAAAGCAATTTGATACACACTCCACAATATAATGAATGGTGATGTCACAGATGCCCCACTCTTCAGTAGAAGACAGTTTTTAGATGTGAACAGATGCATTTTAGCTTTGTGGTAAACTCTTTTATAACCACAGACATTAGTGCATAGACTGCACAAAGTACTGCAAAGTACTACAAAGCAGGAGCTTCTGAGCATGCCCAGGGGCATTCAATTTTGCTTGTAATCTGCACTAAAATAGTGCAAGTACTATGACACACATTTAGACTACTATTGTGATTAATTATTTCCTTCTAAGCAATAATGGATGATTTCCCTATAAGGAAAAATGAGTTATCCCCAATACTTGCTGTACTTGTTCACTGGTATCCTCAGTATTTCTTCTGTGAGGGTAGGCAATTTTTTTCTTCCACCATTAGACAGTTTATTTTTCAAGATTATCAGACACTCGTTCAAGCTCACATGAGGAGTGACAAAACAGTCAGGTAAATTGAGGTCCGCGAACATGTGCCGGTGCCACATGTCTTGGCATCCACCACCCCACAGAACTGTTCTGGTTCCTCAGTGGTAACAAGAATCCAGGGCTTCAGAAAAAAGACAGCTCACAACACATCAAGGATTTATTGTACTTCATAAAACAACTACCAGTGAACAACTTCCATTTCTCCACAGGTTGTTTTAATACCCTCAAAATGGTACAATGCCTTTAGAGAGGGAGCAAAAGAGATAGTGATGTCACACTGAAAACTGCAGGAAGTCCACATCAATAGGCCCCTGGAGAGGGACGTCATAGGAATAGTGGGGATTATTAGAAATATATTTCTCAGCAAGCCTTTGTTGTGCAGTACCTGTTGGGGTCTGTGTATGTGTACGTGTGTTTGTGGTGTTTACAGCAGTGCTAGAACTCCCCACTAACACAAGCCACAACAGGACTCCTACCAACACTTAGGATATGTTCGGCACCAATTAACAGCACTGTGAGTGCGTGTTCGGTGGAAGTAAATAATGGACTTGAAAGGGAACTACCATGGGGAGAAAAAGTAGTGAAAAAAGAACCTTGCAGAACATAAGCAAAACAAATTCAAGCCTGGATTGTTTGTATTAGAGGTTTGACACATATTGTGATAATTAACTATAAAAGAAATCTTTTCAGGATGTCTGCCTTACATGGTTGTCCTGGACAAAAAAAATGTCCAGCCCCCCCCCCCCCCCCCCCCCCCCCTTGTAAAACATTTCATCTTTAAATAAAGATTAAATTATAAATTAAATGAATGGTTACCTTAACGAGTTTGAACCCTGAGCCAAGTAGACTATTTTTGCATCTCAGCACAACCTCTTGTAACAAGCAAAAAAAAAGTATGTCTTTTTCTGCATAGACTTTACCAACTTACACATGCCTAACACACACACACACACACACAAAAAGAACTGTAGATAAACAGATATGGAAGTGCCAGACCTGTTCAAAACAATCCTTAAACACATTTACAGCCCCTTAGAAAAAATGCTTTTGGTCTCTATAGTTAGTTTCCATGTTTATGACAAGTGTGTGTTATAAGATGTCTGTGCACAAGTATTTCTGTATAATTAAGTTTTAGTCAAATTTAATTTTTGTATTACCACTGTTTGTATTAAATAGCAGCTATGAACAGCTTGCTTGTCAGGATTTGGATTTTTGCTTTGTGTTTTGCCTGTCTTGTTTTGTTTAGTTAATTTGCTTGATTGGTTTTGTTATATTTTAGTTCTCTTGCTGGTCTCTTTCTTGCTTGGGTTTTCTCTGTCCCTATCTCTCTTGTATTTCTCTTAGTGCTTGGTGGTGGGCATTTCCCTCTGTCTGGCCACACCCTTGTTCTGAAGCTTTCTACATACACCTGTTTCTAATCTGCAGCTCATCACCTGGGTGTATTTAAGATTCACTTTTTGCATTAGTCCCTCGCCAGATCGATTTGCCCTGTGCCTTGTGTTTCATCCTGCTAGCCTATTTGTGTGTATGACCACCTGTCTGTTAACTCGACCACTGATGTTATTTGTACTTTAGCTCTTGTTGGACTGCCTTTTTGTGTACCAGACCCAGCTTACTGTTTCAGTAAACTGTTTATACATACAGAGCACTTGTCTGAGTCCAGCCATTTTTGACCACCAAGCCTGATATTGGGAATGTTATCACTACTGTTACACCAAGGTCACTGAGGCAGTATGCCTGTTGTAATTTGTAATAATCTCTTACGAAAACCACCACCCATTCTCCAAATAAATGTGTTTATCAAAAACCTGAACCAAGGTTACCCTGTTAGATTTGCTTCTTTGATAGTCCAGAGATGGAGGATACATGGTTTCATTTGTACAGCCCATGCTTAATCTCCTTAAAATTTAGGGTTTGGCTGGGAGTTAGATTGAATCAGGGACCACCAAGATGGTGACATTTGGTAATGTCCTCCATAATAGTGCAAATAATCATCCTATCCTGTATGTTGCTGACACAGTGTCTGTGATCCATACCATTGTCTCCTTGAGATTGCATTGCCGTAATGTCCTATTCTCTGATTTATTGCAGTCCAGCAATAGAGGGCACCAACTGGTTCAAAATCCTGCTGCTACAACTTTGACTATAAGCATAAAGTTTGACCATATACCCCAATTTTGGCCTCACTTCACTGATTTCCTGTCCCTGTGAGGTCAGATTTTAAGGAGTTGTTACTCACATAGAAAATTATTCATTGACTAGCGCCTCCCTATCTGGCTGCCCTAATTAGACCTTACGTACCGGTCCATGTTCTGCGTTCTCACGACGCATGATTAAGGTGTGTCACAAAGGTTAAAAAGAAGTCAGTAGGCCACAGAGCTTTTTTCTTATCATGCACCACGACTGCGGAATAATTTGCCTGCTGAGATAAAACAGCCTGATTCTCTGGAGTCATTCAAGTCCAGATTGAAGACTAATCTGTTTTCCTATTCATATGACTAAAACACTTGTGTTGTATCAAACCATTTTTTTTTCTCTCCTTGTTTGTTGTGTTATTAGCAATGGAGCAAGTCTCAGCCTCATTATATCTAAATTCTTGGTCTGTTAGTGAAACAAAGAGATAACTGCCAGCAACCACGTTAGAAACCAGTCTGCTTTTCTGTCAGTTTCCTTCTGTGAACTAGTGCTTTATGTGTTGTTAGTTCCGGCTGATTGATTCTGCTCTCTTTCTCTCTGTTTGAGGTGTTGTGGCAACTCTAGGGAAATCAAATATGATACTGCGTGCTGGACCCCTGGCTGAAGGACAGGGTGCATCCTTAACCATGAGTCTTGCCCAAATGGATGCTGATGGGGACTTTGTAAGACAACCTACAATTGCACTTTGTACTTTATTTGGAACTTTAATATGTTTTGAATGTTTGAAAGTTTTCTGTTGTACTTTGTTTATTTGATCTTTGCTCACCCCTCTGAGTCTGGTCTGCTTGAGGTTTCTTCCTGAACAAATGCCAGAGGGAGTTTTTCCCTACCACGGTCACCTACGTGCTTGCTCAGGTTGGTGGGTGAGGTTAGACCTTACCCACGTGAAGCGCCTTGATGCTACTTTATAAATAAATTGAATCAAATTACATATACAGTGTGTTTTCAAATGGACAATAATGAAAAAGACATTCAATCTGAGATTTAGTGCAAGATATATCACTGATAAACAACAATAAGCAAAACTCTGAGCTGCCACTGCAAGGCAAAAGCAATAAAACCCGTGCATGCATGCAACTGGAAAAAATCTTCAAGCACTATGAAGTCAAATATATAAAAAGCTTGAAATATATGATACAAGTCATTTTAAGTGGTTTGCCTACAAATGTTTCCAGCTGCAGAGGTGTCGGGTGTCTGTAAGGTCTCTGCTATCCACTTTCAAAATATACCGACAGCTTTGTATGGTTAAAAAGTCAGTGGCCAATGGCCATACAAAAAGATTATTGAAACCATTCACTGGAGACCTCATATTCAATCAACAGAGATAAATGGACACTTTCTGGAAAGCTTGAGATTGCTGTAAAACTGTCACTGGGTCTGATTAAATATCTGCACTTGTTTCCACAAAATGAGTCACAGCAGCAGAGTTCTCAAGACACACAATGTGTGGTGATGCCTGGCGTGGTTGGATTTGACTTTACAGTGAGGTACATAAGCCATTGGAGAGTGACATGATTTTGTAATTTTTCTTCTGTACACCACAACAATGGAGTTGAAATTATGAAATAAAGATGTGGCTGAAGTGCCGACTTTCATCTTTAATTCAAAGTGTTGGATTAACCATAATTATAAGGACTATTGTTAAGACATGGGTAAAACTTCTTTTCAGTCAGTGACTAACTGAAGTTTGGAACACATGGACATCACCAAATACTGTGATTCCTCCCTTGAGATACTTTGGTAGGCCTGTATTGTGGCTTCATTCAGTTCCTGCTTGTTTGTGGGTCTTTCTGCCTGCAGTTTTACCTTCAATAACTGGAAAATGTTCTCTGCTGGGTTGAGGTGACATGGTTCATGTGGCCATTGAAGAAAAATCAATTTATTTGCTTTGAAAAGCTCTTGTGTTGCTTGGGCAGTATGTTTTAGGCCATTATCCATGAGCACTGTGAAAGTCTGTCCTATCAGTTTGGCAGAATTTGGCTGAATTTTAGCAGATACACTTCAAAATTCATTATGCTACTTCCATCAGCAGTGACATGTACAATAAACACCAGCGACTCTATTCCATTTGGCAGCCGTAACGCTGCCTCCACCATGTTTGACAGATGATGTGGTACACTTTGGATCATGAAGCATTTTATTCTCTATACTCATCTGTTCCTATCATTCTGGTACAAGCTAGTCTTGATTTCATCTGTTCAAAGAATTTCTTTCCAGAACTGGGTAGAGTTTTTTTTCTTAAATGCTTTCTGGCAACACTGAATCCGACCTTTCACTGTAGATATTATTACCCAAAGAAGCCAGTCCTCTGTAAGTCTGAAGCCTCCTGACTAACTATTGTTCTGTACATACTGGGTTGGGCAGCTGTAAAGTAGGTCAGACATTCAACATATACTATATTCATTCATGTTCTCTACCTGCTTATTCCAGTCACTGGTTATGGGGAGGCTGGATCCTACCCCAGCGGTTACTGGGTCAGAGGCAAGGAACATCCTGGATGGGCTGCTAGTCCATGTTGCTCACTCATACCTACTGTTAATTTAGAGTCCCCAGTTCACCTAAGGGGAGATCAAGTGGTTAAAACGGTGGGCTTGTGACTAGAGGATCCTTGGTTCAAATCCCTGTCAGACTGGAAAATTGCTCAGTGCCATTGGGCAAGGTCCTGAACAGCCACATTGCTCCTGGTGTGTAGTAAGCTCCTAGCATGGTAGCACTCTGATATCAGTGTGAAAATGGGTGAATATGAGGCATCAGGTAAACCACTTGACCATAAAAGCACTATATGAATGCAGTTCATTAACAATTTAACATGCATGTGTTTGGAAGTGGGAGGAATCCATACAGAGGCCAGACAGGAAGGACCAGGTGGGAAGAGATCCTAGGTCCTTCTAGCTGCGAGGCAATAGTGCTAACCAATATGTATAATATTGTAGCGAATATGACCACAGACATATCTTTACAGAATCAAAAGTTGCCTCATGTTCCACTTTTAACAGAGAACTGGACTTCCCAGACAATATTACGGGCCCCTTCACACATACTGCGAATTTGGTCAATTTGCACATGAAGTGCTCATGAAGCAGGAATTGTGTGCAAAACGTGTAAAATCGTAGCTGACTCGTGCACCTGTTGTTACAACTATTTGCGCACACCAGTGGCTGAAAGACAGAGCATGCGCTGTGCGAGCCCATCGAACCCTCTCACGGTAGGTGTCGGCCAAATTCCAGGTGACACACACGAACCGCTTGTTTGGCACTTAGAAAATGTGTGGCAATTTGCACTGTTAACACGACAACAGTCAGCAGACAATCATTGTTGAGCTGTATGTGAAATTTGTCTAAGTGCCCCACGACAGTGAAGTTCCTGAATGCACTTGTGGTGTGCCAGAGGGTCGGCTCCCCCCACAACACGTGTGTGTGTGTTTTGCATGCTCCCCTAACACGTGTAGGTGTTGTTTGAGCATAAGCGGCGCAATGTGGTACACCTTGTCCCATGGAACACAGTGCAAGTAGCTGCAGCTGCTCGCACTATGTTCCTGCTCGAAAGACATATTTGCATGCATGAACCATGGCACTGGGATTGTGCACGCCTGCCCATCAGCGCGATTTTTGTGGTTCGCTCATAAGAGCTGTTTCGCCGTGAGTCACCATGAGTTGTACTTATTTGCACTATGTATGAAGGGGCCCTAAGGTTGGAATATGTGACACTGGACTGAGTCTTTATCACCCTGCATCAAACTCTTCCCTTCTCTCAAAGTGACAAGTGTTCTAAACATTTCCTGGCTAAATTTACGCCTCCAGAAAGCTTAAAGGAACAGTCCCTATGGATCAAAGACACTTGTTGAAATGGATCCAGGCAACCCCAGTTCAACCTGAATTTATTACAATTTAATGAAACCTGTCCAAATCAGAGAACTTCCAGACACCAACAGGACACTCATATAGACAACAGCTCAACAAACCTAGAATCCCAGCCAGCCAGATGGCAACAGAAAGGAAGGTCATAAAACTGAGCAACACTGGGATGGAACCACAGTGGCACCTGGAGGAAGCACACAGACCCTTCAATACGTGAATACACTTTCTTTAAATAAAAGACAGAAATTGTAATTTATTTTCCTGTTGTTATAGTTAACAAAGATAAAATTTATATTCCAATTCATTTGTTTACACCTTTCTTTCATGTGATGTTATGAGTATTCCTTTTTCTAACTCTTGGTGGATGTTTAAATGTTATTTGTTGAATTATTAATGAATAGTCATGGTGAAAACAGTGTTTCTGTTAATCACTACCCTTTTCTAGCATGGTTTACGAGACTCAGTCATCTTTTATTTTATTAGCCAAAGAAGAAAGAAGGTATTTGTCATATATTGTATCTGGTTTGTTTTTAAAATAACTTTCTTTGGGAGTAACCTCAGGCCAAGTGGGTGGAGCTTATGACAATGTGCTTGTCCTCTTTAAAATGACCCTGAAACAAAGGAATGCTCTTTTTTCTCTTCCATGTTCTTCCACTTTTTTCAACACTTCCATGCTCGTCTCTGAACTTCTTCATTTTCAATGTCCTTAGTCTTAGCTTGTGGCTTTTGTTTTATCATTTCATTGTGTTTCTTTTTGTTCCATAACTTTCATTATTTGATGCACCAGTTTTTAATAACTTTTAAGGCTTCAAAAGTCATTTGCACTTCCTAGCTGAGATTTTCAAATTGTGAGCAAATCTGCAAGTCTAAAAATTCTTCATTTTTCACTCAATGCCAAAAAAAAAGAAAAAAAAAATTGTGAACTTTTAATTTTTCTTCACAACTTCCATTGCCAAGCTTTGAACATTTTATCACAAATACTTCAAATTCATTTTCCATAAGTTTTGGAAGGCACCAGAGCATTTTTGGCAGCAAACACCAAAACCTTCATCCTGGGTCGGTTGGTGAACCAATCTTCTCCAGAACCGCCGAACTATTATGTTCGGTCCTGCTGGGAAAATGAGCCGGATCCATGCCTGTAATCATCTGGGACACCTGGTGGGTTTACCTCGACCCAGGTCAATTAAAGAAGGCCAGCAATCGGCCCATCAGGAAACTGGACCTTGTCAATCCACTCAATCCAAAGGACCGAAGTAAGTGAACCTTCAACTGTTCTGATGATCGTTGATGTCAGTGATGTGAAGTGGCTTTCTTTAATATATTTTCTTAATAATAATAATAATAATAATAATAATAATAATAATAATAACAATAATAATAACAATAAGAATTCATGAACATAAAATTTATAGCTGAATTCCAACCAGGTTTATTGTCATTAATGTCTATATTTAATGCTTCATTGTTTTCTTTTTCCTTGTTTTTCACATCTCATCATTTGTAAAATCTCATATTGTCAAAATCTCAGATATATTTGTGGGTACCTGTATATGTAAATAAATGTGAATGTGTTACACCCGTTGTTTGTTTTGTGTCCGGTTGAAGACAGATGTTTAATCAATCATATCCAGAACTTATGGCTTTGTTATATTTTGTATGCAGTAACTGATAACATTTCACAAAGCTGTCATTCAAAGCAACCATGCATTTACTTATTCATAATTTTAAACACAGCACAAACTGATGAGTTATTATTAAAGGAAAAATAAAGGGGGGGGGGGGGGAAAACTAGCTATAAAGACCAAAATCATTTCTTTTTGTACCAGGCAATAAGCATGTTTATTTCTGGTGTCAGGTTGGACATTTTAACATGGGCTTCAATGGAGAGTGACTGTGCAAGTAACCATTCAAGGAACTACAAGATCTGCCACTTCTGCCTTGGCTTCATCTTTTAGTGCCATAGGTTGGGGTTTGATAAACACTGATAACAATTTAGACACAAAAATAATATCCATAAACTTACACACACACACACACACACACACATACAATATATTTGCTTCCAAAACATAAAAGAGTGAATTAAATACATCTTGCAAAATAATATATGATAGTAACCACAGCTATAAAGTCACGTGAAAGGAAATAATCTGTGAATGTAAAAGAGCGTGGCCATGAAGTGTTGAAAATAAGATGAGGAATGGAAGCTGCCAATATGTTCTTAAAAGTCTGCACTGTGAGCCAACTAAACACAGCCAACTTTGTCCCTCGTGTCTGAAAGTCATACCTTTGCCAAGGACTGTGACTGTGGATTTGTTCCGCACAGGACATAAAGCAAAGCAAAAAGCCAACAGTAGACCCAGTCACATACCCTCTGCTTTGTAGATATGTGGCTCTCTCATATCTGTTTATTGATCAGAGCAGATGTGCATCAATCAATCTTATCTGAGCTCCGCACACTGTCTAGCTAACCTCTGGGAGGGCAGGCCAACCAATACTGCGAAACGGTGCGAGCCCCGAGCCACTCATATTATCACCAAACACCTTGAGCAAATTTTCTCTTTGTGTGAATGTATGAGTGTGTGAGAATACCAGGAGACACACCGTGAAGGTGCATTAGAGGACAGGTCGAAAGCGGCAGCTTGAACAAAACCTCACATTAACTTCGTCTTTACGTTCCTTGGGACAATCTCAAAATGTTGTCTTCCACACGCCATAGTGAAGCAAAATCAAAACCTCTCACAATCCGTAAAGTGGGCTGCACAGAAGGCTGGTGTTCACCGTGGATTAAGAATCAATGCTAATGAACATTTCTAGTATGCCGGAGGTGGATGTGATCCACAAAGAAGTACAGCACATCACGCTCAGCAAAACGGATGAAACAATCAATTCAGCCTTTTCAAAGATGCGGAAAATCTGTGATCCACGATACATTGATGCCTTTTAATGTGCCAGACTGACATAGAACAAATTCACATTGCCTGTCTGTGAGGATCTGAGTGGTGCTATTATGGGGAGTCTGATTTTTAAAAGAGTCAATAATGAAAAGCAAAAACTTGAAATTTGGAAGTAGTATCCTAACGTCTTCGAGTGTTAACATTGTCAGATGGTAATAATATGATATGAAATGGATTCAGCTTCACTTGTTACTTACCTCGACACACGTTGCCGTTGTCGGGTTCAAATCCGGCCTTGCAAGTGCAGCTCCCGATAGGAACCATCCACTCTCCGTCTCCGTTGCAGTAGAGTTTTATAGGGACATCTACTTCCTCTGAGTTGGGAATGCAGATCCCTCTGGCAATGACCAGGGAGGTGCTCTCAGCCCCTGTCATGGTCTCTGGGAAGATTGCAAAGTTCTGGACCACACTGGGGCACTTTTTATAAAACACCCTCACTGACAGCAGAGACATACAGGCACCGTAGTCCTGAAAGGCCAGATAGAAGCCGTTCTTAGATAGCGGCCCAAAGCTTCGCACCTCTGTGTTGACCTTCATTAAGCGCCCCCCGAAGTCCACCTGTGAGAAGCTTTCGTCTGCGGCAATAGTGTCTACCTTGAGGTAAGGGGCTTCCATCCAGAAGGCAGTGCCCTTGGTGGCAATGACAGCATCAGTTTCATAGTAGTAGAGATTGAAAGTCTCCTTACAGGAACCTGGAACATTGGGGATGGAACTGCAGTCGCGTACGGTGAATCGAATCTCCACGTAGATGCGCTGAGCACCGCGCCGATCGATAAATGTGGTGAGGAGCCAGTTGTTCTGACTGGGCTCAAAGACATTACACACCTGGTAGGTCCTGATGGTGTTAAGGTTCTCATCATAGCCACTCACCTCCTCCCACTGTAAATACAGAAAGAGATAAACATGGTTGATCAATAACAATTTGTGACAAAGATACTTTGTGAAGTGTATCAAGCCACTGTCAGTCTGTACACACAAGGTATCAGTCATTAGTAACAGGAACTAAATTCAAGTCTACCATTGGATCTAATACAAATGAATCAACCTGCCTCACTGTTGGGAAAATTCAAACAATACATGCATGCAAATTAGGGCTGGGTGATATGACCTAAAATTCACATATATATATATATATATATAAACATAAGTGTAAAAATTATAATGCAAGTGTTTCTGAATGGGTTTTATAGCCCCATAGCAAATAACAAAAACATATAATGTAATTTTGAGAACATTTATTGTGCAGATCTCAAAACTATGGCTAGAATTTGCCAGAAGCTACATCAAAGATGCAAGCCTAAATTTGATCTTTTAATGAAAACATGAATTTCTTGTTAGGTCAGTGGTTGAGGTTTCATCTCTTGAACACTAGATGGCACACCCACTCGGAATACATGAACAATTTTCAGAATGCAGACATTCCTCATTTTCAAAAAGAAACAAGAAACCCCGCTCCCCCAAAACAACAAAAAAGTACTTAATTTACTCATATTTGAAGTCAGTCAGTAAATCATTGTTCCCTGGCTGATTTTGTCTTTCTGCTCCGGTTAAAAAAATCTTTGCATTATTTTATGTGGTGTTTCCTCATATGTTTTATTCAGGTCGCAAGTGAGTGACCCCTCTGCCCGGACCATCCCCTGAAACAACGGCTTTGCAAATATTGCACGTTGCTGTCTTGGCTTTTTGGTGTTCAGCGACAGAACTCCTCAATACTTGCCTGTTAAATTCACTGCTAGAATCCTTGTGTCAGTGACACACACCTCAGCTCAGAACACTCCCCTCCCCTCCGCACTCTGTTTGCAGCAAAGGAGCAGTGGTTCACAGATGTTTCAGTTTTCCTGGATTGAAAAACTCCGTGGGCGTTATCGCGATAGGTTGGTGGAGTACAAATCTCTACCATAGATCCAAATTTATATAATTTCTACTGTCAACCACAAATACCGCACACCCATAATGTGAATACTCTTATTTTGTGACAATTCTCCACACTCTACTCTACTACCAATTCTATACATCAATCAATCAATCAATTTTTTTTTATATAGCGCCAAATCACAACAAACAGTTGCCCCAAGGCGCTTTATATTGTAAGGCAAGGCCATACAATAATGATGTAAAACCCCAACGGTCAAAACGACCCCCTGTGAGCAAGCACTTGGCTACAGTGGGAAGGAAAAACTCCCTTTTAACAGGAAGAAACCTCCAGCAGAACCAGGCTCAGGGAGGGGCAGTCTTCTGCTGGGACTGGTTGGGGCTGAGGGAGAGAACCAGGAAAAAGACATGCTGTGGAGGGGAGCAGAGATCGATCACTAATGATTAAATGCAGAGTGGTGCATACAGAGCAAAAAGAGAAAGAAACAGTGCATCATGGGAACCCCCCAGCAGTCTACGTCTATAGCAGCATAACTAAGGGATGGTTCAGGGTCACCTGATCCAGCCCTAACTATAAGCTTTAGCAAAAAGGAAAGTTTTAAGCCTAATCTTAAAAGTAGAGAGGGTGTCTGTCTCCCTGATCTGAATTGGGAGCTGGTTCCACAGGAGAGGAGCCTGAAAGCTGAAGGCTCTGCCTCCCATTCTACTCTTACAAACCCTAGGAACTACAAGTAAGCCTGCAGTCTGAGAGCGAAGCGCTCTATTGGGGTGATATGGTACTACGAGGTCCCTAAGATAAGATGGGACCTGATTATTCAATACATTAGTCTGTTTGGTAAAAAACTCAAATACCACATATAGTTAGACTGTCGATTTTCTTTAATGGCAACATGTAAAATTATCTCAAGATGTGCAGCAAGATTTTCTAAACAAAGTATGTTTTTTAAGCACATGATAATTCCCAATGTGTTGTGAAAGTGTAGGAACACGGACCCACAACAGGGGGCGCAAATGAACGGACAATGGAGGAAGTCAAATAACAACACTTTACTGTTGTGAATATGCACAACAAACACAACGGATCACAACAATAGACAGAGAAGTCAATTCACAAGAATGTGTCACGTGGGCAGGCTCGAAGATAAGAGACGTCTGTCCAAAGTAGAACCGGAACCACACGATTTCCTCCGCCACCGAACCCCGGGAATACTGGAGCCGCCAAGTCCCGAACTCCCAGGTGGCCACTGCCTCCGCGTGTCGGATCTGGTACTGCTGGCGAGGAACAAAAACAGTTAAATGTGGGTGTGTTTGCACCCAGTAATCCGTAAGGCGGGAAAACCACCTCCACCTCTCGTTGGAAGAATATCTGCTAGTTAACGCACAAGAGTAGTAAAGGGTTACTGTCAAAAAACACAGTCAGCTGAGTACGGTACCTTCTAGGTAGAGCGATATCTCGGCAAAGAGGTGGAGATGTCGTCCTGCTGATATACCACTGTTGATCAGATGATTGGTGACAGCTGTTGTAGGTGATAAGTGATAGCTGTCACCCCGGCTGCTCCTGTGAGGCGGCAGCGCCCTCTGGTGCCTGGAGCCCGCACTCCAGACAGGGCGCCCTCTGGTGGTGGTGGGCCAGCAGTACCTCCTCTTCAGCGGCCTACACAACAGGACCCCCCCCTCAACGGACGCCTCCTGGCGCCCGACCAGGCTTGTCCGGGTGGCGGCGGTAGAAATCGGCCAGGAGGGCCAGGTCCAGGATGAAGCTCTTCTTCACCCAGGAGCGTTCTTCGGGTCCGTACCCCTCCCAGTCCACCAAATACTGGAAGCCCCGGCCCATCCTACGGACATCCAAGAGCCGGCGCACAGTCCAAGCCGGCTTGCCATCGATGATCCGGGCAGGAGGCGGCGCCGGACCCGGAGCACAGAGGGGTGAGGTGTGATGAGGTTTTATCCGGGACACATGGAAAACAGGATGGATCCGCAGTGAGGCCGGAAGCTGAAGCCTCACTGCGGCTGGACTGATGACCTTAAGGATTTTGAAGGGGCCGATGTAACGGTCCTGTAGTTTGGGGGAGTCCACTTTGAGGGGAATGTCCTTTGTGGACAACCACACCTCCTGCCCTGGCCGATACGCAGGGGCCGGGGTCCGCCGACGGTCTGCATGGGCCTTTGCCCTCGTCCGGGCCTTTAGCAAAGCAGAACGGGCGGCGCGCCACACCCGACGGCACTTCCGCAGGTGGGCCTGGACCGAGGGCACACCGACCTCTCCCTCAACCACCGGAAACAACGGGGGCTGATACCCCAGACACACCTCAAAAGGGGAGAGGCCGGTGGCTGAAGACACCTGGCTGTTATGGGCATACTCGATCCAGGCCAAATGGGTACTCCAGGCCGCCGGGTGCGCGGCCGTCACGCAGCGCAAGGCCTGTTCCACCTCCTGGTTTACCCGTTCTGCTTGCCCGTTGGTCTGAGGATGATACCCGGACGAGAGACTCACCGTGGCCCCCAGTTCCCGGCAGAAGCTCCTCCAGACTTGCGAGGAGAACTGGGGACCGCAATCGGAGATGATGTCTGTTGGAATCCCATGCAGCCGGACGACGTGGTGGACCAGGAGGTCCGCTGTCTCCTGGGCAGTCGGGAGCTTCGGGAGGGCCACGAAGTGGGCCGCCTTGGAGAATCGGTCCACTATCGTGAGGATGGTGGTGTTGCCCTGGGACGGCGGGAGGCCCGTGACAAAATCCAGGCCGATGTGGGACCAGGGGCGATGAGGCACAGGCAGTGGCTGGAGAAGTCCCGATGCCCTGCGGTGGTCAGCCTTGCCCCTGGCGCAGGTGGTGCAGGCCTGGATATAATCCCGGACGTCGGCCTCCAGGGATGCCCACCAGAAGCGCTGCCGGACAACTGCCACGGTCCCACGCACCCCTGGATGACAGGAGAACTTGGAGCCGTGACAGAAGTCCAGAACTGCAGCCCTGGCCTCTGGTGGGACATAAAGTCTGTTCTTCGGCCCAGTTCCGGGATCCGGGCTCCGTGCCAGGGCCTCCCGGACGGTTTTCTCTACGTCCCAGGTGAGGGTGGCCACGATAGCGGACTCCGGGATGATAGGTTCCGGTGGATCCGACAACTCCGTTTTGACTTCGTCTTCATGCACCCGGGACAAGGCATCCGATCTCTGGTTTTTGGTCCCGGGGCGGTAGGTGATCCGGAAGTCAAAACGGCCGAAGAACAGTGACCAGCGGGCTTGCCTGGGGTTCAGCCACTTGGCGGTCCTGATATACTCCAGGTTCCGGTGGTCAGTGAAAACCGCGAATGGCACGGACGTTCCCTCCAACAGATGTCTCCACTCTTCAAGAGCCTCTTTCACCGCAAGGAGTTCTCGATTGCCGACGTCATAGTTCCGTTTGGCCGGGGTCAACCTGCGGGAAAAATAGGCACACGGGTGAAGGACCTTATCGGCCTTTCCGCTCTGAGATAGCACGGCTCCTATCCCTGAGTCCGAGGTGTCCACTTCAACCACAAACTGGCGACTAGGATCGGGCTGCACCAGAACAGGTCGAGAAGCGCCGTTTCAACTCCTTGAACGCGGCATCGCACCGATCCGACCAGGTGAAGGGAACTTTTGGAGAGGTCAGGGCTGTCAGGGGGCTAACTACCTGACTGTAGCCCTTAATGAACCTCCTGTAGAAATTTGCAAAGCCGAGGAACTGTTGCAGCTTCCTACGGCTGGTGGGTTGGGGCCAGTCTCTCACCGCCGCAACCTTGGCCGGATCAGGAGCGATGGAGTTGGGGGAGATGATAAACCCCAGGAAGGACAAAGAGGTGTGATGAAACTCACACTTCTCGCCCTTCACAAACAGCCGGTTCTCCAACAACCGCTGCAGGACCTGACGTACATGCCGGACATGAGTCTCAGGATCCGGAGAAAAGATGAGTATATCGTCTAGATATACGAAGACGAATCGGTGCAGGAAGTCCCGCAAGACATCATTAACTAATGCTTGGAACGTCGCGGGGGCGTTTGTGAGGCCGAACGGCATGACCAGGTACTCAAAGTGACCTAAGGTGGTGTTAAATGCTGTCTTCCACTCGTCTCCCTTCCGGATCCGAACCAGGTGATACGCATTTCTAAGATCTAGCTTAGTGAAAATCTGGGCTCCATGCAGGGGCGTGAACACTGAATCCAACAAGGGCAACGGGTATCGATTACGAACCGTGATTTCGTTCAGCCCCCTATAATCAATGCATGGACGAAGTCCGCCGTCTTTTTTACCCACAAAAAAGAAACCTGCACCCATCGGGGAGGTGGAATTCCGGATCAACCCGGCAGCTAAAGAGTCCCAGATGTAGGTCTCCACTGATTCGCGCTCAGGTCGTGAGAGGTTGTACAGCCTGCTGGACGGGAACTCAACGCCTGGGACCAAATCAATGGCACAATCGTACGGACAGTGGGGGGGAAGGGTGAGCGCCAGATCCTTACTGAACACATCTACAAGGTCATGGTACTCCACCGGCACCGTCCCAAGATTGGGCGGGACTCTGACCTCCTCCTTAGTCTGGGAACCGGGAGGAACCGAGGAACCTAAACATACCCGATGGCAGGTCTCGCTCCACTGAACCACTACGCCGGACGGCCAATCAATCCGGGGATTGTGTTTTAACATCCAGGGGAACCCGAGAATCACACGGGAGGTGGCAGGAGTCACAAAAAACCCGATCTCCTCCCGGTGGTTTCCTGACACCACCAGAGTTACTGGTGGTGTCTTATGTGTGATTAGAGGGAGTAGGGAGCCATCTAGTGCTTGCACCTGCACAGGCGAGGTAAGCGCCACCAGAGGGAGCCCTGCCTCCCTGGCCCATCTGCTGTCTAGCAGATTCCCTTCAGAGCCCGTGTCCACCAGTGCTGGGGCCTTCAGGGTTAAATCCTCATAAAGGATTGTAACTGGGAGTCGTGTGGCAATATGGGTATGTCCCACGTGAATGTTTTGGCCCACCCCTAACCCAGTTTCTAGGGGCGGGCGTTGGTGTTTAACCGCTCGGGGCAGTCCCTCACTTGATGCTCTATTGAGCCACAAACAAAGCACGCTCCGCGGACCAGCCTCCTCTGTCTATCTGGTGGCCTAAATGTGGCCCTGCTCGTGTCCATAGCTTCATCAGCAGGGGGAGCTGTAACCACACGGAGCGTAGAGGCCGTGGAGCGTGGGGAGGGCAGAACTCGGTCGGAACCGGAAGGGAGAGGGACGGCACGTGCCCGGCCACGCCCTTCGTCTCGTTCCCGACGGCGTTCTTCTAACCGATTGTCTAATCATATAACGAGATCAATAAGCCCGTCTAAATCCCGCGGTTCGTCCTTGGCCACCAGGTGCTCCTTCAGGACCAACGACAGTCCGTTTACGAAGGCGGCACGGAGGGCAGTGCCATTCCAGCCGGACCTCGCAGCCGTGATGCGGAAGTCGACTGCATAAGCAGCTGCGCTCCGGCGCCCCTGTCTCATTGACAGCAGCACGGCTGAAGCGGTCTCTCCTCTATTTGGGTGATCGAACACTGTTCTGAACTCCCTCACAAACCCATCATATGTCAGAAGGAGCCATGAATTTTGCTCCCAGAGCGCTGTAGCCCAAGCGCGTGCCTCGCCACGAAGCAGATTAATTACATAAGCTATCTTACTAGCATCAGTCGCGTACATGACGGGACGTTGTGCGAAGACGAGCGAACACTGCATAAGAAGACGAGCGAACACTGCATAAGAAAGTCCGCGCATGTCTCCACACAACCCCCGTATGGCTCTGGAGGGCTTATGTATGCTTCAGGGGAAGGTAGGAGGGGTCGTTGAACGACCTGTGGAATGTCACTGTTGCGCACAGGATCGACAGGAGGGGGAGCCGCAGCAGCGCCCTGAGGGCGCGCTTCCACCTGCGCGGCGAGAGCCTCCACCCTGCGGTTAAGGAGGACGTTCTGCTCAGTCATTAGATCCAACCGAGCCGTAAAGGCGGTGAGGATTCGCTGCAACTCACCGATCATTCCTCCTGCAGACGCCTGTGCGCCCTGCTCTTCCATTGGCCGTTCAACAGCCGGTTGACGCCCCTCGGGGTCCATGACGTTGGCCGAGATATCCTGTTGTGAAAGTGTAGGAACACGGACCCACAACAGGGGGCGCAAATGAACGGACAATGGAGGAAGTCAAATAACAACACTTTACTGTTGTGAATATGCACAACAAACACAACGGATCACAACAATAGACAGAGAAGTCAATTCACAAGAATGTGTCACGTGGGCAGGCTCGAAGATAAGAGACGTCTGTCCAAAGTAGAACCGGAACCACACGATTTCCTCCGCCACCGAACCCCGGGAATACTGGAGCCACCAAGTCCCGAACTCCCAGGTGGCCACTGCCTCTGCGTGTCGGATCTGGTACTGCTGGCGAGGAACAAAAACAGTTAAATGTGGGTGCGTTTGCACCCAGTAATCCGTAAGGCGGGAAAACCACCTCCACCTCTCGTTGGAAGAATATCTGCTAGTTAACGCACAAGAGTAGTAAAGGGTTACTGTCAAAAAACACAGTCAGCTGAGTACGGTACCTTCTAGGTAGAGCGATATCTCGGCAAAGAGGTGGAGATGTCGTCCTGCTGATATACCACTGTTGATCAGATGATTGGTGACAGCTGTTGTAGGTGATAAGTGACAGCTGTCACCCCGGCTGCTCCTGTGAGGCGGCAGCGCCCTCTGGTGCCTGGAGCCCGCACTCCAGACAGGGCGCCCTCTGGTGGTGGTGGGCCAGCAGTACCTCCTCTTCAGCGGCCCACACAACACAATGCTCACAATTTGGGGACTTCAGCTTATGCTAACAGACTGTTAGCACTGTGTTATGCACAGACTTAATTGTGATGCGTTATGTGACATGAGCGAGTTTTCATGCTAAAATTAGCCTGTAAACATCACATTATGTTAGCCTATTAGTATCACATTGTGTGACGTAGCGACTTTAAGACATAATACAGCAAATCAATTGCGAATCGCTGTTTTAATGCTTTTAAGGTGCTCCCCTTGCTCATGTCTCTAGCCACTACAAGTATATTTTTTTGTTTTGTTTTTGTTGTTGTTTTAATGTTCATTGTAAATCCTGTGTTTTTCCATCTGCTTGATGCTACAAAATTCTGAAATAGGTCTTACATTATAAATTCCATTGTTCTCAGTGGAGGCACAGCTCATGCTAACACTACATACAATGTCAACGCCATGACATTGCACAAAACAGCAAGCTAGCATTAAGGAAATTATACAACATATTATATTAAGAGCGTAACTTTATTCACATCAGGAGACAGTGCTTCAAAACAACTGCCAATTATGAATGGCAACTGAAAATAGAAATAATAATAATAATAAAAATCCTTGGAAAAGGTTTCCAAACTTATTGTCTGTGATCACACTAAAATAAATTTTACCCATCAATTCATATTTTCTAAATATTATGACTAAAGAAACCTACTAAAATAGATAGCTATTATTATTCGGAAGAATTTATACACTTCATTAGTTGACTAATAAATTTGTAAAAATATAGATTTAAGTTGGTTTTTTGGGTGGAATTTCAGTGAGGAGTGGATTTATTCATGGGGATGGTACTAAATAAAAATAATTCCTTAAGTGTAGCCAGAGCAAAAACACTGCTTCCCCATGTTGCCCCATAAATGTCTATAGCACGTGTACAGCCAGTGTTTAAGTACAAACCCAGTAATTACTTTGGACACGCTGTTATTTGCCATCTATGCAAAGCGTGGCTGGGCACTGAGTAGACGCATTTTAAAATATGGTGTGGAACAAATTCGACATTATGTCCTATTGAATTACAATTAGACAGATGGCGGCTACTTTGTGGCGGCCAAGTGCCAACCTGACAGAAATACTGAAGTGAAACAGTCCTCGCATTTGCAGGTGTGGATGAGCATCAGAGGCCCCTTAGATTATTAAGTGACTGCACCAAATCATGATGAAAATGTACCATTAATATTTGGTTAGAAAAGCTAAGAATCGTGAAGAGGAATTACGTTGAAATATGAAATGTGGATTGGGGCTACTAAGCTTGACTTTGGGAAATTAGTGTTAAGTAACATTGGAGCTGTGTAAAATGAAAAAATATTACAGCGTAACACAACACTAATTTATTTTGTTTACTAGGCTACTTTTATTATGGCAAGTGTTTTTAAATCGGCATATAACAGTAAAAGAGGGGTAATGACCATACTGTACAGGGTAAATAGGAAGAATGACACAGGGCATCTCCTTTGGTCATGACCAGTGAAGGTCACCAAAAGCCCCAAGATAGCAGAATTCTGAACATCATCTTCTGTTGCACGCAACATAAGTCCGAGGGCATGTCCACAACCTGTGCTGACTGGAGCCTTTACATATCAAATTCAATCTGGAATTTTAATTTTTTTTTTTTTTTTTCTTAAGAGAACCTTCCTTTTAATCCTGCCAGTGAGTTGTGGAGTTCAAAGATTGAACATCCCTACTTCCCCAACACACACAAAACAATTATCCTAACACCAGTGCATTAGGGAGATTCAATGATGTCTTCAGCCAAATGAGTCTGTCGTTTTTTTGATATTTCAGGTCTGCATGCATCTTGTAAAGTTTCCTGCTTGCTCTGAAGTTTAAAGTCCCAGCTGTTCAACTATTTTTAATTGAGGTGAAACATGACACACCATCCAGACAAAAAAACCGAGAAGTAAGAAATGAGGCCTATATTGGCCATGAGGCCTATTGGTGTTGGTGTTTATCCCCAGATACCAGAGAGTAGTACTGATGATGACTGTCCCTGGACAGGACACCAGACCATTTCAGGTTAATTCCCCAACCGAGATTGGTGTCATATAGAATATGGACCATCTGAAAAATGTATCTACACAGTAAAATCACCAGTGTAAAACTAACCCTTACTGTGTTAAATGAGCACTACCAGTGTACATATGGTGACAGGGGCATATCTGCAAGGGAGGACACCCTCTCCCCTTTTCATGGACCAATAAAAAAGAAGAAATCCCTGCTGAATGCCTTTTCTGAACCCTCTATTCAGCAACAAGTGACTCAGCTGGATACATTTACAACAGAGCATGATTCAGCAAGGTGTAGCAAATTTGTTCACTTTTTTAGCCACAGGCATTTCAAATGTTCTCCATCTCATAATGTCATAACATCACATTCTAGATTGTACAATACAAGTTCAAATGAATAATAAAAAAAAGTTTAAAAGATTATTTTCTCTGTGGTGCATTTTGTAGTAAAATAAGTGCCAAATCGCAGGGAAGCGCACCTAAAAATTCAAAAACTACTCAAACAATTCAATTTATTTAATTTATGTAGCACTGAATCACAACAAAGCTGCCTCAAGGCGCTTCACACAAGTACGGCCTAACCTTACCAACCCCTAAAGCAAGCACACAGGTGACAGCGGTAAGGAAAAACTCCATCTGATGATTTGAGGAAGAAACCTCAAGCAGACCAGACTCAAGGGGGTGACCCTCTGCTTGGGCCATGTTACCGAGCACAACAGGGAATTGTTGAACATGCGATGACAGAAATGTTGCAGCTTAGCAGCCATACAGGTATTGAGTCTAGTTATCACAGTAATCGATGGCTCAAAACACAACCAAAAGGTGAATAGCAGAGTCCCAGTAAAAAGGAGTGCACTGGTGCTGAATCAGTCATTCCACAGCTTTCATCCACATGAAGTAATGGCCCCAAGATGGATGGATGGATGATATTGAGGAAGAAACCTGAAGCACACCAGACTCAAAGGGGTGACAATCTGCTTCGGCCATTCTACCAAAAATGTGTACAGTACAACACACAACACAACAACAACTGACGAGACTCCATGCAGGCATTCAGTCCACCATCAGGAGGGAAGGGGGTTGGGGAGACAGAGTCATAAAGCCACTTATTGGATTTGTTCCTACAGCGGAGTCTGTCCTGCTCCCACTGCAGAGATCAGCCAATCCAGCGTGTGGATCCAGCCACATCTCGGACAGAGAAAAAAAGAAAACAGTCAGTCACCAAGAAAAACTACACTTAAAGTATAATTCATCAGCATTAAGCAACAGGAACGCAGAAGAAATACTAAGGTGATGGCAGGGCCACTAGCCCCAAGCTTCACTAACAGACCCAGACCCAGACTTTAGATAAAGCTGAGGCCAAGACCCACTCTGTTTACTAATTAAATGAATTTAAAAGGGTAGGAAGCATAGTAACATACTATGCCAGTATGCGAGCCATAAAAAAGAGAAAATAAATGCATCTTAAGTTTGGACTTGAAAGTCTCTACAGAATCTGAGACTTTTATTGATGCAGGGAGATTATTCCACAGAACAGGGGCATGACAAGAGAAAGCTCTGTGCCAAGAAATGGGAAAATAATGGAGAAGTTTCAAAGAATCTTGTAAAATAAGACCATAAAGGGTTGGGACAAGACATCTATGGAATACATGCGAGCCATCAACTTCATAAAACACTATAGGTGATAGGAATAGTTGTCGTATGAAAGAGAGGCGTCTGTATTAAAATCTTCCACAAGGTTGGGGTCGGGTGAGGGCAAAACAGTGACACCGCTGACAAGATAAACGAGTTTTCAGAAATCTGTGGTGCAAATTAAAGCCTTTTTTCACCTCCACTCCTCCTGTGCCCACTGTGTGCTACTCTGCCCCCTCCGCCTCGCTCCTTCCTTCCCATTCTGCTCTCCTCTCTCGTCTCTGCTATGTAATGACCATTCATCAGCATTACAGGAAGCTGTCCCTTTCAGCACTGCCTGTTCATTAATACAGCCAGCCCCGTGCTCGTCTGCTGCTGTCTGCTCCACTCTAGAAGGGGGTCCTCGCTGCCCCTCATCTCGCGAAATGACCGCCATCTTTCACACCGGAGAGAGGCGCCCCGAGGCCTCTCCGGTAATGCCCGCCTGAAATCTGTCCGCACATTCATTGGATTATACATTAATGGACTACGTTCCTTTGTGAGTGGTACATACGGTGTCGCCATTTTGTCAAACGCACAACAATAGATGCATCAGTTGCGTTGCAAAAAACACAACTTTGGATCCAAAGTTCTTTGTGTTCATCTGTTGTTGGCATACTTTTTACAATATGAGCGTGTTTATAATTTGATGCTTTACTGACCACATATTGATTGGGTGACTGGTGAGGAGCTTGAGGATACAAGACACATTTGTTTGTGCCTCTGTAGGAAGAAAGCATTTGATTACTCGGAGGAATAATGCCGGAATCCATTGTGCGACATATTTATCATTTGTCCTTTTGTAAGACTTCAGCATGAACAGCCTAAGCAAGGACAAGTTCCACATAAGGAGTCCAGAGAGTATGTTCTCCCCCACCCCCATTCTGTTTATTCACTTTTACCCAACCTTTTACATCATTTAAATCAAATACATCACCGACGCTGTGCGACATCTGCCCGACCTTGGCAGTGAAAAGAGAAAAGCAAAAGCATCATCACCCGTCACTTTGCTGTTAATGGAATTCCCTGGTCATTGCATCCATTTCCCCTTCAAAAATTTGTGTATAAAAACAGTGTTGGTGTATTTGGTACATGCATTATGCACCAAGGCGCAGATGTATGTTGCCAGCATGTGTCATTCATATTCGCTCAAGGTAAGATGCTTTTTGTGCCATCGCGTAAAAGTCTAACTTATCTTTAAATTATCAACAGCATTTATTGTCAGCATAAATATTTGGACAGTGACATTATTTGTAATTTTGCCTCTGCGCCACCATCACAATGGCGCAGAAATATCAAATTCAAGATACCACTGAGTTGCCGACTTTCAGTTTTAATTCAAACTAGAGCACCGTGCATGTACAGCGCAAACCTCCGCCAACACTAGTTTCCAATTCCACTAATGTTGTCAGGAACTGAGTTTTGTCTGCTTTTATTTCTTGGCTTTGTGTTTTTTTCTCAGTTGTTTTCTGTTTTGTTTGTTCTCTTGTTAGAGTTTTTCCTCTTTGGGTCTGTCTGTCACTTTTTCTCTTGTCTGTCTCTGCTGGCTCTTGGTGGTGGGTGTTTCCCTCTCTCTGGCCACACCCTCATTCTGGTGTATTCCATGCACACCTGCTCTCAATCTGCACCTCATCACCTGGGTGTATTTAAGCTCCTCATTTTGCTTTACTCCCTCGCCAGATTGATGCGCCTAGTGCCTTCTCTCTAGCTCTGTATCTTGTTTTCTTGTTCGGCCTGCTTCATGTGTTTTTTGACCACCTGCTTGTTTCCTTGACCACGCCTTTGCCTGATGTTCCTGGTTTTGTTATTCCTGTTGGACTGCCTTTCTGTGTACCGGACCCCGTTTACTGTTTCAGTAAACTGTTTTTACATACAGAGCTTGCTGTCAGAGTCCTGCATTTGTGTCCAGCCTGAACTATCTACCAGACCTGATACATTTTTACCTTGGAAAATATTTTCAAGGTCAAAGTCCTGTTAGAAGTGACTTTTCATGAGCTAAAATACAATAGAAAATATAGATCAAAGGGCTTTTCAATGTTAAAATCAAATATCCGCGAAATCAGAAATACAGATAAGATGCCGATCAAACTTATTCTTCATTGAAAGTGTCAGTTTGTGCCTCATTGGCACAAATGAGAGCGATTGAGGCACTTTTGATTGGGAAATAATGTGAAATGTACACCAAATGGGCTTTTCAATATTAAATTCAAATGTCTACAGAATTCACAATCTGGATCAGATCAGGGTCAAAGTTTATCAGGTGATTTTGAGTGCCAGTCTGCACCTCACTTTCAAATATGAGAGTAATTGGGGCATGTTTGATTGAGATATAATGTAAAAGATGGAGGGGAGGTGATGGACTAGTGGTAAAGTGTTGGACTTGAGACCAGAGGCTCCTTGGTTCAAATCCCAGCCTGACCAGAAAATCAACAAGGGCCCTTGGGCAAGATCCTTAATCCCCTCAACGCTCCCGGTGTGTAGCAACCTGACATTGAGGTGAATGTGAGGCATTATTGTAAAGCATTTTGAGCATCTGATACAGATGGAGAAGTGCTATATAAATGCAGTCCATTTACCATTTAAATGGGGTTTTCAATGTTAAATTTAAATGGCCACAAAATCTGTAATCTAGATCAGAGCTCGAGCAAACTTTGTCAGTCAATAAAGAACACCACCCTACATCATGCTTTCAAATATGAAAGAAATATGATCTGTTCTGACACAGTTATGAATTTTTGAAAATTCATTTAATGTTAAAGACAGGGATTTTTCCAAGATTTGTCCTGACTCTGACCTATGACCATGAAAATTGAATCAGTTCTTGCCTATCAGGATATGAATCTTCAGTAAAAATATCATAATGATATATGAAAAAATGTGGGCTCCAGGCTGTTCACAAACAAACAAACAAACAGGGGCAAAAACACAACCTCCTCCAACTTCATTGGTGGAGGTAATTAACAAAAATACATTACCCATTAAGGAATTACAGCAATTTTAAGCCCCCCCCCCCCCCCCCCACACACACACACACATCTATTTGCTGTTGTTTTACTATACAGTGCATTAGTGATTGTGTTTCTTAATGATTGATTTAAATGAAAGCCAAGATTTGAAACATTCATCTATTCATCATCCACTGTCTATTAAGAAAACTGAATCTAAAAGAGATGATTTGTATTAAACATAATTCTGAAATTTAGCTGCTCCATTTACTTAATGTCTCTGAAAATGGAAGGACTGTGCACAAAATTTGTGTTAATCCCCAAATGGTTAATGGGATATTTCTTGTGAAACCCCTTGAATTAAATCTGAAAGTCAACATTACAAGCATTTCTTTGTTGTTTCAATTAAACTCCATGAGAGCTAAAATTAGAAAACTTGTGCCACTATATTAACCCTCTGGGGGCAAGGGTATTTTTTGGACAGTTCACTCGCCTGGCATAAATGATTTATTATTGCTGTTAACAGCTCTCCCTGCATCCCACAATCAAGTTTTATGTCTCTTTTTTATCAGGACAACCTGTGCTTTAAGAATATATATGTTTTTGTTGTGTTTTATAAGTGTAATAAAGGTTTACAATCAAAAATAAGCAAGGAAAAAATAAAGCAAAATATTTTTCCACACACATTTATTCAAAACACACAACAAACTATAATAAACCTTTATATTATATAAATATTATATAAATATTTGAGGTCTTGTGTGAAAGACTATACAACAAAAAGATTCAAACAATAAACACAAATGCACATTTTGAACAATATATACAAAATAGTCTATGCATTTTGTTGTCCATTGATATGGTAAACAGTGCTTTATGACGAGAAAGCAACAGAGTTATCCAGTAACATTCACATGCAAACTAGTGGAGCAATCCTGATAGTTACACACTCTTTGTTTGAGCATGTGAGATTGTCATCAGAGGCTGTCCGTCTGCTTTCAGTGATCACTGTGCATAATGGCGCAAGGCGCATTGGAATAGTATGTATTCATTGGCGCACCCAGGGGGCTATTCAAATGGGCCAACTAGTAACATATCACTCCTGAATACGATCTTTGGCTTTTCACGTGAGGTAAATCTGCCCCACGATTGGATTTTGGAAAACCATTGGACACTCACATTGCGCATGTCATCACACAGCTTCTATGAGGAGTACAAAGACGGCCAATGGCTGGCTCGAAAGTCTGCAGAGTTAACTTTTCAGCAAAAAAAAGTATGTTTCTATCTCATAACATTAAAAAGTTATTTATAATTTAGTAAAGCTTGGTCTTAGCCGTCGTATACGACGGCGTCGGCCACAGAGGGTTAATACATATGTGAGTGTATAATATTTCTTCTGTGGTGTATCTTCCACAACTCCATGTGACAATAGAAGATTTCACTTTTCATAGTATGTAGATCATGGATTACATCTCAGTTAAAAAAAAAAAATACTGAAGTGATTTGGAACACACTGTTAATAAACTTGTCTGAATTTGAAAATGACTGTACATCTTCAGCTGTGTTTGTGTGTGTGTGTGTGTGTGTGTGTGTGTGTGTGTGTGTGTGTGTGTGTGTGTGTGTGTGTGTGTGTGTGTGTGGCGGTGAACAGCTCCGGCTTACATGGGTGTATATATTTGCACCATATAACATTAGAGCGGCATTTCTTTTTATGTCCTACAGTCACCTCTATCTTTCAACATCATTCGTCTTTGATTATAGCTTCCCTCCACTCTATTTTTAGATGTATGTGTGTGTGCTTTTATGTTATTTACTTATTACAGACATAGATACTCAAGTAAAAGGTAAAATATTTAATGTTCCCAGCATGATACAAATATGAATCAGAATCAGAACTGCCTTTATTGTCATTGTAATTTGCATTGCAACGAGATTTGAGTGCAACTCCAAAAGGTGCTTTTCCGAGGTGCGAGTACTTGGTAGCCAAATAGAAGATAATAAAATTTAACAATAAATTATACAAAGTATATGTACAACCAAATAAAATAAAATGTGGACCAAGTAAAATGTAAAACAAGAATTATATACAACTGTGGGATAATATTGCACATGAAATATTGCACATATTGCACAATATGCTGCATGCACCTGATGTTACAGGTAAAAAATAGGCACCGCCCTAAATTTCTCAAGGGGTGCTGCAGCTGTGATGCATGACATGCATCTGAGGTACTTCTGGGTTGCATCTGGCCTGCTTCTTTGATGCGGAGGTTGTGCACACTCTGAGTAACATGGCCACTCAAATAAAAATCAACCACCAACACAACTGCCATGCACCTTCAACACATTTGGTGTGTTTCACCACTAAAATGATGAAACCTCACCTCAAATACAAGGGTTTGGAATCCTAACCAAATATAATGTGAAGGACAACAGATATAATGTGTTTCTGTAATTTCAGCTGTCTCTAGTTTCACTGTGTACAATGTCATAATATATCTATGTTATCTCATTGAAAATGTGTTGCTAATGACACACCAAACAAACACTGAGAGGCTCACTACTCAGCTATCATTAATATACCAACCAAATGAACCCATCGGCTCCACACTTAATAGCTTTGCTTTTGTCAGTAATATAGGAGACACTCTTCCCTGGCCCTGATTGTCAAGTGTGGCCATTGTGTGTGTCATTACGGCCGCTCTGTTTTACGGGCAGCAGTGTGGAGATGGAGGAGCTATGGATTTGCCGAGTGCTTAATGTTTGTTTTAATGACCAGTCACAGCTAGCCAAGCTCGAGACAAGAGGGAGTAGGAATGAAATATAAAGAGTGAGAGATAAAAGAAAATTCAAAAGTGGAAAGGATTCAAGGAGAAGTGTAGAGATAGTAATGTATTCACTCTGATGTTCCCCTACCCATAGCCCCATTTCACTGCCATCAAGCCATTGAGATTCTGCCCTCATAAAGGCCATTCATCATAATGATCTCCTGCCATTACCTTCAAAAGCTAAAATAACACAGATCAAGCTCAGATGGCTCCAGTCTTGTAATAAGACCTACAGCATCCAACAGTTAGATGGTAGCAGAGCACCCATCATGGAGAAGACTGCAGAGATAAGCATATCAGAAGATGAATGAAGTAACCTTGGACAATATCGGGAGAAGTGGCTTGGATTAAAGAATTGCCTGAAACAGGGCAGGTGGGAAATGAGTTGGAGCCAGTCTGACACATGTATATTCCAACTGGGTTATGTTTCTAAACCCTCACCATGTTTGAGATTAGGGTTTGTATTTTTAAAGTGGAGAATCCCCATATATGTGCACATGTTCACTTTCATTTCTGAATGGTCCCTTAAAATGTTACTTCCCATTTCCAACCATAGATTACATAATGGACAAACTCCATAGGTTTTCTGAAGATTTGAAGCTCAAATGGGGCACTTAAGACATAAATTGGTAAAGGAATGGAGCTTTTGCAAGACTGGAGTTACCTGTGAGTGATGAATGAAACCCAAATACAGTAGTGTTCAGAATAATAGTAGTGCTATGTGACTAAAAAGATTAATCCAGGTTTTGAGTATACTTCCTATTGTTACATGGGAAACAAGGTACCAGTAGATTCTCACAAATCCAACAAGACCAAGCATTCATGATATGCACACTCTTAAGGCTATGAAATTGGGCTATTAGTAAAAAAAAGTAGAAAAGGGGGTGTTCACAATAATAGTAGTGTGGCATTCAGTCAGTGAGTTCGTCAATTTTGTGGAACAAACAGGTGTGAATCAGGTGTCCCCTATGTAAGGATGAAGCCAGCACCTGTTGAACATGCTTTTCTCTTTGAAAGCCTGAGGAAAATGGGACACTCAAGACATTGTTCAGAGGAACAGCGTAGTTTGATTAAAAAGGTGATAGGCTGTTCATCTACAATGATCTCCAATGCTTTAAAATGGACAAAAAAAAAACAAAACAAAACAGAGACGTATGGAAGAAAATGGAAAACAACCATCAAAATGGATAGAAGAATAACCAGAATGGCAAAGGCTCACCCCCTGAGCAGCTCCAGGATGATCAAAGACAGTCCGGAGTTACCTGTAAGTGCTGTGACAGTTAGAAGATGCCTGTGTGAAACTAATTTATTTGCAAGAATCCCCCCGCAAAGTCCCTCTGTTAAATAAAAGACATGTGCAGAAGAGGTTACAATTTGCCAAAGAACACATCAACTGGCCTAAAGAGAAATAGAGGAATATCTTGTGGACTGATGAGAGTAAAATTGTTCTTTTTGGGTCCAAGGGCCGCAGACAGTTTGTGAGACGACCCCCAAACTCTGAGTTCAAGCCACAGTTCACAGTGAAGACAGTGAAGCATGGTGGTGCAAGCATCATGATATGGCCCATGGTGTTGGGCCTACATATGGCATACCAGGTATCATGGATACATGGATATGTCAAAATACTTGAAGAGGTCATGTTGCCTTATGCTGAAGAGGACATGCCCTTGAAATGGGTGTTTCAACAAGACAGTGACCCCAGGCACACTAGTAAACAAGCAAAATCTTGGTTCCAAACCAACAAAATTAATGCCTCGCAGATGTGAAGAAATCATGAAAAACTGTGGTTATACAACTAAATACTAGTTTAGTGATTCACAGGATTGCTAAAAAAGCAGTTTGAACATAATAGTTTTGAGTTTATAGTGTCAACAGCAGATGCTATTATTATTGTGAACACCACCTTTTCTACTTTTTTTTTTTACTAATAGCCCAATTTCATAGCCTTAAGAGTGTGCATACCATGAATGCTTGGTCTTGTTGGATTTATGAGATTCTACTGAATCTACTGGTACCTTGTTTCCCATGTGACAATAAGAAATACGAGATCTGTTAGAAAAGTAACGGACCTTTTTATTTTTTGCAAAAACTATATGGATTTGAATCATGTGTGATTGCATCAGCCAAGCTTGAACCTTCGTGCGCATGCGTGAGTTTTTTCACGCCTGTCGGTTGCGTCATTCGCCTGTGAGCACACCTTGTGGGAGTATTGGTCCAGCCCCCTCGGTGGATTTTCATTGTCAGGAAATTGACTGATCGACTGCCGATTTGCTTCATCAAAATTTTTTCAAAAAGTGTGAGAGACAGCCAGGTGGAAACCATTTTGAAAATTCAGATGGCTTTCGGTGAAGATCTTATGGGGATCACACAGATTAAGGACAAATACAACTGTATTAAAGATGGCCCACAGTGGCTGAGGGCGCGCTGCGCACCGAGCGGCGATCGACAGGCTCAAACGACCAGATCATTTCCAAAGTGAACGCTTTGTTGATCCGGGACGTTGTCTGACTACCAGAGAAATGGCAAGACAGCTGGACATAGCACTTTTTCGGCACATTCCACTGTTGCAGGAGTTTCTGTAATGGAAAGAGGAGCGGAGAAATTCACCACGGAGCCGCTCATGGCGCGGGTCGAAAGCACCTCCGTGTTGGTCTCCCAGGACAAGCCCTAACATGCCCAGCTCTTGCACCATTCGGAAGATTCAGACGGCTTTCGGTGGCTTTTCAGTCGTGTGACTATCCAAGAAATTGTGGACGAGCTGGACATGCCACAACATGTTCTGTGAGGCTTCATCACGGTGTTGCTTTTTGTTCTGTGCCCTGCGACTCTGTCCTGATGCGCGAATTCCTACGCACGTCTTTTCATGACAAAAAACTCCTGTAACAGTGGAATGTGCCGAAAAAGTGCTATGTCCAGCTGTCTTGCCATTTCTCTGGTAGTCAGACGATGTCCCAGATCAACAAAGCGTTCACTTTGGAAATGATCTGGTCGTTTGAGCCTGTCGATTGCCGCTCGGTGCGCAGTGCACCCTCAGCCGCTGTGTGCCGTCTTTAATCCAGTTGTAATTGTCCTTAATCTGTGTGATCCCCATTAGATCTTCACCGAAAGCCATCTGAATTTTCCAAATGGTTTCCACTTGGCTGTCTCTCACACTTTCTGAAAAAAATTTGATGAAGCAAAGCGGCAGTCGATCAGCCAATTTCCTGACAATGAAAATCCGCCGAGGGGGCTGGACCACTCCTCCCACAAGGCGTGCTCACAGGCGAATGACGCAACCGACAGGCGTGAAAAAACTCACGCATGCGCATGAAGGTTCAAGCTTGGCTGATGCAATCACACATGATTTAAATCCATATAGTTTTTGCAAAAAATAAAAAGGTCCATTACTTTTCTAACAGACCTCGTATACTCAAAACCTGGATTAATCTTTTTAGTCACATAGCACTACTATTATTCTGAACACTACTGTATATCCTTGTAGTTTCCAAGCCAGTTAAGGCTAACATGCTATCTAAGATGTTTGATTAAAGAGGGGTGGGTGTTTGATTAAAGCATATTTTTTGCAAGAGTGGTGGTTTTCATAAATGTTGCTTGGGTGCAGGTACTGAAATCTCCAATTGGCACTTGGCTTTAGTCCAACTCCCTGGGTAGTGATTATCAGTGTGGTCATGGTTGCTTTCGTGGATCTGCTTTTGCCCTTCTTCCTAGTGTAGAGTGCAGGGGGTGGGGTGGATGGTTTGCCTGAGATTGGTTGGAGGGTGTTTCTGGTGGTGGTGTACTGGGAGGCTGTCTGTGACCCTATCTGGGCAGTATGGTTCACGTCACATGTGGCTGAAGTCAGTGCGTGCCCAGCACTGGCAGCTGGGGGTGCCCCCATTGGCTCTGATGTTGTGACCTTGGCCCTTGGGGATGCAGTGATTCTTGGGGGTGACACCAGTGTGCATCACCGGGCCTACTGTTCTTGTGGGTTCTTGGGTCCTGTCTTACATTGGGGCCAGGTTAGTGTCCTGCATCACAGGGCTACTTTGTGCCCCCCTCCCATAGTACCTCATAGTACCATATCACCCCAATAGAGCGCTTCGCTCTCAGACTGCAGGCTTACTTGTAGTTCCTAGGGTTTGTAAGAGTAGAATGGGAGGCAGAGACTTCAGCTTTCAGGCTCCTCTCCTCTGGAACCAGCTCCCAATTCAGATCAGGGAGACAGACACCCTCTCTACTTTTAAGATTAGGCTTAAAACTTTCCTTTTTGCTAAAGCTTATAGTTAGGGCTGGATCAGGTGACCCTGAACCATCCCTTATTTATGCTGCTATAGACGTAGACTGCTGGGGGGTTCCCATGATGCATTGAGTGTTTCTTTCTCTTTTTGCTCTGTATGCACCACTCTGCATTTAATCATTAGTGATTGATCTCTGCTCCCCTCCACAGCATGTCTTTTTTCTGGTTCTCTCCCTCAGCCCTAACCAGACCCAGCAGAGGACTGCCCCTCCCTGAGCCTGGTTCTGCTGGAGGTTTCTTCCTGTTAAAAGGGAGTTTTTCCTTCCCACTGTCGCCAAGTGCTTGCTCACAGGGGGTCGTTTTGACCGTTGGGGTTTTTCCTTAATTATTGTATGGCCTTGCCTTACAATATAAAGCACCTTGGGGCAACTGTTTGTTGTGATTTGGCGCTATATAAATAAAATTGATTTGATTTGATTTGACTCTGTAAAATCCTTGAGAACCTTTGGAATGTCATTGTGTCATGATACAACATGCAGATGAGTCATCAGACGGCTACTTTTGGGAGGTGAGGATAGACTGGTTGTCAGCCTGGGTGGTACATACATGAACCAGGGTGGTTTCATAGTTTGATAGATGTGGTGAAGTCCATCACTAATCAATCCTTCATAACCTGACCTGAAATAAGCCTTCATATTTTTGATCTTCAAAGGTAAAAACTTTGGAAAAATGGTAAAAATTAAGTGTGAGCATGTCATTCTGTCTTGTACCACTTCAAGACGCTATAATACTGGAACATCCCAGTCCTCCTGTAGTAAGATGTCTGTTGTCACACCTGATAGAAAAAAGGGTATAGTTTGCACTATGCTACGATGCTATGGCAAAACTGATAAAGGTTACCATTGAGAAGTGGGGTTCCTGCTGTGTGTAATGCACATACCAAGGTTGGTGACAACTGGGCCAGTACAACTAAAGAATGACTGACTGAGTTACTGAATGAATGAATGAATTTATTTATTTGACACACAGATCAACAATACTAACAAATCCTTATAGAAAGAAAAACTTCACAGCGTACACGTGTGGCCGAAAGGGTACAGGCAGAAGCAAAGCTTATATATATCCACCCCTTATACTATGAAAAAAAAAAATATATATATATACATATATATATATATAGAGAGAGAGAGAGAGAGAGAGAGAGAGAGAGAGAGAGAGAGAGAGAGAGAGAGAGAGAGAGAGAGAGAGAGAGAAAACAACAAATACCAAAGAAGCATGCATAAACAATATAAATTAAGCAATGAACTAAAATTTCAAAACAACCAGACAAACAGTAGTGCACAATGCACAAACCCCAAAACAATAACAAAATTGTTATTTATTCAAACTATAATTGATTTCATTATTTTAGTTAAGGCTTTTTAAAGCCAATTAAGGTACCAAGCAATTTAATGTTTTATTCCAAATTATTCCAAATGTTAACACCTTTAACAGAATTAATTTCTCAAAAAATTATATTCCTGTCAAATTATAACTGGAGTCCATCATTTCAAACAGGTCCTGGACATGTTGAGGCAAAAGTTTTTGTATTTATTTTTATCATAATTTGTATTGTAATGTCATCAACCAAACAGGCAAATAATGGATTTGTTGGCTCATGATATGGTTTGTTATAGCTTTCCTTTGCAAAAAAAATATTGAATTAGTATTGGTTTTATATGTGTTTCCCAAAACCTCAATACAATAAGTTATATATGGAACAAGTAATGAATTATATAAAATAGTTCATGAATGCTGGGAGAGGAAGTCTTGTACTTTATGGAGACTTACTGTACAATGGCTTTTGACATTTTACATTTAACAAAATTAATATGTATTTTCCAGCTCTGTGCACATCATGAAGGTTAGACCACTGACTGTGCTATGGGAAAAGAAGAAAAAAAATCTATGGAGCATTTGTCTTGCCACAAAAATGGCGTAAGAAAATTAAAATTTCAAGATAAACGGTAAGCAAGATTGATTAATGTCCCTGTGAGTTGAAGTTCAAGCCACAAACCACAAACAATAGGAATCAATAGGTCTGGTTAAGCAAAAAGGGGTCATGAAAACTTTTAGCCTATCACTCACCAACGTTTAATGAGTCACTCACACACACTGAAGAAAATATGAACAGAAAGACATCTATTGGGCTGATCTTTAGCCTTGAGTCTGCTGTGTGATCCTCAGCGGAGTCACACTCAGAGGTGCTTTTAAATCCGTCAGCACCAGTTAATAAAGCTAAATTTGCAGACATGCTACACACAGACGGATGATGAACAGCTCTGAGCATTTCCACATTTAAAGCTCCCTCAGCCAGAAAGGTCTACAAAGTGCCACAGCAAATAGGCGATGAGAGTCTGGCAACTGATTCTTTAACACCCATCAAACCTGCCATTACTCAGTCTGATGACAAGCTTTTCTGGGAGGATCCAAGACAAGAGAAGTATTAGATACTACACAACAACGGCCAAAGGAAACCGATTTACCATTTCTCTGACAACTTTGTCCTCCAACATGTACTGCTGAATATGTTGACTAAATTTGTTGTGCCCTTTTCAGTTCAAGTAGATAGGCAGCATGGTGGCTTAGTGGTTAGCACTGTTGCCTCACAGTGAGAAGGCCATGGGTTTGATTCCCACCTGTGGCCTTTCTGTGTGGAGTTTGCGTGTCCAGCTCTCAATTCAATTTATTTAATGCGTATAGTGCCAAATCACAAGAAAGCTGTCTCTAGGCGCTTCACACAAGTAAAGTCTAACATTACCGACCCCTTGAGCAAGCACACAGGCAACAGAGGTAAGGAAAAAACTCCCTCTGATGATTTGAGGAAGCAGTGTTCAGGCACTGTTCATCTAATCTGATAACCGATAATTATCGAAGCTAATGTTTTTGCTAGCGGATTTGCTTTTCAGATTTATTTTTTTTTTTTTCAGAAGTTTTAAAACCATAATCGGTTCAATTATCTTCCCATAAATTTAGTTCCAATAGCTTTCAGTCCGCAAAATTTAATAGTCAAAAACGTTTGTAAACCCTAAAATCAAACATTTTAATCCCTGTCGTGTGTAAGATCAGTGGTTCATGGCAGACTGGCTGTCGCTTGTTGATGACATCATCAAGACATGATTTGCCGGTCGATGCAGCGAGCATTGTGGGTAGTGTAGTTCAGGTTCACTTTGGACGTTACTGTTACCGTCTGCTCAACACAAACAAAATGGACTAATTTTAACATTACATGCATTTTATTTTATTTCTTTGTGGCTGGGATAATTTAATCGCCAAGACTCGGTGGGAGAGAGGAGATCTCATGGCGCAGCTACAAGGACTTTTCTTCACCGTTTAGATAACGTTTTAGATAATAAGGACGCGTTATGTGGAATATTTTCTGCAGAATTTAATGTATCCCACTGAAACTAACAGCTAAGAATTTATATTTACTACGTGTATTTTACTCTGCCAATCAATGCATTAATGGATGTATTTCGGTTGTTTAAGCCGCAGGGTTCAAAGCGTGTGAAAAAGCAGCAGCTTTTAGTTCGTAAATTGTAAACTGTGACTTCTAATACTGTGCTTTACTGCTTTTGAAAGATGATGACAGTGTTTGGGTTTTTATTTTTTTATTAATTCATTTTTTCATGCATTATTTTTGTGTTTGTGATCCTTGAATTTACCCAGAAGCCTAAAGTGAAACTGGTTTATCAGTGTAATCTGATGTTGCCGTGTCCGAATACAAGTTATTGGTTATCTGTAATATTTTTTTTTTTTTTTTTAGCAGTTTATCGGTTTAGTGTCATAAAAGATAACTTTTCAGTTATCGGATTAATGGCTATCGAAGCTAACTTTTTGGTTAGCTGTGCCCACCACTGCGAGGAAGAAACCTCAAGCAGACCAGACTCGAAGGGGTGACTCTCTGCTTGGGCCATGCTACCTACATAGTTGACAGTACAAATATAAAGGACATTTTTGGGAGTCCATGCTGGTGTACAGGAAGGGAGGTTTGCAGAAGAAGACGCTCACTCCCTCTTCTAGATGGAGCCACACCTCAAACAGAGAAGAAAAAAAACAAAAACAATGAGGTGGCAGAAGACAACAAATAAGTTTTAATTTGTCAGCTTTAAGCAACAAGTAAAACAAAAGAGGTCTCAAGTTAGGTCTCAAAAGGTCTCAAAATTAAAGTACTATCATTTTGACCTTTCTATCAAATGTGATACAGAAGGTAGGAAATTATACATTTTTTTAAGTGGATTCTAGGACAAAACTGTGCAGTGATTAACCAAACGGTGTGGCTAGAGTGTTTATACTTGTAACGGCAAGAGTCACAATTCTGAGCACCTGCATCTGTTTATCCATCACTGCAGGGCAAAAACACGTGGGCAGAAGCAAACAGGAGATTTTTCATACAACAGGATTAGGATGGACATTTCAATAATGAGCGTATTTATTATTCATGACAACACAACACTCCACTAGGGTAGGGGAAGCACACCTTTATAGACTCATTTTTAATAAGCAAGCATGAATAAATCTGCATTTAAAAAGCTTACTTTGATTAAAAAAGAGAGAGAAAAAAGAAAAAGGAGTGGCATGGGAGTGATGGTGAAATGCGTATTGACAGATTTGTAAAGGCCAAGGTCTCTGAAGGACAGTATATTATTGCAGGACATGAAAAGCTGAGATAGGGATTGAACTCTTTACGCCCTTTTGAAAGACACTGTTCCCATTTCGCAAAGCCCACTGCCCAAGGTAATCATGAGCCAGACAGCCAGATAGTTTATTTATTTATTTATTTATTTATTTATTTATTTATTTATTTATTTTCCCCCTGTCCAAAGGTAGATTTGAAAACCACTGACTTAATGAGGACATTTGCATTTCAGCCTTTGGTTCTGTTACTTCAAGTCAATAGAATGGACATTTCATACACAGCAAGGGCTGGGTTTCATCTGTAATGATGATTCTTAGTTTCTGCTAGTAGCAATGGATGAAAGTTGATCCCTGATCCAAACAGAAAATCCACCATAGGTTCTCATGCGTATGGACCACGGATTCATTTCAAAGTTCACAATAATAATGTGAATTACAGATTTGTTGTTACAGTGGCTTGTTTTTAAACAAATAGCTGCACATATTTTAAAGCAGTGGGGAATGACAGAAAGAACAAGGTTGGGGATACACTGAAAAAAAAATTGAAGTGATATTTGCTTGAAAAAACCTGGGAAAGTTTTTTTTTTTTTTTTTTTTTCCACTCAGAAATTCAAAGTAAATTTTACAAGGATAATTCTTAAGTAAATTTTACTTGCATATATTATTTTTTCTAAAAGAACAACTCCAATAACATTTATTTGCAATCATCAACTGAATATTTTCATAGAATTTTACTCTGTCTTTAGTCACAAAAAGTAAAACTGTTCAGCTGTTCCCTTGTTTTCACTCAAGGCTGCCACAGCAGATCCAAATTGGATCTGCATGTTGATTTGGCACAAATTCTACACTGAATGTCCTTCCTGATGGACCTCCACATTACATGGAGAAATGCAGCAGGGGTGGGGTTTGAACCAGGAACCTTTTTGCCCTGGCACACAGTAAAATCATCAGTGTTAAATTAATACTGACAGTGAACATATGGTCCCACTCTGACCAGAGTAGAACCATATGTACACCGGTAGTGTTAATTTAACACTGTCAGTGTTAGTTTCACACTGGTGATTTTACTGTGAAGAAACAGCTGAAAAGTTTTACTTTTTATGAATAAAGACAGAGTAAATGTCAATGAAAATATTCACTTGATAATTGCTAGTAAATGTTACTTGAGTTATCCTTTTAGAAAAACTGATATATGCAAGTAAAATTTACTTAAGAATTCCCCTTGTAAAATTTACTTGGAATTTGTAAGTGGAAAAAAAAAAAAAAAACTTTTCCTAGGTTTTTTCAACTAAATACTACAAAAAAATTTTTGTGCACACAAGTTGAAAATGATATTTGTCTATAGCAGTGGTTTTCAAACTACCAACAAAAGAAGAAGGGCAAAAAAGGAAAAAAAAAAAAGAGTAAATACTGTTAGCTAACATGCCAGGAGCAAAATCGATAAATTTTTAGTGCGTAAATGTACCAGTGAGAAGACAGAGTTTAGGGCAACCAAAAAAAAGAAGAAAAGAAGAAGACCCCCCAGAGTCATTGCTAAATATGTATAAACGTTTAACTATTATTTATGTTAAAATGTGCTAGTTATGTCAAAGATGTTTAAAAACACAGAGATGTTTAAACATTGAAAAAAGCAATGTTTAAAATATGACAAAAGTTAAAAATCGAAGAATAGAGTTTTTTTAAAAACATGTTTAAAATGTTTCAAAAGGGTGTAAAATGTGTGAAAGAATAGAAAGTTCTTTAAGAAACATGTTTTAAATGCTTACAAAGGCTATAAAATGTGGAAATGCATAGACAGTTCCTGAAAAACACACAAATATATTTAAATGTGTTTAACGTGTAAAAGAATAAAAAGAAACACACGAAGATGTTGAAAATTTGTGTGTGTGTGTGTGTGTGTGTGTGTGTGTGTATGTATATATGTTGGTGGGGGTGGGGGGTGCTGCTATAGGGTATCTGGGCTTACACTCTGGGACAGCGTGAGCAGCTTGAAAGTCCTGGAAGGACTCAGAGTAGCGCCGCTGCTCCTTCACATCAAAAGAAACCTGCTGAGGTGGCTTGGGCACCAGTGAGGATGCTCCCTGATGCCCCCTCCGGACATTTCAAACTAGGAAGGACCCAGGACACACTGCAGAGATGATATTTCCCAGATGGCTTGGAAATGCCTTGGGATCACCCAGAGCCAGATAAATGGCAGATAATGAATGAATGACTCTCGATGCAGAGTTGCAGTGAAAGCTAAGTGTGGGCAGGGAAAAGGCAGTTGCACATTTAAGTGAATGGAACTTGTTGAAAGTAAACAGCCTCTGTCGCTCACAGACTGTATATATTGCTGCCTTGCACTGCCCTTGAGACAACCTGGTACAGGATCAACACACCTTGGTGTCTAAGCACAGAAATAATTCTCTGAAATATCAGGAGTTGAAGATGGAAGTGCGCACTGATCTCACTGAGATGATTCAGATCAGTGAGTGTGTGCCAAGTCGAGTGTGAGAGTGTGCACTGGTGTTATGCATTGATGCATGCACCACATCACCATACCACCTGGGTCATGCATAACAACCCAGTCAGACAACTGATCCATCCCTTGAATATTCCTATCTATTTGCTGCAGCCAGGTGAAGTGTGGGGATCCCTCCAGTCGCTGGGTTCCTCAACACTGAAACAACAGTTTGCTGGATCATGCACAGTGAAACAAACCATACTGCCAAAATATCTGATGTTCTTTCAAAATGTAAGTGATACTCCTCATCAGCTCATTTGACACAGTCATTCCAGTGGTACCCAAGGATCCTTTGAAGACACTTGGGGTGAAAGGCATCCATTTGTCACCATAGGCCAATGATTAGTGTCTAACTCCCACAATGAAATCGTAAGACAACAAGCAGCAGGATGTGAAAGACTTGGATCTTCATTCCTCTGCTAGGCATCTCTTGATCTTAGAGGCTGAGGACTCAAGAGACATGAATGTCACTACCAAGATAAGTGAACGTCTCACCAAGTTAAACAATTTCACCTCATAGATATACAGTTCTAAAGGCTGAGTCCAGTGAATCATTGAAAGCCTGGATCGTAGTCTTCAGTTAGGACAATTGCGAGCCCAGACACTTTGACTGTTTTCCAGTCCACTGGGATACTCAACTTTTTAGTATTCATCCAGAAAATATAATATAAATAAAGTTATCATTCTCAACAGACAATGTCAACATCATCTTTTGTTAAATAATTCTAAATGCAGGCGCCCTTTGTTTTCTTCCCTTCTTCTGTTCATAATATCTATGATGTTGACAAAGGCTATTTTTTTATTGATGAGTATTGTTCATCAATTTAATAAAATGATTAAGTACTGTAGTTTCAAACATTT
Source organism: Thalassophryne amazonica (assembly GCF_902500255.1). Classification (NCBI taxonomy): domain Eukaryota; kingdom Metazoa; phylum Chordata; class Actinopteri; order Batrachoidiformes; family Batrachoididae; genus Thalassophryne; species Thalassophryne amazonica. The sequence continues at coordinate 67,731,170 of NC_047114.1, forward strand.
GAATATCCAACACCTTGTTTTCATTGAGTACCAAGAGCAAAAGTTTCTTGTTGTCATTAGTCTAGAAGGTCTTTTTTTTAAGGAAAGCAGTTACATTTGTCTTTGAGGCTCATTTGTAAAACGCTCAGGTATATGATTTGAACTTAAGCCTGAGTTGCACCCCTGCGTTTCAATCATAGTCTTAGAAATTTATACATTCTCATATTCCATAAGCTAAACTTGGTGTTCCACCTGGCACACACACCCACCCACGCATGCACATACACACACTGCCCCTAAAATATGCAGCAACATGATTGCTATTATCATTTCTGATCAGCTGTGTTATTGAATGTCAGGCCAGTTGCATGGGAGTGATTATTTTGTGGGACATCTGAGACCTCGTTCTGCCTGACTGAATGTGATGGATGGGGAGGAAATGGCGATGTCTGAAACATTCCCCGTCCCACCAGATCCCAGCCACTCTATAATTACAGTCCCACACTTTTGCTGAGCTGAAATAGAATTCTGCCCATCGGTCTGTCTGTGTCAAAGTAAGAGTAATTAAAGATCTGCTGTCCGGCCACGCCCATGCAAGTCCTAATCCATATGTCAGTCAAGCTGAAGTATTCAGAGAGCATCAGAGTTTGCATAATGAATTAAGAAGGAAATGTAAACACAATTCACAGCTTTTTTTTTTTTTTTTTGCTAAGGTTTTCTTTGGGCCTGTGTTGCCACTTTCACACCAAATGCACCATAACTAATGAGAAACTAATGAACCTGGGACTCAAGGGTTTTGGAAAGCTGTATCAATTTCCTTCCATGCTTAAAGTACTCTCCATTACCGGGCAGGGAGCTCTGTTGTTAAGGAGCTGGGTAACCACTACGTAGACCTGTGGTTGATGCCTACTCATGCAACCTGCTTTTGTCCTTGGACACGACAATCTGCAGTGTCTCAGTCCACCCAACTGAAAATTGGTGCCGAACTTGGCAAAGAAAATAACCTGGTGTCCAGTCCAGGAGGAGTCAAAGACTAGAGCCTAGATAGGACTTCTTTCACATATAAATGACATGAGTAGAAAACAGCAATGTGACTAGAGCTCACTTGTTGGTTTGTAGATAAACCCCTAATAATGCAAAAAAATAATTGATCAATTTAACAATGTAGTAGCATGTCCTGAGTCTTCCCCGGGGCCTTCTCCCAGTTGGATGTACCTAGAAGACCTCCCTAGGAGGATGACACAGGGGTGATCCTCACCAGATCCTTGTGATGTGACGAAGCAGCAGCTCCACTCTGAGTCCCCCCCCCACCCCTGCCTACTTGACTTTCTGAGTGTTAGTCCAAATGTTCTTTGGAGGAATTTCACTTTTGCCATTTGTAACTGCTTCCTTGTTCTATTGGTCATTACCCGAAGCTCATGACCATAGTTGAGGATAGGAACATAAATCATCTGGCATCTTAAGAGTTGCACCTTGGTCTCAGATATGGAGGTGCTGATCCTCATCCCAATCACATCTCACTTGACCTCAAGCCTGCCCAGTGCACATCAGAGGTCAAAGTCTGATGAAGCCAATAGAACCACATCATCTACAACAACTGGACATACAATTCTCAGGTCAACAAACTGGACACCCTCCAATCCCTGACTGTGCCTTGAAATCCTGTCCATAAAAATCAGGAACACGAACATGACAAGGGGTGGAGTGGAGTCTAAAGCCCACCACCCACTGGGAAAGCAGTTTATTTAACATTTATCAAGGCATTTGGGTGCAAACAGCTCATGGCTGTCTACATGTACATGTGCATGTAAAAACCCAGCAAATTGTGACACTTGACAGCACACAAAGCTCCAGAAGGGGAGGCTGACATGTGTTGGTTTGGGGAAGAAAAAGACAAAACAGAGTCTGAGTTTGAAAGGAAACTGAAAGAAAACAGCCAGTGTGGGTAAAAAAAAAAAAAACTGAAGTGAAGAATGGGAGGATTTACAGCTTTCTCTGCCAGCTCCGTAGGACTGCTGAAATAGCAAGCACTGCAGGTTGATGTGGTAGACACAATATCACTCCCCCACATACACAACAGTTCCGAATCTAGAGCCTCCAAATCCGCACCAAATTAAGAATAGATTTGCCGCTGCCCCCCCGTTTTCACAACTTTGTTCTTTTATTCATTCTCTGACAAAAACGTGTCCGTATTCCTCTTGCATCCAAGATAATCCTGCGTGAGAAATCCAGATGGGAAATCCACAGGAAGCAAATCAATAATTGAGACAGCCACATGTTATTTTATTACAGAGGAAAAAACAGAAAAAGTAGGACAAAGTGAAAAAAATGCAAGAAATACTAAACAGAAAGTGCATAAAAAATGTGAAAGAGGTTACGCTTTTTCATGAAAATGATTGATGGTATTTTTTAATGTATTTATTTATTTTTTTGAAAACATGACCTTATCGATTGTCATGAGTGCCATCAACTAATGAAGGACCAACCTTGTTGATTTTGTTGATTGGATGCGCAATTTATTCATTCAAGTGGTGTTCAATGAGGACAGTTTGTTGGCTATAAGATAACCTTGTTTAAAACACACATTTTTCCTCATGAGGCTTTAAGCTGATTGTCTTCACAAGTGTGGACAAACCCAACTGAGACAACATCAATAGTGACAGCAGAGAACGTATCATCACTCAACTACATTTGGAACATGCTGTGTAGTTTTGGTCAGAGGTTTACATACGTAATTTGTGGGCATAAACATCTGTGGCAAGGTTGTGACATCTTTGAACCATTCTTTTTTTTCAGGGTAAGACTGATTTTAATCCAATTACATTTTTTCTGCAAATCTGACTGGTTAAACGTATGAGATTTCAGACCATAAAATATCACGTGGATTGTGGCAAAATATTAAAACCATTTCACATTTGATGTGGTACTCCGCCCCCGATCGTGTTGCTGCACACGTGTCACTAATGGCGCTGTCAGCTGAGAGTGACAGAAACTGGTGCAGGGACTACGATGCCTAAATGCATGGATTTAATGAATTTAACTGGATTGATTGATGGATTTAACTCAATGCAGCTGGCAACACGGAGAAATCTGTGGGCATGCTCACACAAATTCCAGTTTGGCATGAACACGCTGTTGCTACGGTAAACTTTGAAGAGCCGACCGCACCCTTTCATAACGATTCTTCAACCGAATTACTTACAGAAAAATAGACCGTGCAAAGATAGAATTAGATTAGAATGGGAATAACCCTGTTCTGGCCAATGATTTCTGGAAGTTCATGCTGGATTACAGTCGCAAGTAGCCGTTTTACTCAGCTGTAAAACTGAATTTGCGACCGTAAAATCGAGCAAGAACGTACGCAAATCATCAGACACAACAGGGTTATTCCCTAATTGAACAGTAACCTTTTTTAAGAGAAACAATCCCCAAGAATGTGGTGTCCAAGTTAGTATTTATTTACAATTTTTTGAAATCTACTCATCGTCAAAATTATGCATATATCCTGATATATGCAGCCATTTACCTTATCATTTAAGTAGTGCTGTAAGTTCCTAAAATGCCTTTTGACTTACCACCAACTCCCACTTAGTGACTGTGATTGATTCCAGCTGGTAGCTTCTCTGTGCCAACATAAAAGGGTTTGTTTGACAGCGCTCATCGGCAAGGCATTATGGACTCCTCCAGAAAGGAGGGTGGTCCATTTTGATTTACCCAAGCAAAAGAGAGTTTTTACTGCTCCATTTGCTGCTCCACTGCTACATGCAATGATACAATGAAACAAGAGAGTATACAGTAAAGAGTGAGTGAAAGGGAGGTGACTGGCTGACACTAATTTGAATAAACGCCTACGTTCCCCAGCCCCTTCCACTCACACGCATGCAATTGTGATTTTCGCCCTGCATATTTAATGTATTAATTGTCTGTTTGTCAATAGAATTTCAACATAGTTTGTGCTCAGAGAGTGAGAAGATTCCATATCCACTCTATTCACTAAGATCACTTCAGTGTATAATCTGCAGATTTTTCTCCTCATTTTGTACAGTGGTGACGGATGAAACAAATAGTATACAAATAATGAATGTTTATGAGTTCAATGGTACGAATATTTCATGAGGTGAAAGATGGAATGTACCATTCAATGAGGCAAAGTCGAATTGCAGCTTCTTGTTTTCTATTTAAATTTTTGGTATAATTTCTTTGCATCATGTTGAATCGCATCATATCACATTGTGAGGAATTGAATCGGCATCAAATACATATCAAATCGCATCAAATCAGGAACAGGGATGAATCGTATCTTGTTGTATCATCATGTATCGCTATATGTATCGCATTGCTGGTAGTGTATCGTGATGCATATGGAATCGTTGACAGTGATGAGATTCACAAGCCTAGTATGTATGTGACATAGGCCAGCAGGAGTTGCTGTGCAACAGCAAACCTCACTCCCTAACAGTTAAAAGGACTCTCTAGCCCAGGTTTTAGATATCTGGTTAGCAGATCCGCCTCCCATGCTGGTGATCGAATTTGCAACCCAAGGAGAGCGAGTGGGAGGAGTTAACACAAGAACACAACACAGAAGAGAGAGTACAGCCCTTACATGCAGAATATAGTCCCCTTAATACACACCCCAGTCCCACCAACATGTCCCAAGCACCAAGACCAACAGGTCTATCTACAAGGAAAAAATTGTGATTGTGGGTGCAAAATTGAGGGAGGAGATATGGACACATTGCCATCCACACCCCTTCACATGCCGACAGAAACCTTGCGTGCATGTGTAAAATAGTAAAATGCATAAGAAAATCTTTGTGACAACTATTTGTTTTTTACAATGCATTGGAGTCATGAAATTAATGTAATTTAAGGTGGGCATTTAAGTAACTCATTAAAAAAGGAGATATTTGTTGTGTGTGCATACCTCTGGCCCTGTCTGTGTCTTTTGTTTTTGGAATTATGTCCAGTCCTTGTCTGCATATGTTTGGTCTGTTGCCCATGGCCCCCTTTTGGTTTTCTGTGTGTGTGTGTGTGTGTGTGTGTGTGTGTGTGTGTGTGTGTGTGTGTGTGTGTGTGTGTGTGTGTGTGTGTGTGTGTGTGTGTGTGTGTGTGTGTGAGACACGGCCCCTGGGCCATGTCTGTATGGTGTATGTGAGAGCAGGTGTCTGTTTTCCTGGTTCGAGTCTGAGTCCCTTGTGTGTCTATGTCATATCAGGTCCCGTATGTGTGTGTGTGTGCGTGTGTGTGTGTGTGTCATTCGAGTGGGTCTTGTGTATGTGTATGGATTCTTCAGTGTCTGAAATGTGTGTGTGCATGCATGCGCCTCTGGTCCATGTCTGAGTCTTGTGTGTATGGGAGAACGTTTCGCAGATTTTTTTAGTCCAATTTTGCATGCTTTTTTTTTTTTTTTTTTTTTTTTACAGTGCATTGTGCTCTGCGTCCTCATCAAGAAGGCCGGTGTTCTGTCGAGATGACGGGATACTTGTTGCGGCACCACGAAGGGAGAGTACGCGCATTGTGTTCTGCGTGTCTGTTTATAAGAATCTTCTCGCCCAGAAGAGAAAAGAGCGCCAACAACTACCCATAACTGTGTTCTTCACTCGGAAAAAGACACCTGCAGCGAGGTGTGAGTGGAAAAAGGTGCGACAGTGGCACGGCGCCAGGACAAAGAGGCACAATCAGAGGAACTGAAATACTGGTCAGTCACTATTAATAATTTCTTATGTGTCCAACCTCCATCAAATTTGTTAGTTCTAAAAGCCATCATAATTATTTATAGGAAAACATTCTATTTTTATTTCTCAAACAAATGTTTAGGCCTGAAAACAAGTTGGTCTTATTTTTCTACTAAAGTTTGAACTTTGAGAGTGTTTACACAGGAGAGAAAAGTGAGAAAATGTTAATGCCTGTTAGAGAAAAGTGTATAAAGTGTGTAGTGAGGGGTTTTACAGCCTTAAAATGTCTATAATGATTGTAAAAAATAACACTGTCTACTTCACGGATTTCGCCTATTGTGGGCTATTTTTAGAACGTAACTCCCGCTATAAACGAGGGACCACTGTATATCTACATGAAAGGTTTATCTTTGACCCGTTGTGTGACTGTCATGCCCAATTGCGCTGTGTTTGTGCTTGTGATGGAGGGCTGTATGTGGGGTTAATCTACTGTCTCGTGTCGTTTCTCAGATCAGTTGTTGGTTTGGTTTTGTGGTATGCAGGAGATCACTTGACCGAGGGTCTATACGTTCAAATAAAAATTAAAAAATACTGTCATCACTCTTTACTCTTACTCAGTCAGTCTCTTACAATGGTGTAGCCTAAATACACGAGCTTTCTAGGAGCGCACCCAATTCATTCCGCACGCTCAGAGGCACGTACCCTCCGGTTCGCACTTTTTTTTGGGGGGGGGGGGGGCAACCCCGCCCCCTGTGATAAACTCATCGCCCCCTTAATATTTTTTCTGGCGCCGGGCCTGACATCAAGTCTCTGTGTTTTTGCTCCTGTCGGGTCTCTGTTTTCTCCCGTCCTCTGTGCCCCAGGCGTTTGTGGTTTTGGTCCCTCACTGTTGTTATTTTATTCTCCGAGATGGGTCACCTTACTCAGATCTTTTTTTTTTTCTTTTTTCTTTTACATTTGTCTCTTGGTTTGTCTTTCGATCAGTGTTTGAGCTTTTGTCATTCATCATGTCTTTCTGTTTTTGCATTTTATGTTACTTTAGTTCCTGTTGTTTTCACATGTCCTTGTTATTTCCTGTCCGGTGTGCACCTGTTACTCATTTCTTTTACAGGTTTTAAGCCACTCCCGTTTGTCTTTCTGATGCCGGTCAATTAATGTTTCACTTGTGTGTCATAGTGTTTCTTGCTCGTGGTCTCTCCATTGTTCATTATGGTGAGTAAGTACCTTCATGGTTTATTGCACACCTTGCTGTCAGCTATCATTGGTTTAATCCTCTCCATTGCACCTCCTGGTACTCCTCCACCCTGTGTTAGTGTTGGACACTTTGTTATGTTGTGACATCCCTGCACCTGCTTTTTGTTGTTACTCACATTCTTGGATTATTAAATCACCTTGGATTTTTGTATGAATTCCCTCTGTGTCCAGGCTGTTTGCTATTGGGGTTCAAATTGACTCTGTTTCAGCACATATCATAACAGTATTGATGTGAAGCCATTCGCCATTTCTAAGTTTCTGAAAATGGTTTAGAAATGGAAAAGATGAAATTATCCACTGAGTGGTCCAGGTCAGTTCAGCACGGTATGGTATGGTTTGGAATGGTGAGGCATGGGTTGGCTTGCATTTCCACTGCCAGCATTATTACCATTTGTTTGGTAGGTGGAGCATAGTAGACGCCGACATTCACACCATCGAGATGGGCAGCGTGACATCATATTGTTGTTCCTCCACATTGATCACCAGGAAACTCTGAACTTCCTCGTTTGACGAACACTGGCTGACATTTTTTGTTGTGTGGATATTTAAAAGGCCACGTATATATTTTTGACAAGATTCTGCAAGCTGTCACAAGGTGATGATGCATTCCTATGTTGCTATGAGCCAATCAATGGACAGCAATGGGTTAGGTCCTCCCTTTTGTTACAATTCTATTAATTTGGTACCCCCAAGCGAAGGATGCCACAAACCAGTATGGTACTGCTCAGTTCTTTTGGTACCTGTCCATAAATCTGAATCTGGAAACACACAAAATAGCATTCCGTACTATGCCATACTGATCCAGACTGCTCGGCGGAAATGAGGTTACAGCGACATCATCATAGTGTCCACAAATGCAGCTGCCAATTCCCAAAGCTCATTCAATTACAGCGGAAACTTAAACATCTCTGACTCTGGTATCACAAGAATGTGAATGTACGTTTGACTTATTTTATACAATGGTGGGCACAGCTAACCAAAAAATTAGCTTTGATAAAGGATAATCAGCTAACTGAAAAGTTATCTTTTATAAAGCTAAACCGATAAACCACCCAAAAATTTATCGGAAGCTATACATAACAATAAATTCCAGTACTGTCTCCGGTACACTTGCAACTACTAACAAGCTGATTTTGAGTTTTAACACCACAATCACTTCTGGGAGCATCAAAGGCGGCCACAGAGCCAAACAATGAGTCAGCACTTCTGTATTTGACCGGCTGCCCCCTGCTGGAAGCTCCAGTGTACTACATAGCTTCCAGCAGTAACGCAGTTGAGAGGAGCAGCAAAGCTCAACTCTCTACTCAATAACAATGCTGCTGTCAGGCGGAGGTCTTGGAAAATAAAGCAGTGCTGACTTATGGTTTGGTGTATAAATAAAATTAATAATGATAGAATATCTCCATGAATGTCAATTCTGTCATTTGTACAAAGTTAAAAAGTAACATATCTTTTAATGTTCATTAATGCACTAATTCGGAAGTTTTGTAACAAACAGACAGATGGAAAAGGATTATGGGTAAAATGTGCCTCCGCTAACACTAATTGGTTGACTCATTCATTCTATGTAAACACCAACACGTTAATGTGAGGTGTGTCATGTGTTGGTGTTTACAGATAAATGTGCTTTTGTAAAATATGGCATTTTTTTATTTGTAAAAAAAAGGGCATTTAAAAAAAAAGCCAAGTTGTAATTAGATAACTGTCTGATATAACAGGTTTTCAAAATAAATAGAACACTGCCATGATCTACTGGTGCCAGACATTCAGTACTTAAGCTGGGCTTACACTGTGAGAGTTTTGTCCCTTTTTCAGATGATTTTTCACTCGTGCGAGAATTTTTTTGATCACGCCGAGTTTCAGGTTAATCCCGCATCCAACATCATGCAGTATACATGGAGTAACGAGCTGCATTTAACCTCTCACGACCACCTCCTGATCAGCGATCGTATGGTCGGATGAAATTCAAACCTGTTTGATATTCTGGTCGGCCGTTGTGAGGGTATCCCGCTGCTGAGTGCTACAAGCGTCCAACCTCTCACACTCACCTCTCACAATGGAGCGGTTTCTTCTGGAACCAGATCTCCTGTGTTTACGGAGGGTAGAACTACACATCTGCTACAAAACATTAAACAGGTAGGTGCTCAACTGATTTAAAATTTTATAAATGTTTGTCGCTTTGTATACCACATATGTTAGTGGTCTAAAAATTATCGGACCAGAACTTATCGGAAGATAATTAGTCCGATAATGGTTTTCAAAGTTATCTGAAAAGCTAATCCAAAAATGAAAACATTATCTCCGATAATTAGCGATTAGCTGAACTGTTTCCACCACTGATTTTATATCCGCCTCATTCTGTGATAGTTAACAAGTTCAATATGTGGATGTGGCGATTGCACTTGCATTATACTTATGCACTCGTCTCTAGCTTGTGAATGTGTATGTAAGCATGGCTGTTTAATGAAGGCTGTCCTCTCACCTGGCCTGTATAGACAGCCTGACTCTGGGTTCTTTCTCTTGCTCACTTTATTTGCGTTCAAGCTCTGCGGGTTCAGAGTTCACTTCTGTCCCTCTTTTTCCATCTTTCATTCCCCCACCTTCTCTCCATCTCTCTAACTTATGTATATTCAATCAACCTATTTTCTCTTCACTCTTATGCTGTCCTCATTTCACTTTTCCCTCCTGTGTTCCCCACTTGAGGTGCTGCCTGACTGTCTGGTTATGAATAATTGAGGTGTATTGAGTTTGGTCAGCAGATGGTGGTGAGATGGCCGTGATGGATCTGTCCACACTCTTTAGGAAACAGTGAGTGCACACTGACAACCCATCCACTTATGGCCCAAAGGAGGTTCGGTGAAAACTGGGACAGAGCTATACTGGGCATGCCCAACCCCTGCAGTGAGTACTTATGATCTCACTCCAAATAGTGTTAAATCAAGTATTTCAAAGTCTTAAATCATGTTGATGAACTCTAGTTGATTTAGTATTCAAGTCAAGTCTGAAAGCACACACTGGTGTTGCACATCACCGCATCCATCATACCACAGAACCACTCTCGATTCTGGATGATATCCACACAAGCAGACAACCGATCCACCCCCACCTCTCGAAAGTAACCATCGATCTACTGCAGCCATGTGAAATGTGGAAGTCCCTTTGCCTTCTCCAGCCACCAGAGCCCATAACACAAACACATCTGTGTGCTGGATCATGCACAAGGAACCACACCACATGGACAAAATAATGCAGTCGGCACAAAAAATCACAATGCAAGTGATTCCCCTTATCTTAGTAGCCCCAAGGAACCACTACACAAAGTCATCCCAGTGGTACCGAGGATCCCCTGAAGAGAAACCTAGTACCAAATACATACAGATACCCTAATTCATTATTCCTTGGCTGTTCTCATGTGAGTAAATTTGATATTCACACAGGATCAGACAGGGAATTAAATCATGTGCAATTTATAATACAAGCAACTTTGTGGACACCAGGGGACCTCATGTAGAAAGACTTGCGTGGATTTCCTACTAAAACATGGTGTACGCCAAAGCCCAGAAACTGGCGTAAGCACAAAAATATTCAGATGTATCAAAATGTGCATAGGCATGGATCCATGCATGTTTCATTTGTACATCCCACTGAACATGGAAATGAGCGTGGACCAAACTTCTCCTTGGCCACACCCCATTTAAATATGCAATTTAATATAAATAAATGGACTGCATTTATATAGTGCTTTTCCATCTGTATCAGGCGCTCAAAGCGCTTTACAACTAATGCCTCACATTCACCCTGATGTGAGGGTGCTGCCATACAAGGTACTCACTACACACCGGGGGGCAACTAAGGGATTAAGGACCTTGCTCAAAGACCCTTAGTGATTTTCCAGTCAGGCTGGGATTTGAACCGAGGATTTTCTGGTCTCAAGCCCAATGCTTTAACCACTAGACCATCACGTCCCCTAAATAGACCCTTTGAGCAGAGATTCCCCACGACGTCACATCAGACAACATGAACACAGAAAATAAATTATACTCTAGATGACTAGAAATTACGTGGAGACATGCAGGGATAATTTATTCGGTATGCCGTTAAACTGGAAAAATGTTTGTGGGAGCTACGTAGTGTGTGTGTGTGTGAGAGACCGACACACAAAACACACACTGATGTTAAAAAGGTGAGGCGCGACTTCGGTGACAGTGTGACATTCACAATTTACACGTGTTTTTTGAGAAATACTGAACACAAAAAGCCTGTTAAGAAGCACTGCAGCTCACCATCAAGCAAAATATAAAAAACCCCTTAATAATAATAATAATAATAATAATAAATATATTTGAATGCACACATGCCCAAATGTGGCCACGCCGGTTTACATTCAGATCAATTACACAAATACACTATTTATGCAGCAAGTAGCTGCCATTGTGCACCATGTCAGCCACCAGCCTGATGCACATTTGCTCATCATATACGATATGAACATGTGTGCTGTCAATAGCTCTGATGACATGGAAACCGGCTCTTGCTGCAAATGGGGCTTTAATATTGGAATGGGATGCATCTGGATGACATGGCATGGCTCAGCTCCAGGTTGAATGACAAACTCCTGACTGATTGGCCAGCTCATGCTGAAATGTCCCTTTTGCCAGGAAGCGCAGCATGGGCAGCACCTGGGTGGACACAGACAACCGCCTGGCTCCTTGCTGTATTGCTCTCTGGGAGGGCCACAGTTCAGTGTGGAACTCGGTTTATGAGCCAATTATTGTCATTTGTAAGAAGATCCTCGCATTCCCTGAATACACGCTCATGTCAGATGGCACCATTTGCAAGGTCCTCTGACGCTAGCACAGCCATTGTTAGTGCCATTTTATGCATCACTTTGTGCATGGTTTTATAGCCATCCATATAATTGCAAACACGTGAGTGTGTTAAATGTTCATCACTGTGTCTCTGATGTGCGCATCATTCTGATGACTTCTTGTTTTCACACCATTAACAGTTCCCAGCATCACCTTTACATGTCCACAGTAGAACAATAGCTGTAGAAATGTACGTATGCCAGCTAGGATTTTTGCATGATGCACCGCACATTTCCACAGTCATTTAACTTTTGATACATCTGAACGTTGGTGTGGAGACGGATGTACGCCACATTTTTGTGCGAAAGCACGCTTTGTACATGAGGCCCCAGGACCCTACAGTTGGCAACAAGGCTTGATAATTTGCATAAAAACATATGGCTTACTTTATGTGAGCCTGCCTGAACAAACCCAGGCATGTCCCACAACTGCGTCAGCATTACTACTGAAATTAATGTATAAAATAGCAGCTCCAGTTCATCCATTCCAGCAACTGGAGGCGAGCAAAGAAGATTGTGGCTGATCTCTCATCTCTCATCCCATCCAGGATGCAAACATTTTGTCACCCTCCCCTGTGGCAGGAGGCTGAAGTTCATCAGGACCAAAAGCTCAAGACACAAAATAGCTTCTTTATATCTGCAGCTGGACTCATAAACAATACCAAAATCCCCTACTTTCTCTGCCTCCCTCCCCCACTACAATAAAGCACAGATTGGTCATCCCTGCACTGAAAGGTACTGTACATCTGTTCTCCAATCACCTGGTCTTGCACTGTGTCATCCAATTATGTTTTATTTATTTAACAGTAAATATAACTTTGTTTATTTGACTCTTTTACTTCTTATAGAAGTGTTTTTCTTTTCTTTTTTTGTTGTTTATACACTGATAGCATCAGCTCAAATTCCTTGTATGTGTGAACTTAATTGGTGTAAGGGTGTTCCATGATACATAACACAATGTGGCTGACGCACATCCAAAATGTCCTTGTAACTCTCTGATCTTAACCTAACTGCTTTTCAAAATGGCTGAAGCACAAAATGTCCTTGTATTTGGTAAAACTATCTGATCTTTTTACAACTGTCTAACTGATAAAACCATCTGATCTTTTTATATATGCTTAATTGATAAAACCAAACTTGGAAAAAAGAATCAGCATGATGGAACACTCTTTTTATTGTGTGACACTGCACTATTTTACAGACATGCACACACACTATAAGATTTTTACATAACAACCTTGAATGCAATGCGAACAGACACCTGCCTATTTTCACCTCACTTTGCAGCCAACTCACATAGACACTGATTCCAGACAGGCTAAATACCACCCATATGGGGGTTGCCTAGGCTGAAGGAACAAAAGGTAGCGTAGAGTGGAAATCTGGGTTCTTTGTTCCAGGTGGTTGCATGTGACCTGATGAAAAGATCCCAGCATTGAGATGATTCCTGTATCAGTGTAACAACTATTTACAATACATCATCTACACTTTGAAGTCCATTTCCTGTCCAATTCTTTGAAGATCACTGACCATGACAAAAGAACCTTACACTGGCAATAAATTTGATTCAGTTTCTGATTCTGATTATTTTAAAAGATGCCAACATTGCTAAAAATGGGAGGTTCACTGGTCATCCCCTATCCCGATTAGACTATGAATATGAATATGTTGTTAGGAGTTAATGACGGATATGTTGCATAGATTGCTAACTAACTCCATTTATCCTATGCAGGCCCTACTAATATGGTGTCTTTACCTTTGTATTAACTTGCATTCTTCGCAGTTCCTTTTTACTGTGTAGCCTATTTAGTGTGCCAACATATATACAGTGGTCCCTCGTTTATTGCGGGAGTTACGTTCTAAAAATAACCCGCAATAGCTGAAATCCGCAAAGTAGTCAGGGTTATTTTTTTACAATTATTATAGATGTTTTAAGGCTGTAAAACCCCTCACTACACATTTTATACACTTTTCTCAAAGACACATTAACATTTTCTCACTTTTCAAATCTTAGTAGAAAAATAAGTCCAGTATTATAGAATGAAGCTAAGATCAAAACCTGTTTTCAGGCCCAAACATTTGTTTGAGAAATAAAAATAGAAAGTTTTCCTATAAATAAATATGATGACTTTTAGAACTAACAAATTTAATTTTAGCGATCAACCTACAAGGTTGGACACATAAGAAATTATTCATAGTGACTCACCAGTATTTCACAGTTCCTCTGACCGTGCCACTTCATCCTGGCGCCGCTCCGCTGTAGCATCTTTTTCCACTGAGTGACACCTCGGTGCAGGTGTCTTCTTCCAAGTGAAGAACATAGTTATGGGTAGTTGTTGGCGCTCTTTTTTTCTTCTGGGCGAGAAGATTTTTATAAACAAATTTGGCAAGCTGACTGCATTCTGTACTGTTCAGGAGTCACAGCACGGAGGAGACTGATTGACAATGGTCTACAGTCCCTTAGACAATCAGGACGCAGAACACAATGCGTGTGCTCTCCCTTAGCCAATCGCGGTGATGCCGACCAGTGCCGTGACAGGCCTGCCTGATGAGAATGCAGAACACAATGTGCTGTAAAAAAAAAAAAAGCATGCAAAATTGCACTAAAAAAATCTGTAAAACTGCAAGGCCGCAAAAGGTGAACCGCGTTATAGCGAGGGACCACTGTATTATATATATATATATATATATTTTTTTTTTTTAACTGGATTTTTACTGGCCACTTCTGTCACCCCCCCACCCCCTCCTCCCGGAAATATTTTCTGAAGGCACCACTGCAAAGAGGAATCTGTGAAGTCTCTCGTCACCCTCCTGCTCCCCTCTCTCTGCACCCCTCACTCAGCCATCGCTTTATCCCTCTGCTCCTGAGCTCTTACAACCAAGGCAGACCTGACCTGTTTCATCACGCTTGACACCTCCCACAACACCCCTGACCTTACCACCCCCCTCACCACCGTACCCCACGCCCAACGACTTTGAGCTTTGAGCCTGTGATGTCCCAGAGTCACATCAGTTAACCCAGGCGCTCACAGCTGTGGGTGTGCTTTTTTTTTTCTTTTTTTTTTAGGTGGGGTTCCATTCACACATAATTGGACTCTTGTACCCTCTCTTGCTCAGGTTTCACTATAATTCCTTTTACGCCCTTCTTGATTCAGGCACCCCCTCCTCCACATTTCTTCTCTCCACTCTTGTCATATCTTGCTGTTGTCCTCGTCCACTCATCCCATCCATCCACTGCACCTCATCTCATATTAGAGCATTTTTTTTCTCCCAGTTTCTCTTTTACCTAAATTGTTCAAGTATAATGCTGAGAAAAGGTGGCATTTCAAAAAGCAACCCTTGTTTATTTGCTCTCTCAGAATGTAATAAGAAACCTTTTCATAGTCTTCCAAACCATATCAATTGATTTAAGCTGTTGAACAAGGTTTGTGGCTGCTTTTCGTAAACTGCTCTTTAAACCTTTATTTCAAAGCTCTCAAACTCAACTTATCTCAAGTAAAATTTTTCTTAATTCCATCACACTTTGTAATGAATTACCTGGAGTAGCAGGCTCCTGTGTGTGTGTCACTCTGAAGATATGCCAAATAACTCAAACAGGGCAGCAGATTTTCACCAATCTTTGTAAAAATATGCCTTGACTGACCATCTCGAGATGACCAGCTTTGGAAGCAGATTGGCCAAAGTACAAGGACACATATGGCCATGTGTCCATATAGATTTTTGTTTTTGTTTTTCTGGTTGACAAGTGTGGAAAGAGCAGCCTCAAGGGCTTCATACCACCACTTTCAGCGTGTTCAGTGAAGAACATAAAGTGCTTCTCGTATGATTTGTTACTATGACAACAATAAACAGCTTATAACTATCTTATAATGTACGCTGATAAAAAGTACTCACCCTCAGCTAAGAACCAAGGGTCTGTCCAGTCTGTTATTACAGATGAGTTATTGTTTCTTTTGTGACAGATTCTGAGTGACAAATCAGCAAAAATAAAATTTTGCTCCTGGATTCCTGAAAAATCTCTGCAGTAACATCACAACATCTTTCTGAAAGGTTCAGAGATTTTCAATTTAAAAGTGCTCAGAGATGATGCACAAAAAAAGGCCCACTGGGCGATGATCCTGGGCACAGTGTTATTTTCTGATGGTGACTGCTTGCAGCTGCATACTCCTGGTGGTAGTTACAACAATTGGAAAAAAAAAAATGCTACCACCCAGGAAAATAAATACATAAATATATACATAAATAAATAAAGGCTACATGTACACAGGGCCATACCCTGCCTTTCATATTTTATAGCACGGTCAGAAGACTAAAGGAAAAATTAGATTAATCACTGTTTGATCGTCTATACACTGTCTATTGGTTGCTAGTGCAGGCTAACAAGTTTGAGAACCCTCATTTTTGTGA
Organism: Thalassophryne amazonica; assembly: GCF_902500255.1. Lineage (NCBI taxonomy): Eukaryota > Metazoa > Chordata > Actinopteri > Batrachoidiformes > Batrachoididae > Thalassophryne > Thalassophryne amazonica. Next base: position 67,747,352 of record NC_047114.1, read on the forward strand.
ATTTGGGGTTCATACATAGTGCCTTTCACAAGAGCAGGAAAGGAGAGCGTGAATACCTATGGCCAAAGAAACAAAATAGTGACTGATAACAGCAACTTTTGCCACTTCACCACTAGGTGATACTAAATCCTACATACTGTAGCTTTAAGTCAGGCAACCGTTATTGTTGTTTCGTGTTGGTGTTTGTTTCAGTTTAGTTAAAGGAAGAAGGGCCTTCATTGTCATTGTACATACACAGAATGAAATTTGTCCTCTGTATTTAACTCATCCTAATTACAGTTAGACACAATCCCACCACTAGGAGCAGTGGAGAGTCGCAGTCTGGTGCCAGGGGACCAACTCCAGAGGTAGAGACACTGCCTTGGTCAGGGACAGAGAAAGGAGCAGACCCTAAATAAGCATGTTTTTTTTTTTGTTTTTTTTTGGGAGGAATCCAGTGTCTAGAGGTAACCCACTCTAAGAACATGTAAATCCCACACACACAGTGTGAGGCAATGGTGTTAACCACTAATCCACCATGTCACAGCTGGGAAAACTCTCCAAAAGGAAAAGGTTTTGGGCTCTTTCCTTTCAGTTGCAGTTAAATGCCAGTTTGAATGGATTTTTTTTTTTTTTAATCAAACACATGAAATGTTCCAGGGACAATATTTCAAATCATTGTCTGACACCCTTCTACATCTGGGGTGTTTGTCAGGGGCATTTGCACGTATCCTCCAGTGATAGCGTTAAGTCTGTCTATGACAAATACATAAATATGTTGTTAAAGAAATGCGGTTTGTGTTGAATGCTGGGAATAATCACATAAAGAGCATGCACATGCTCATCAGTGAGACTGCCTGTGTGTCTGCATGCGTGTCAGAAGTCCTTCATGCCTGCTTTGTCACATTGCTGCAAGGATAGGTCAAGGGGCATTTGATTTTCTGGGACATCATATTTTATTCATCATCGAGGAAGAGCATGCTTGGTGGGAAGACTGAAAAAGACAGTGAGAAGGTGGGAGGGTTGATGGATATAAATGTAAAAATAATAAATAAATAAATAAAGTCAGTGGAAATAAAACAGAAAAAGAAAGGTCAGCAAAGCATCTTATGTAGAATGTGTGGAACTAATTATTGTTTGCATTAATTGTCAGCTGTCCTTCATACCAGACACTAACATATGAGTTTCTCTCTGCACGTTGTCACTTCATTATACATTTACACGGGCAACCCTGATATGTCCTCGTGTTTACACTACTGGAACTAATGATGCTGCTTCTGCAATCTTTCAAAATTAACCCTTCAGGTCAGATAAACACCAACGCACACACCAAGACACACATACGCACTAATTATGAATGCCTGAAGGAGAACCTATTCAATAAAACTCAAGAGGCAACACTCAAGAGACAAGGACTGCAGTTGTGCATTATAAAGTATAAAAGTGACAAAAAGTTCTCCAACAGAAAGTTCAACAACAAGCACCGGAATTGTGTCATGTTCCACTAACTTTGAGGCACTTTGATAAAATCTTTGCAAATCACAAACCTAATTACCATATCCATTATGCCAACATATTTGTGTCAACAAAATATAGCATGCACATTCTCTTTTTACGTGTACTTGAATTATGGCGCTCTAATTTGCATATTTGTTTCTGACTTTCTCAAAAAGTAAATGAGTCCACCCACCACTTTAATCATATCTTAGATCTTGTTTTGACTTATGGTATGGAAATAGAAGACTTAACAGTATTCCCTGAAAACTCCCTTCTGTCTGATCATTTTTTAATAACATTTACATTTACCCTGATGGACTACCCTGCAGTGGGGAATAAGTTTCATTACACTAGAAGTCTTTCAGAAAGCGCTGTAATTAGGTTTAAGGATATGATTCCTTCTTTATGTTCTCTAATGTCATATACCAACACAGAGCAGAGTAGCTACCTAAACTCTGTAAGGGAGTTAGAGTATCTCGTCAATAGTTTTACATCCTCATTGAAGACAACTTTGGATGCTGTAGCTCCTCTGAAAAAGAGAGCTTTAAATCAGAAGTGTCTGACTCCGTGGTATAACTCACAAACTCGTAGCTTAAAGCAGATAACCCGTAAGTTGGAGAGGAAATGGCGTCTCACTAATTTAGAAGATCTTCACTTAGCCTGGAAAAAGAGTTTGTTGCTCTAGAAAAAAGCCCTCCGTAAAGCTAGGACATCTTTCTACTCATCACTAATTGAAGAAAATAAGAACAACCCCAGGTTTCTTTTCAGCACTGTAGCCAGGCTGACAAAGAGTCAGAGCTCTATTGAGCTGAGTATTCCATTAACTTTAACTAGTAATGACTTCATGACTTTCTTTGCTAACAAAATTTTGACTATTAGAGAAAAAATTACTCATAATCATCCCAAAGATGTATCGTTATCTTTGGCTGCTTTCAGTGATGCCGGTATTTGGTTAGACTCTTTCTCTCCGATTGTTCTGTCTGAGTTATTTTCATTAGTTACTTCATCCAAACCATCAACATGTTTATTAGACCCCATTCCTGCCAGGCTGCTCAAGGAAGTCCTACCATTATTTAATGCTTCAATCTTAAATATGATCAACTTATCTTTGTTAGTTGGCTATGTACCACAGGCTTTTAAGGTGGCAGTAATTAAACCATTACTTAAAAAGCCATCACTTGACCCAGCTATCTTAGCTAATTATAGGCCAATCTCCAACCTTCCTTTTCTCTCAAAGATTCTTGAGAGGGTAGTTGTAAAACAGCTAACTGATCACCTGCAGAGGAATGGTCTATTTGAAGAGGTTCAGTCAGGTTTTAGAATTCATCATAGTACAGAAACAGCATTAGTGAAGGTTACAAATGATCTTCTTATGGCTTCGGACAGTGGACTTATCTCTGTGCTTGTTCTGTTGGACCTCAGTGCTGCTTTTGATACTGTTGACCATAAAATTCTATTACAGAGATTAGAGCATGTCATAGGTATTAAGGGCACTGCGCTGCGGTGGTTTGAATCATATTTGTCTAATAGATTACAGTTTGTTCATGTAAATGGGGAATCTTCTTCACGGACTAAAGTTAATTATGGAGTTCCACAAGGTTCTGTGCTAGGACCAATTTTATTCACTTTATACATGCTTCCCTTAGGCAGTATTATTAGACGGTATTGCTTACATTTTCATTGTTACGCAGATGATACCCAGCTTTATCTATCCATGAAACCAGAGGACACACACCAATTAGCTAAACTGCAGGATTGTCTTACAGACATAAAGACATGGATGACCTCTAATTTCCTGCTTTTAAACTCAGATAAAACTGAAGTTATTGTACTTGGCCCCACAAATCTTAGAAGCATGGTCTCTAACCAGATCTTTACTCTGGATGGCATTTCCCTGACCTCTAGTAATACTGTGAGAAATCTTGGAGTCATTTTTGATCAGGATATGTCATTCAAAGCGCATATTAAACAAATATGTAGGACTGCCTTTTTGCATTTACGCAATATCTCTAAAATCAGAAAGGTCTTGTCTCAGAGTGATGCTGAAAAACTAATTCATGCATTTATTTCCTCTAGGCTGGACTATTGTAATTCATTATTATCAGGTTGTCCTAAAAGTTCCCTAAAAAGCCTTCAGTTAATTCAAAATGCTGCAGCTAGAGTACTGACGGGGACTAGAAGGAGAGAGTATATCTCACCCGTGTTGGCCTCTCTTCATTGGCTTCCTGTTAATTCTAGAATAGAATTTAAAATTCTTCTTCTTACTTATAAGGTTTTGAATAATCAGGTCCCATCTTATCTTAGGGACCTCATAGTACCATATCACCCCATTAGAGCGCTTCGCTCTCAGACTGCAGGCTTACTTGTAGTTCCTAGGGTTTGTAAGAGTAGAATGGGAGGCAGAGCCTTCAGCTTTCAGGCTCCTCTCCTGTGGAACCAGCTCCCAATTCAGATCAGGGAGACAGATACCCTCTCTACTTTTAAGATTAGGCTTAAAACTTTCCTTTTCGCTAAGGCTTATAGTTAGGGCTGGATCAGGTGACCCTGGACTATCCCTTGATTATGCTGCTTTAGATGTAGACTGCTGGGGGGGTTCCCATGATGCACTGTTTCTTTCTCTTTTTGCTCTGTATGCATCACTCCGCATTTAACCATTAGTGATCGATCTCTGCCCCCCTCCACAGCATGTCTTTTTCCTGGTTCTTTCCCTCAGCCCCAACCAGTCTCAGCAGAAGACTGCCCCTCCCTGAGCCTGGTTCTGCTGGAGGTTTCTTCCTGTTAAAAGGGAGTTTTTCCTTCCCACTGTAGCCAAGTGCTTGCTCACAGGGGGTCGTTTTGACCGTTGGGGTTTTTCATAATTATTGTATGGCCTTGCCTTACAATATAAAGCGCCTTGGGGCAACTGTTTGTTGTGATTTGGCGCTATATAAAAGAAAAGTTGATTGAAGTTGATTGATTGACATACCATTCCTTTCAAATCAGAGGCCTCATTTACTAAAGCTGCATATGTAAAAAAAAACCAAACAAACAAACAAAAACAGCAATAAAAGAAAAAAATTGTGTAGGCCATCACGTTCAGATTTAGTAAAAGTGAAGTTAATGTGGGAATCCCCCATGCCAGTTTCATCTCATACGTACATATGTTTCAGGTGCATTTTTGTCATTTGGCAGCACTTAGAGGCGATCCATTGAAATTGCAAGTATGAAGAATTGTTTACTGCCATACAAGTAAAAGACATTAATATTTAAAATCAATCAATCAGAACATTTCTAATAATTTACAGATTATTTGGACTTTGGATTAATGGAAATAATCTATCCTCAGCATGTATCCAATTAAGTGAGAATTTAAAAACTGTATCACCCTGAAAAGGTTTCCAACATTGTGTGGGCACGTGGGATGCTGCACAATATTGCATATAGGCCAGTGGTGGGCAAAGTTCCGCTAATCCGCTAACTGCTAATGAGCAAAGCTAACTTTTTTGTTAGAGCATTAGATTTTCAGCTAACTTTGAAAACCATCAGCGGACCAATTAGCTTCCGCAAAAATTAGTTCTGCTAACTTTTTTTTTGCTGGCATAGTGAGTAAAGCTTCAGAAATATATGTAAAACCTAAAATCCTACATGTTAATTCCTGTTGTGTTTTTTACAATAATCAGACCTCTGTGAGAAGCTCAGTCCTCCTCCAGCAGAGGGGGCAGACCGCCTGCTAGCTGCTATTACAAAGAAGAAAAATTTACTTTCAACATGCATCGACTCAGACAGTGGACAGGAGACATGAAGCGCAAAGCACCTTTCACTCATGCTATCATTTAAAACCAACTAATTCTAGATAGTTTATTAAAATTAATGGTAACTCATTTTTACAAAGTGAAAGTATGATATTGCATATTTTTTTAAGGAATGCGCTAATTCTGAAGGTTTGAGCATTACACAGAAACATATGCCGAAAGGCATTATGGGAAATTCAAATGATCTGCTTTCATCACTTCCTCCTCTCTCCCCACCGCCGTCAAAATGAACAGTCATACTCCATGTGCTCAACACATTGCCCTCGCCGTGTTGTGTCCGTGAGCACAGTGCTGACAGTCCGTCATGTATGGGACATACATGTCCATCCTGACAGTGCAATGTCCTGCTCAGATGCCAGTGCACATGAGGGAGGGTTTGGATGAGTGAGTCACTCGGATGCATCTGTCCGGCAGCGTGAGCACTTCATTTATGATCTTGGTGCAGTCTGACAGCAGTCCGTGTCTACGTCCTGTTGTCCAACAACTTTTGGGCTGCGGTCATGTGGGTGTGCACGACTCAATCCACCCACATACTATGTGGTCACCGGCAGTTGTTCACGGCTGTCCGACTATCTGTCCTTCCTGACTGCACCTCGAAGTTTGGGTTTTTTCTCATTCTGGCTGATTCTGCTTGATTCCTGCTCATTCTTGCTGTGTGTGAGGGTCTACGGCAAATGTACTCATTATAGGAAAGTTCTGCAAATAAGTAGAGAAATGTTTACCTTTATTGCAATCGAAATCCCTCACACCTGGTGGGACTACCCTAAAGAGGATAGTGTATCCCACGACAGCAGTCACTCGCTGTTCAAATGACGAGAACTCCTCCACCCCAGTTCCACTACCCGTATTAGTCTGACTCAACAAGAAAGTGCATGCAGGTTCATTTCAGTTCACTGTCACGCTTGTAATCATATTACTACGGTATTGCTATCAGCGGAAATAAATTTCTGTGCAATAGCTGAGACTAGTTCCAATTTGCCAAATGGACAACCTTGCTGTGTAAAATGTGTGTTGTTGCAGACAAGAAAGCAACAGAAGATTGTAGAAGATTCATGGAGCACTGCAATTCTGTTATGTAAGAAAGCAATAAGGAGAATGTTGGCAGCCGGCTTTGCTCGAGCTTCCTATAAATGGTCCAAATATCTGAATCATCCAAAAAATAAACCAAAGCATGGTTCATGTTTATTTTGAATTGGGCACATATTTTGATTAGACCAAAATCAGGCTGTAGTTTGTGGAACCATCCATGCTCTTGGACCAAACTTATTTCTCAATCACCTGCTGGTGCACAAATGCAGCCACCAAGCACCAGAGATACAGTAAGTGTGGACTGACAAGGTTTGATATAATTATATTCTTATAAGTTTACATATAAAATTAATCCACCCCCAAAGAAAAAGCAAAATATGGTGCATGTACACCATCTCACAGAACTACAAGCTTACGGCAAAAGAATAGGTGAGTTCTGCCAGCAAGAAGGTTGGAGTTTATTCTCCCTACAGAGAATCTCTCCCTGCCTGAACCTTAACAAGAGGAGAAGCTTAAAAAAAAAAAAAAAAAAAAACTGTGCTCAGAACAGAGAAGAGGCTCTGTGTGCCTACAGGCTTTCTGAACTCAACAGGTTTCGATGGAAACAGCACTGCAGCTGTCTCGACTCAACAGGTCTTACTGGATCCAGCCTCTTCACAGAGATAAAGGCGGGACATGTTCAGTTTGATCCATGCATTTCTTTCTCCATCCATGTTAGGCTCGACTAAAGCGCCGTCTTGGAATGAACAATTTTGGTTTTGCATCGCAGCATTGATTGGGTTATGTTGCGTAAAACCGAGTTATTGAATTTTGTCTGCAGTGGAGCAGATAGTATCAATTTTACAGCAAAATCATCCAAATGCTGGTGCAAACTCCAAATTTGTCATGATGATTCCAAAGATAGTACTTACCAAATCTAGTTGATTGGCCACTTGAAAATCCAAGATGGCTGCCAAAATGACCTGCAAAAAATGACTTTTTGGCTAGAAATGCACCAATCACAAAAGATATGTTTTTTCCACTATCAGTGACATCCAAGATGGCCTCTAGTTTCAAAATGGCTGCCATATCAACCTCCAAATCCTCTTTTTTCACCAAAAAATGTCATTTCCTGCTTGATTTGTGTGATCTTTGTGCCAAATTGTAGGTTTTCAGGCATGTCAGTTTAAATTTTCCAGGTTCCAACAACAATATGACACTCTTTGTGGCATAAACTGCCATTTTAACATGTTGACTGGAGATATTCTAAATGACAACACGATATATTCAACACTGAACAGTAGTTTTAAGAGATGAACACTTTCAAACATGTGCTGGGTGGAAATCATTAATACTGAATGTAATAAACACCACTCTAATTTGGCACATAAGCACAATAAAACATAATAAATACCATAAAAAGCAAATAAAACATACAATAACAAAATGGAATTTGACGTGGTTATCATTTTAATTAATTAATTTGAAACATTTGTATGCAAAAACTGATTTTTCATAGGTTATTATGGAGGCCATCTTGGAAAATGCCCACCATCTGGACCTTTCAAGTAGCCAATCGACCACATATGCTAAGTGATGTCATGAGAATCACCATCCCAGATTTGGTGCTTGTACCACCAACTGCATGATTTCTCTATAATCTGTTCCACTACCAGCTTCAGCAGTTAACTGCAATAAGGGTTTTGTGTTAAATGTCCTCAAAGACACACAATTTGTGCAAGAACTCTCCTGATTTCAGCAAGTCACACTGGAAATGGCTCAATTTGCATAGGTGTTTGTGATATGTACCTTCACAACCTGGTCTCATGGCAAGTCGTGATTCAGCAGCATAAAATATACATTAATCTATTTGTTCGTGATATTGTGATGAAAGGAGCCTCATTTTCATCACCACAGCACAAATTCATTCATTCTAATTCATTCTGTGATGGCTGCACGGAATTAAAATGAAGTGGGGGGGAGAAGGAGTAGAGTTACTTTATGGTTAAGATTAGGGTTGGAGGTAGGAGTAGGGTTAGTAATAGTGAGTTAAAAAAACCCTGTCATGAAAATTTGACTCATTTCATGACTGGAAAAAGAAAAATAACGTGAGACTGGGCTGATCTTCATCCATTGAGCATGGCTGTTGTGCACAGGTAGGGGCAGGTCTGGCAATTAGCATAATATTGATAGTTGTCAATGGTGACAGTAAATATTAAATTTATTTATTTATTGACTTGATTTTTACCCGAGGCCATCAAACATGGCCATCGGGTATTGTGAAGGCTTTTCATCTGCCTGTCCATCTGTCTGTCTGTGCTCAGCATAAGTCCAGTCCTATGACTGCTAGACTCTTGAAATTCACAGGGAACCTTTTTGGGACACAGGCCTTGGATAAGGGCAAAGATGGCTAATCTTGATATATTTTAAAAGGCTAAAAAGTCTTTTTTTTTTTTTCAATCTCATCTGTTTTGTTTTTGAGTGATGCTGGTGACAGCCAATTAGAGTAGAGCTGCACTGTGACATCAGTCGCTGGTATTTTCAAAACTGCTTTGTTTTGTGTGTTTATGTAATGTTCCTCCTATATTATGTAAAAGCTAGCGAGAAATAAACACTCTTAAAACTGAAAATGCTGATTCTGGAACCTAATAACACCTCTGAACTTATTTACTAGATATTCTGCTGAGGTTAGCATGGTGACATCACTTCCTGGAGTAGCACCTTGCTAACAGCTTTGATTTTGGTATATTATGTAAAAGCTAGCAAGAAATAAATACTTCTAAAAACAGATAATGCTGTTTTTGTGAACTGATAACACCTCAGGAGTAATTTACAAGACATTTTGCGGATGTTAGCATGCACGCTAACTTTTGCTAACTCAAAGCTAACTTCCTATTGAGTAAAATGTGTTTCATTAATAACTGCAAATACACAGAGGGTGATCTAGAAATATTCAATGATTTGCACAGCATGAACAAATGATGATTTGATTTGAACATGTACAAACTGTACGTAAGACAGCATTAGAGCCAGTCCTCATGTCATGAACACATGCAGCTGGCATGGCATGTCCATCGTGCAGTGATCCGCTGCAAATGTGATATGTGTTTTATTTATTACAATGTGGGGAAACCCTGCAGTGACACGCACCTCGCGGGGGTGTCCCGTGGGGTGATTTCCTGCATGGCACGATATTCACCAGCGATTTTGTGCACTGATGCAGTTGTCAGCTGAACCAATATGTTTAAATTTATTTCCACACGAGGACAGCATGCCAACGTCCGTGCTTCACGCTGTAGTTATGTGACTTAATATCCTACAAGCCAGTACAGGTGTTCCCGAGCTATGACTTGCAAGCACAAATATCGAACCAGGTGCATGTCACAGGGGAACATGCCCACCTCTGTCAGCGGACCTCAGCAGGTCACAGAAAAAAAAGGCTCACTCTCTGTTGCTTTGTTCTGTGATTTTAATTTAATGGATGTATTATAATACATTCGTCCTGCATCTATCTGATGTCTGTGTTTTTAATGTGACACCTTGCATGCACGGTCACATCCAACTGACAGTCTGTGGTCAGCAAAGCATATGAGCAAAGCAACTGGACTCTGGAACCTTCAGCCACAGCTGACAATGTTCGATTTATAGTGCGTGTGTGTGTTGCTGGGGGGGATGGACCACTCACTCCACAAGCCATTTATGTTGGGTGGGGGTGTAATGACAAACTCCACACGCCATTTGTGTGTGTGTGTGGCAGGGTGTCGGCACAGTTACACCCATATGTGTTGCTCGGTGACGCCACACTCATGTTGCACTTTGACAATTTTCACAGACAGGTCGAATGTGATAGCCTGCTGTCTACTATCGTACCAGGTGCACGAACAGCGGATCCGGCGCCACGAGGGGGCATTTGGGGGTGACGCCTCCTCACGTCATCAACCTCGCCCCCTCGGATGTTAGAGTTATCAAAAAATAAAAATAAAAAAGAAAGAAAAAGAAATACTGGAGAATATAGCAAAATATTAGTTATTCAATAATATCATGTATTTAACAAATAAACCAAATTAATTAACTAAAGTAATTAATTTTAAAACAAATGGATATGGTGTGTGTCTGTGTTCAAGCGATTTGATAGGTTGAGGGTTGCGCTTGTCAGTGCGGCAGAGGGAAAGCTCGATTTATTCAAGCAGTGTCAAGGGCCTTTCACACTGCCAGCTTCAGCGCGACACTTTAACGCTTCCCAATGCGTCGTAACACCAGGCCGGTGCGTTTCCAACGTGTCGTGACGTCGGACGCGTCGCTTCGGAAGTCGCTACGTCACACTCTGGCTGTTTCCACAACCTGAAAATAGTTCAGCCATCACCGTCTTGAGTTTGGGTTGCCTGAACCACAAAAAACCTTTAAAAAACAGCAGTAGAACGATTATCCCATCACCCTGCTGGGAGAAGCTTTTTTTCAGCTACTTTTCGGAGTGACACTGACCGAGGGAGGACTGACGACTTGGTGGGATATCGATCGAACCGCGACAGCGGACCGACCCGCACGGTGAAGCCGGCCTTCAGGCATCATTCCTGGGCAGAGCGAGGCAGGCAGCTGGGGGGATGGAGCAGACCCACTCAGTCTGAAATCTCCCACTTTTTGGATATATGCGAAGTCCCCGTTTGCCCAACGGAGTTTAGTTCTGCAGCTTTATCGAGGTGAGGATAAAATAAAAGTAAAACGTGATGTTTCTGCACTGCTGTGAAGGTTTATTGATCGCTAACGTTAGCTTAGCTTTTTAGCACAGATGATCTGAGTGAACGCTTTAATTTGTAGATGGTTCAGTCTTTCTTATTTTTACCAAATAAAGCTACAGCTTTTTTCAGACACCACAAAAGCTCAACTTTAAATAACTTATTTTTTCGGGCGTTTTTTTTTCCATCTTTTTTTTTTTTTTTTTTTTGCTGTTTTTTCCCTTTTTTTATATCAATCAATCAATCAATCAATTTTTTTATATAGCGCCAAATCACAACAAACAGTTGCCCCAAGGCGCTTTATATTGTAAGGCAAGGCCATACAATAATTATGTAAAACCCCAACGGTCAAAACGACCCCCTGTGAGCAAGCACTTGGCTACAGTGGGAAGGAAAAACTCCCTTTTAACAGGAAGAAACCTCCAGCAGAACCAGGCTCAGGGAGGGGCAGTCTTCTGCTGGGACTGGTTGGGGCTGAGGGAGAGAACCAGGAAAAAGACATGCTGTGGAGGGGAGCAGAGATCAATCACTAATGATTAAATGCAGAGTGGTGCATACAGAGCAAAAAGAGAAAGAAACAGTGCATCATGGGAACCCCCCAGCAGTCTACGTCTATAGCAGCATAACTAAGGGATGGTTCAGGGTCACCTGATCCAGCCCTAACTATAAGCTTTAGCAAAAAGGAAAGTTTTAAGCCTAATCTTAAAAGTAGAGAGGGTGTCTGTCAGTTTATATATAAACTGTTTAGTGTTTCTTTATATTTAAAGAAATATTTTTATTTGTCCCAATCAGGAACACTTGCTGTGCAGACAACCAAACTTCCATTGATGAGCTGAACACCACAAAGTCCAGTTGAAAGAAAACATATCTGCTCTTCAAAATAGGACAAAACCAGTGTTCAAAGCTGCAGAAGTGACCTTCATCTGGTCCCGAGAATCCAGCAGAACATCACCTGCTTCTAAATAAAAGGCTCTTTTAACAGCAACTATTTTATTATTTTTAAAAAGCTGTTTCATTTTATATTTTAACAATAAATGAACAGATCATTAAAAATGTCCACGAATCAAAGTCAAAAGACATTTGCACAGGTAGAAGCTCTCCACTTATTGTGCTCAAATTCATATTTTAGAAATGACTCTGTCCTGATACCATTAAAGGCAATTACATATTTTCACGAAATTACAAGTTGAAATGACTATATATATATATATATAAAAAAAAAAAAAACGTCATGAGGTTTATGTCACAGAAATCCTACTTTACAATCACACTGCAGTCATTGTTAAATTATTTCCTGTTGCATTTATAATAGACATTTGTATTTATTTAGGGTTTGTTTTTCTGGTTGAAATGAGATATAAATAATCTACCAGACTTAAAAAAAATGTACAAGTTTCCATGTTATTTTATTTGTCAAAAATAAATATCCAAGGTTCCTTATGTTAAACAAGAAATTATCTAATCTGAAATAACAGGTGGTTTTAATTTACAGATGAAAGGTTTCTAAAGAACCATTTATTGATTTATTTAGCTATTTTAATTACAAGTGTTCTAAACTTTTTTTAACAGTAATCAGACATTTTGAGGTAACAAACAACAACAACAACAAAAAAAACATTTCCAATGATTTTTCTTTAGAAAACTGCTCTATAAATGAGCAGTCCTGTCACATGTTAATGTTTTGACGCACCTCCGCTCGACAGACTTATCTGTCGAGAGACAGAACACCGGCTCTGTGTGGTATGCAGGAGATCACTTGACCGAGGGTCTATACATTCAAATAATAATTAAAAAAATACTGTCATCACTCTTTACTCTTACTCAGTCAGTCTCTTCCAACGGTGTAGCCTAAATACACAAGCTTTCCAGGAGAGCACCCAATTCATTACGCACGCTCAGAGGCACGTCCCCTCCGGTGCGCACTTTTTTGGGGGGGGGTGGGGGGGGTGGGGGGGGGGGCGACCCCGCCCCCTGTGATAAACTCATCAACCCCTTAATATTTTTTTTTTTTGGCGCCGGGTCTGTTTTCCAAGTGTGCAGCGAGTGGTGTTAGATGTTAGATTCCAGGTGTTCGTGTGCGACACCTGGAATTTGGCTGACATCTGCCGAGAGGGGAATCGAATGAGCATGCGCAGGGCATTCGCTGTCTTTCGGTCGCTTGTGTGCATGAATGGTTGTAGCGAAAGGTGTACGAGAAATTTTAGGCAGCTCAGATTTTTCATGAATCACATGCAATTCCTTCTTCGTGTACTAGACGGCTTCAATTGTGTTATGTGTGAAGGGGCCCTTAAAGATGCTCAAACATGACTGAAGCTGTTAAGAGTACAAACACCCGGAAGTTACCACGCACCAGCAATGATTTTGCAAATGGGGATGAGAAATTTGACCCCGATTTTAAATCTGGCACCGATGATGGCCATACGGTGTACACCAAGTTAGTTCAAGATTAACAAAAATGAATGAAGACATTACTATAATGCTTCAGAACGTGCCGTTATTTGCTATTCAGGATGAAACGGGGCTCTGTGCAATAGTCCCATTAGGAACTGTAGTGTGATTCCTGAATTTACAAAAGTAATGTAATGGAACATATTTACCATGTAAGTCATTTCAAAAAAACACTGATAACTCTGGCAAAAAGAATGTGTACATGCACTTCATCCTTTGTACAAACACAGTTTCAGTTGTAACTCTCCACAGAGTTCTATAAATGTCACACCAAGTTGTTGGAAATGCGAATAATATGACACTTTTAAACAACACCAATGTCATGTTACACTGAGATGCTTCTCAGATGCCACCAGAAGTCACACAGACAGAGACCCAAAGCAGAGTTGACATATGTGGTTTAAAAATGTAATTTATACACACAAACAAGAAACCTGCTGTATTAAAAGGTGAAACTGACAGCTGACAGGGCTTTGCAATTAGCTGTGAAGAACAGTCAAATAGTCTCACCGTTTCATGAAAACCCAATTAGGAATTCATAGCTGTTACAGCTCAAACACTCACAGGCAAGATGAGTTATTCTCACCACAATACCAATGTGTGCCCATTAATCTGTCATCTCCATTTGTAGAAGCAACTTTTCATGTTTGGAAACGTCAAAGCCAGATGTGAATAATTTAACAAGGTCAAAACCATGTTTCTTTCTTTCTTTAACCAGTTATAAGCCTTTTGTATTTCTATGTATTCTAACTTCAATCTTCATAAATGATTTCCTGATGGTCCAAAAACCCATTTCCTGGATACATTCAGCCAAAAGGGTTGGATTAACATGGACTTTGCATCAACAAGAGTAATCCAACTTGACTTAATTCTAAAAAAAAAAAAGTTTTGATTACGCTATTTACATGAGCTTTTTACAGAATATTCCGTTTTTATTCCCATTTACATAGTCTGATTATTGACTCAGATGCTCTTTACTACATATTGCAAAATGCTGTAAAAATTCCAATAGCATGTCACAGTCTGGTAATGGTGTATATACATACCTACAATGTGCTTCAGTAATCCAACTAAAATAAGATTACACCATATCTCATAATCCATGACTTTATTTGGGTGAAGGTACACGGAACATGTTATCTACACTGCGGTGTTTTATTCAGCATATTGTCTTAAGTGGAATATTAAAGGATTATTAACAGAGCATAAGATCTGTAGAGGAAAATATCAGACTGAGGTGTTAACAGTACGGACTGAGTGTAGATGGCTATATATATATATATATATAAACATGCGAACGTATGGTATTGCCCAAATACGAAAGCTGCTGACAGTGTTGGGCTTGTAGTCAGACCTGTTCACTTGGTAACAGATGATCCAGTCGTTAGCTGGTAAGCTTTCAATCTGTGTCTTTTTCCCAATCAAATCAAATCAATTTTATTTATATAGCGCCAAATCACAACAAACAGTTGCCCCAAGGCGCTTTATATTGTAATGCAAAAGCCATACAATAATTACAGAAAAAACCCCAATGGTCAAAACAAACCTCTATGAGCAAGCACTTGGCGACAGTGGGAAGGAAAAACTCCCTTTTAACAGGAAGAAACCTCCAGCACAACCAGGCTCAGGGAGGGGCAGTCTTCTGCTGGGAATGGTGGGGCTGAGGGGATAGAATCAGGAAAAAGACATGCTGTGGAAGAGAGCAGACATCAATCACTAAAGCCCTGTTTACACATAGACGGTTTTGTCGGCGGGTAGTATGCAGACTGAAGTTCGGGTAGTTCCGGCTGTTTTCATAGTGGAAAGGGGTGGAGAATTTCGCCGGCGTTTTGACCGCCGATTTACATGCCGTTGGTTAGGGATACAACGCCGGCCGCCAATTATGGTGGTGTAAACTGCGGCACTACAGGAAGGGGCAGGATGAAACGGCGATTAAAAAGTATCAAATGCCGTTGTTCGTGTTGTCTCCGTCGTCACGCGAATTCTCCGGGAGCGCTCTCAGAATTATTCGACATGTTGAATAATTTTTTCGACGACTCCCGGTGAAGCCGGAACTAAGCAATGCCCCCTTGCGCCGGCGTTAACAACGGCGTTTGATCCTTAAGACGGCCAAAAACTCTTCCTGGACGCTTCCGGGAGCTCTTACCTTCTATGTGTAAACGGGGCTTAATGATTAAATGCAGAGTGGTGCATACAGAGCAAAAAGACGTGAATAAAAAGAAACACTCAGTGGATCATGGGAACCCCCCAGCAGTCTAAGTCTATAGCAGCATAACTAAGGGATGGTTCAGGGTCACCTGATCCAGCCCTAACTATAAGCTTTAGCAAAAAGGAAAGTTTTAAGCTTAATCTTAAAAGTAGAGAGGGTGTCTGTCTCCCTAATCCGAATTGGGAGCTGGTTCCACAGGAGAGGAGCCTGAAAGCTGAAGGCTCTGCCTCCCATTCTACTCTTACAAACCCTAGGAACTACAAGTAAGCCTGCAGTCTGAGAGTGAAGCGCTCTGTTGGGGTGATATGGTACTGTGAGGTCCCTAAGATAAGATGGGACCTGATTATTCAAAACCTTATACGTAAGAATAATAATTTTAAATTCTATTCTGGAATTAACAGGGAGCCAATGAAGAGAAGCCAATATGGGTGAAATATGCTCTCTCCTTCTAGTCCCTCTCAGTACTCTAGCTGCAGCATTTTGAATTAACTGAAGGCTTTTCAGGGAACTTTTAGGACAACCTGATGATAATGAATTACAATAGTCCAGCCTAGAAGAAATAAATGCATGAATTAGCTTTTCAGCATCACTCTGAGACAAGACCTTTCTAATTTTAGAGATATTGTGCAAATGCAAAAAAGCAGTCCTACATATTTGCTTAATATGCGCATTGAAGGACATATCCTGATCAAAAATTATTAAGATTTCTCACAGTATTACTGAAGGTCAGGGTAATGCCATCCAGAGTAAGGATCTGGTTAGACACCATGTTTCTAAGATTTGCGGGGCCAAGTACAATAACTTCAGTTTTATCTGAATTTAAAAGCAGGAAATTGGAGGTCATCCATGTCTTTATGTCTGAAAGACATCCCTGCAGTTTAACTAATTGGTGTGTGTCCTCTGGCTTCATGGATAGATAAAGCTGGGTATCACCTGCGTAACAATGAAAATTTAAGCAATGCTTTCTAATAATACTGCCTAAGGGAAGCATGTATAAAGTGAATAAAATCGGTCTTAGCACAGAACCTTGTGGAACTCCATAATTAACCTTAGTCTGTGAAGAAGACTCCCCATTTACATGAACAAATAGTAATCTATTAGATAAATATGATTCAAACCATTGCAGTGCAGTGCCTTTAATTCCTATGGCATGCTCTAATCTCTGTAACAAAATTTTATGGTCAACAGTATCAAAAGCTGCACTGAAGTCTAACAGGACGAGCACAGAGATGAGTCCACTGTCTGAGGCCATAAGAAGATCATTTGTAACCTTCACTAATGCTGTTTCTGTACTATGATGAATTCTGAAACCTGACTGAAACTCTTCAAATAGACCATTCCTCTGCAGATGATCAGTTAGCTGTTTTACAACTACCCTTTCAAGAATTTTTGAGAGAAAAGGAAGGTTGGAGATTGGCCTATAATTAGCTAAGATAGCTCGGTCAAGTGATGGCTTTTTAAGTAATGGTTTAATTACTGCCACCTTAAAAGCCTGTGGTACAGGCCAACTAATAAAGATAGACTGATCATATTTAAGATCGAAGCATTAATTAATGGTAGGGCTTCCTTGAGCAGCCTGGTAGGAATGGGGTCTAATAGACATGTTGATGGTTTGGAGGAAGTGACTAATGAAAGTAACTCAGACAGAACAATCGGAGAGAAAGAGTCTAACCAAATACCAGCATTACTGAAAGTAGCCGAACATAAAGATATGTCTTTGGGATGCTTATGAAGAATTTTTTCTCTAATAATTAAATTTTATTTGCAAAGAAAGTCATGAAGTCATTACTAGTTAAAGTCAAAGGAATACTCGGCTCAATAGAGCTCTGACTCTTTGTCAGCCTGGCTACAGTGCTGAAAAGAAACTTGGGGTTGTTCTTATTTTCTTCAATTAATGATGAGTAGTAAGATGTCCTAGCTTTACGGAGGGCTTTTTTATAGAGCAACAGACTCTTTTTCCAGGCTAAATGAAGATCTTCTAAATTAGTGAGACGCCATTTCCTCTCCAGGTTACGGGTTATCTGCTTTAAGCTGCGAGTTTGTGGGTTATACCACGGAGTCAGGCACTTCTGATTTAAGGCTCTCTTTTTCAGAGGAGCTACGTCATCCAAAGTTGTGCTCAATGAGGATGTAAAGCTATTGACGAGATAATCTATCTCACTCACAGAGTTTAGGTAGCTACTCTGCACTGTGTTGGTATATGGCATTGAAGAACATAACAAAGAAGGAATCATATCCTTAAACCTAGTTACAGCACTTTCAGAAAGACTTCTACTGTAATGAAACTTATTCCCCACTGCTGGGTAGTCCATTAGTCAGACAAAAGTTCTGAAAAATCACAAAGAAACTCACAGTAACGACCAGGTGGATGATAGATAATAACAAATAAAACTGGTTTTTGAGACTAAGAGTCAAGCTTTCAAATGAATTAAAGCTCTGTCTGGGTCTTTGATTAATTAATAAGCCCAGAGTGGAAGATTGCTGCTAATCCTCCTCCTCGACACGTGCTTCGAGCATTCTGACAGTTAGTGTGACTCAGGGGTGTTGACTCATTTAAACTAACATATTCATCTTGCTGTAACCAGGTTTCTGTAAGGCAGAATAAATCAATATGTTGATCAATTATTATATCATTTACTAAGAGGGACTTAGATGAGAAAGACCTAATATTTAATAAACCACATTTAACTGTTTCAGTCTGTGGTACAGTTGAAGGTGCTATATTATTTTTTTTTCTTTTTGAATTTTTATGCTTAAATAGATTTTATAGATTTTAAATAGAATAGACTACAACTCTGCTTCCTGGTCCCAACCCTGGATAGTCACGATTTGGTTTTCCCCAGAAGCTTTGCCAATTATCTATCTTCCCAATGCTGTTTAGATATTTATTAAGTATGTTCATGTCCAACTTGGTTTTTCTAATCATGTTTTTTTAGCTTTCTGGCTTGTAACAAATCTGATACACGATCCTGACCAATTGTCATGGTCATGGTCTTTTTTGGGAAAATATCAGTCCGGGAATGAGTCAATCAGAGTGCGCGCAGTATCATAGCCATATAATAAATTGGAATATTACTGTTTGCATGCACATGTAAACAGCCATGTAAATGGCATTTTCTGATTAATTTAACCTGAATATTGTCATAATTAGGGTTGGGTATCGAGAACCGGTTCTTTTTGAGTATCGTTAAGAAATGATTCGATCCACTGATATCAATAGCCTTTTTGCTTAATGATTCCTTTATCAGTCCTTCAGAGCAGCCGTTGTTTTTAAGGGTGTTTGTTGGGGAAAATGATCATTCCTCTGCAGCGGCTCTGTAATCAATCATTTCTGCAGTGTGATACCACTTTGAAGCGTGAACCAATGAAGCAATGCTTCGATCCACAAGCTCGTTGGTTCTTTGATTCACTGCTCTTCAGAAACGGCAAGTCCGCTTCTTAACCCCTCTCAAAGCCATTAAAATATCGTGAGTCACTTTTGTTTGGATTAAAGTCACTAACTGGGACTTATGTCTTGTTGCAGTCAAGAAATGAGAATTGTCCTCCGTTCTGTTGGCACAGCTCCAAACCCTGCGCTGCTCTCTGCCGAGACAGAGTCCGGTCGGAATTAATAACTTCAAAATGAATTGCCGCTTTAAATAAAATGACACCTCTCACAAACGTAATACAGACAATAAACTATAATCGACTAAAACATTTTTTTTCCCTCCCAAAATGAGACGTGCTGCATTCTTTATGAATTACATCCTGACGTGCAGCACAGCCAGCTGCAAGAGCTCAGCTCAGATGTATGGAAAGACATTCATGCCAATAATGTCTGAAAGGAACTGCTTTTGACAATAACTACAGATTTTGTTTATTTCTTTTTATGTCCAGAGATCAGGGATCCACCATGTAGAGTTTATTATGTCCAAAGTTTAAGGATCCAGTGACCAATTTCATATTTATTTCCTTTAAGACTCAATAAAATGTTGTTTAATTTCAATTTAATCAGCTTATAAAGCACCAAATCACAACAAAAGCGGTCTTAAGGCACCTCACATACAATTGTTCAACATAAAAAATAAAATAAATAAATAATAAAAAAATAATAAAATACATAATTAAAAACAGAAGTAAAAGAATGAAACAGTAAAAAAAACTATTTGTAAGAAAGAGAATAAAAATAGGCTTTAAGTCTTGACTTAAAAATGTCCATGGACTCCGACTGCCTCATAGTCGCAGGAAGACCGTTCCACAGAGCGGGTGCACGATAAGAAAAAGCTCTTTGACTCGCTGACATAGAAAACCTGTAAAGCCCACTTTTAGTACACAAAAAAATTCACAAGAGGTATCAATAAGGGAATCAATAAGGAATCAGATCGATAAACAGCATCAATAATGGTATAGATATGGATAAAATCTTATCGATACCCACCCCTAATCATAATTGGAGTAAGCGATATTCTAAATCTAAAGCCGTATTCCAATCTTAGTGCTATTTTTGAAGTGCATTGTAGACATGCACCAATTGCATCCAAGTATGTTACACCTTTTTCTGTCTTATCAGCTCTTTAATTTGTGATTTTTGCGCATTGCTGTACTTAACTCACAATTATTGGCATTTATTCTTTTATTATTGGAGTTTGTTTATTACTTTGACAGCCCTATGCAAATATTTATTACAATCACTATTATTGAGAAGGAACATCTGATTTTGCAATACATCAGTCACATCAGATTAAGAGTCTTGAGACCTCCCAAACTAGTAAAAAACAAACAAAGAAACAAACAAAAAACCTGATTTATACTCCAGGGAATATGGCTACGGGAGATTTCACAGTATTTTGCAACAAAGCATAGGGGACATAATGTGCCAATGAATCATGAATCAAACTTACATAAAGTGGAATATGAATGGGGGATTCTAGAAACAACTCATAAAAACATTTTTTCTTATTTATGATTGGGTCAATACTCGGACTATTCCTGTCCATGTAATCATAGTAAAAGTCTGTCTTATTGGCCTCACTTCTACCACTCCTCCTAAATGTTGAAATAGTTATCATACTCTTATAGCGCAGTATTATGTGGGTGTACAGGGTAAACATCACCCCTCTGATGCCCATCACCCAACCAAGTAATCACCCATACCTCACAAAAATGAAAACAGAAGAGAATTGAAGACACAGCTGGGGTTTGCGCTGTCAATACATTGATATGAAATAAAAGTATTCTGATTTTATAACGCCAGCCCATTCGTGTACACTGAAAATGGTTCCTACAATTTTTGCAATAGCAGGCAAAAGATTGATTTGAAAAAAAAAAAATATTTGTCCATGAATGGAAAACTGAAATGAGGCTGAGAGTGGTTTGCTTGGTTTGAAAGTCTGTATATCTTCCATCCATTTTCTACACCTGCTTATTCCAGTTGTGGGTCAACCGGTGGCGGGGCGGGGGGGGCGTGGTAGCTGGAGCCTATCCCAGGAGTCATAGGGAGCAAGGCAGGGTACACCCTGGACAGGACTCAAGTCTTTCGCAAGGCAGTCTGCATAGCTTGATTATTAATATTATTACATTGTGTTTCCTTTCATACAATTCATGGTACTACAGCTGAGGTAATACCCCAACCACTGGAGTGTGAACAGACAATCTTGTTTTTTGTTTTTTTTGGTTGTGTTATTCCACATTCCATGCTGATGTAGTGGACGCTCTTTTAGGAAGACAAAAACATCACGCTGAAACCCTCTCCAACATTTTAGCGGAGCCAAAGCTCTGTTCCAGAGTATTAAAATCTCCTTTACACGCATGTAAAATGCCTCATAAACTCCCAAAGACCCAGAAAATGCAGGAAACAGTAATGCCTGTCCTGGATAGCTCCTGCAAGTTTGATGCTATCAGTGTTGGGCTGTGGAGCCTTTCATTGAATTATTAAATCGGTGCGCTGAGAACAAGGTCTTAAAAATCACTTAAAGTCCATTAGCCTTATGGTGCAGTCACACTTAGGACACTGCGATGCTTGAAAATCAAAAAGCACAGCTTGCGCTCTGAATAGTTGGGTGCCCTCCCCCCACCACCGCTACCATCCAATTCCTTGTGTGGAGGAAAATATACCTGAATGTCTAAAGTAGTTTCCCTCAAAATGTGAAAAAAAAACTCCTCCTCCCCTGTTTCACCCTAATACCTCCACTTCCTCTCTGCATAAATGTATCATTATGCTATCATTATGTCTGTGTTATCCTCCAGCGTCCATTTACAGGATCTTAGGTACTGCATTCTGGGGCTTACGTGAACCCATTATGTCATTAAGTCATTATGAGCTGGGACAGAGAGAAAATAATACCCATAATAGGAGCTACATTGGGCACTACTTAAGTCTATAAACTCATCGTGCCTCCCTTCCTGACAATTTGTCTGTCTGGCAGCGTTTTATATTTCGTACCTACTGGGTTACCTGCCTCCACAAAGAGTTTAAAAGTGAGTTTTACACTACATTTAAAAAAGCATGTGGCATTGAAGGACTCACCCCAGAATTAGGATACGCCGTCCACCCCAGTTCTGCTGTGGCCACTCGAGTGTCCATCACCGTCTCTGCAGAACAGAAAGACAAAAAAAGCACAGCAACAAAAAGCGGTTAAACACTGAGAGACATTTCCAGCATTGTCCTGTGGAACTTAACCGCATTCAAACCCCAGTGATCATTTGACGCTATCCTGAATGAAGAGAAAAGAGATTAATTCTTCACAGCATTCCATCTTCTCTCAAGAAAAGAGACATGAAATGAAAGTGTTGGCACTTTGCTTGAAGGAATATCTGAGAGTCTTTCTGTCACGCGGTGATATTCTGAGCATTGCATTGTTAGCTGCGTCCAAGCACACGTTTCTGTCTTGGCGTTTCAGCGACACAGAGAAAGATTTTTATTTTTTATTTCTTTAGAAAAAGGCATGAAACATGATTCCCACCTAAAATCACTGAAAATAAAGTTTCTGTACATTCTGTATATATTTAATCATTTATAAGTCAGTTTCTTGTGATTGCTAATTCTTCACTTTTTATTCAAAGCAAATGATTGCAAATCTATCTGAAAAGCTGTAGACCCACATGGGATGGGGGAAAAAGATTTCTAAATAAAAGAAAATTTTACTTCTATATCTGTCAAATTTTATCGGGCACAATATTGTAGAAAAATGTTTATGCTAAATGGAAACTTTCCTGTCTAAAATATCAGATCTGTAATCATAAATTGTATCACATCTAATCTACTTTGAATGAACAGACATCTGAACAAAAAACAGGCTGTTCAGTTTACATGCATATGTATATTTGGAAAACACAAAAATGTCAATGTTCTGTTTTTTTCAGGTGCTCATGTGAACACAGTCAGCTGATGCCACTCGTGATTGCGTCTCCTTCTCATATCACGATCAGCTTTGCAGGTAAGTTGTCTATGTTATCTCAATAACACCCTAACTTTCAAACAGCATTTTTTTATGTATATAAGCAATGTTTTTATTAAAGTTGTTTTAACTTCTGTTTTAGGAGTTTGGTGGCAACCCTTCATTTTAATGAAAATGCAGGGAGACAACAAAAGCAGACAAAGCAAGAGAGACCACGGTTCAGAATATACTTTCCTTAGTGGAAAAGAGGAGGATTCACAGTGAGAAAGTTAGCCAAATATCCAACATGTGATATGTGGAAAATGAAAAATAAAAACAAAAAAAAGGTTGTTATTTGTATATTTTTATATAGCATGATAAAATGAATAAAAATACAATTTCACATAAGTTTCACATTGTTTCATTCAAATGAGAAGTGTTTTACAATTTGTTAAAAAACATTTTATTCAGTCTATATGAGTGACAGCAAAAGAGCTTCTTCAGATCTGCAAAACACCAAACCGACCAGAAATCCCAACCAATGATCCTCCTCCACTGAGCAGCCAACGTGAACGGACAAAGCTGAGGCTGATGCTGCCAAGCGGACCAGGTACCACCGATGAGCCCGACCCCTCACTCCAGAGGAGGAAACTGGAAGCCAGTGTAGTCGGATGATGGTGATGGAAAAGTACTCCTTATTTTGAATACAACACAAGCGGGTAGTGGCAACCTTCTGTGTCTTCCCAAGTGTCCCCAGCACAACCGCACAAATTGCCGATATGCGATATGATCATACTTTCTGCAACAAAAAATAGCATGGATTTATGTTCAAAACAACAGTTCATTCTTTTTGTATTTGAATATTTTTTTACTTTTTTCTATAAACCATGTAAATGAAACTTTCTAACTATTTCATGTGCTGACTTGTACTGTGGAGCATCATGTAGGCATAGTGTGCCACTCTGAGGACATCTGCATCCAAACACACAATCGAGAAACTAGCCAGCTGTGTGACACATTTAGGATTTTCGCCACCACGTTGCATCTCTGCCAAGACTGCAGAAATTTCCCTGTAACAGCGAGACTCAATCACGAGTGGCATCGGCTGACTGTGTTCACATGAGCACCTGAAAAAAACAGAACATTGAAATTTTTGTGTTTTCCAAATATACATATGCATGTAAAGTGAACAGCCTGTTTTTTGTTCAGACTTGTGTTCATTCAAAGTAGATTAGATGTGATACAATTTATGATTACAGATATTCTGTATGTGTATTTTAGACAGGAAAGTCTCCATTAAGCATAAACATTTTTCTACAATACTGTGCCTGATAAAATTTGACAGATATAGAAGTAAATTTTTCTTTTATTTAGAAATCTTTTTCCCCCATCCCATGTGGGTCGACAGCTTTTCAGATAAAGATTTGCAATCATTTGCTTTGAATAAAAAGTGAAGAATTAGCAATCACAAGAAACTGACTTATAAATGCTTAAATATATACAGAATGTACAGAAACTTTATTTTCAGTGATTTTAGAACAAACTCCTGAATTTAAGCACGCTGTGCTGCTGAAATAAAATTTTTTCATACACAAACACACCGTGCCAGGAATAAATGATCGTTTATAAGAATGTGGTGAGTGAACAAATCATTCTGTGTCATCCTCCTTAATACTGCTGCTGTCAGCTGTCAGCTGCGCTTCATCCTCTTTCTGTCGCGTTCGGCTGGAACATACACGGTTTGGAGCCGCCCATTATTTTTACCGTGGCTTCCTTTCATCAGAAACTTCCTCATCTTCTTCAAAAACAATCGATATGTCACTTAAATATTCGCTATAATCGCGCACTATGCCTTCGCTGTCCATGTCTGCCGTGTTGGTAAACAGAGCTGCGCTGCGAGACATCTACTCGAATGACGTCACATCCGTCACAGCGAAAAAGTAGGTCAACACAGAGGCGGTAAATTCAGATACTCAGATGGATATATATGTAAAATAAAGAATATGTAAAAACGTCATAGCGTGGCAGGGACCCTTTAAAACCACAGACATTAGCACTAGTGTGAGCATGCCAGAAGCTTTTGTGTCACTGGGCTGCATTCAATGTTGCTTCAAATTGTCACTAATTATGACACAAAATTTTAGAATGCAGTTATGAACAATTAGGCCTGCCTTCCACATTTTTGGAACCAGTATGTCAAGCAGGGTCAAAAATCGGCAATGGGAGGCTGGCTTTACTCTATGCCCCCAATAAAACAACAAAAATGGAAAATCATACACATCTGATAGCCACAGAAAAGAAAAAGGAGCAGAAGACATGCAGCATGATTCAGTCATAGAGGCACAGTTAAGAGAATCACACTTGTCTGTCACATTTCTTACTTTCACCTTTTTTGTATTACACCAGGTGTGAAACAGAATAAAAAAACAACAACAACAAAAACAGAAAGCTTACTCGGTCTGCTTCTCTGTATCTCTCCACTTTCTAATCTTCTGTGACAGACTATAGATGCACAGGCCTGGCAGCTCACACAAGAAGGTTTGTCGGGCCGGTTTTGATTAATATCTGCCTTGTTGGCACACTGAAACCATGAAAACCTGATTTAGCTCCAGGACAGACGGGAGAAGTGTGAGCCATGAACCATCGGCCTCGACCGCCTCTATATCACTCTGTCCCTCCATTTTCACGCTCACACACAGATTTATAGAGTGATGGAGCGGGTGACATCTTGGCCTCGTCAGCAGCGTAATGATAAATTCATAATTTTCCTCGTAACAGACAGCTCATTCTCTCGCCTAAACCTTTCGTCTTATTCGCCGCAAACCAGGGCATATTTCAAGTTCTCCAATGTGTCCTGCCAAAACATGCCCTCTGTTGTGTTTGTGCGGCCGAATAGATAAAAGCTTCCAGGAAAAGTGAGTGAGTGGTCTGTCTAAGCGGTGATCTCTGGCAGGTAAGCGAGGTGTAAGGGAATTTTTGTGAAATGTATGCTCCTTGTGTCTTCAGTTTGGATGTAATCCACTATCTCAGCCAATGGTTAGCGCTGTACACCCACACGTTGATGATAAGATAGAAACTGCACAAAGACATCACCACCAGACATTGCTCAACTTCATAAACAGGTCACCACCCTTACACTCTCCTCTCGCCCCCTACTCCACAAGGTGTGTGTGCGCCCGCAGATGTTGCTTTATCAGAGTCTCAGGGAACTTGAATTGATTTCAAAGCCATTCAAAATGAAGGGTATTACCCAGCATGCTATACATACCATAATATAAATGTAAAAGTAAATATACATATTTCCGAAATGCTGTTTTTGACTACGTATGACTCCATCACATAGCTTCTGTGTGACTTTTTTTACTATGTATGACACCATCGCATGGGTTCTGTATGTTATTATGAAGTTAGAATGTCAAAATCCAACACATCGCCTGCATTGTGACACCTGGACAACGGACAACAGCCTGTTGGGGTGAAACACAGTGGGGATCTTTTGTACCCTGTGGCTGCTACGGTAAGGTGGATGAAGGCTACAGCAAGTCCTCAGACCGTAGTCATCTCAGATTTCACAGCCATCAGATCAGGCTAAGGATCTGTCAAAGACTGTGTTTCTCGGCGTGCAACGACATTCCCAAGTTCAACAAACCCACGCACAGGCATCTCTAGACCAATCATGGATGTGGATTCTGTATCATGTCCGGGAATCGATCAATAGACAGTCTTCCTCACCACCAAGGGATTGCCATGATGTTGATTATGAAGTTATCAATACCAATCAATCACAAATACTTTGCTGAAAAATATATGTTGTTGAGATGTACTAAAAAAGTTTTTTTTGACCATGCTTTCTTTGCCCTTTGACCAAACTACTCCAAAATCTAATCATCTGTACATATCTATTAAAGTATTATTCCCACAAAGTTAGAAGGAAATCTGGCCGATTTTGAGTTATCTTGTCCACACACACAAATGAAAACGATACTTTGCCTCGCGACGTTGTCGGCATGCACGGCAATTATGGTGCACTAATTTCCAGTTCAAGTGGTCTGGGTTAAAAAATAAATAAATAGTACACAAATACGATGAAAATGGCACTAGATTTAATGGCAAACCACTTTTGTTTGCCATTTTTGGTCTATAGGTGGCAAGCTCCTTTTGCCTTTTACAGTAGTGTTCAGAATAATAGTAGTGCTATGTGACTAAAAAGATTAATCCAGGTTTTGAGTATATTTCTTATTGTTACATGTGAAACAAGGTACCAGTAGATTCAGTAGATTCTCACAAATCCAACAAGACCAAGCATTCATGATATGCACACTCTTAAGGTTATGAAATTGGGCTATTAGTAAAAAAAAAAGTAGAAAAGGGGGTGTTCGTCAGTTTTGTGGAACAAACAGGTGTGAATCAGGTGTCCCCTATTTAAGGATGAAGCCAGCACCTGTTGAACATGCTTTTCTCTTTGAAAGCCTGAGGAAAATGGGACATTCAAGACATTGTTCAGAACAACAGCGTAGTTTGATTAAAAAGTTGATTGGAGAGGGGAAAACTTATACGCAAAAAAATTATAGGCTGTTCGTCTACAATGATCTCCAATGCTTTAAAATGGACAAAAATCCAGAGACGCGTGGAAGAAAATGGAAAACAACCATCAAAATGGATAGAAGAATAACCAGATTGGCAAAGGCTCACTCACTGATCAGCTCCAGGATGATCAAAGACCATCTGGAGTTACCTGTAAGTGCTGTGACAGTTAGAAGATGCCTGTGTGAAGCTCATTTATTTGCAAGAATCCCCCGCAAAGTCCCTCTGTTAAATAAAAGATGTGCAGAAGATGTTACAATTTGCCAAAGAACACATCAACTGGCCTAAAGAGAAATGGAGGAATATTTTGTGGACTGATGAGAGTAAAATTGTTCTTTTTGGGTCCAAGGGCCGCAGACAGTTTGTGAAACAACCCCCAAACTCTGAATTCAAGCCACAGCTCACAGTGAAGACAGTGAAGCATGGTGGTGCAAGCATCATGATATGGGCATGTTTCTCCTACTATGGTGTTGGGCCTATATATCGCATACCAGGTATCATGGATCAGTTTGGATATGTCAAAATACTTGAAGAGGTCATGTTGCCTTAGGCTGAAGAGGACATGCCCTTGAAATGGGTGTTTCAACAAGACAATGACCCCAAGCACACTAGTAAATGAGCAAAATCTTGGTTCCAAACCAACAAAATTAATGCCTTGCAGATGTGAAGACATCATGAAAAACTGTGGTGATGCAACTAAATACTAGTTTAGCGATTCACAGGATTGCTAAAAAAGCAGTTTGAACATAATAGTTTTGACTTTGCAGCATCAACAGCAGATGCTACTATTATTGTGAACACCCCCTTTTCTACTTTTTTTTTACTAATAGCCCAATTTCATAGCCTTAAGAGTGTGCATATCATGAATGCTTGGTCTTGTTGAATTTGTGAGAATCTACTGAATCTACTGGTACCTTGTTTCCCATGTAACGATAAGAAATATACTCAAAACATGGATTAATCTACTATTATTTTGAACACTACTGTATATAAATTGATAGATTAATTGTGCATAGCAGAGAGAACCAATTCTCTGAAAGAATTATCTGAAAAAGAATTCAGAACCTAAAAAAGTTGAAAAAAACCCTAACCACAAAAAAGTTTGATTCAAGTGCATGAACTAAATACATGGGTGATTCTTTAACTACAGGCACTATTGGCCTTGTAAATGTAATTTCCACCACACCATTGCCTTACAATATAAAGCGCCTTGGGGCAACTGTTTGATATGATTTGGCACTATATACATGTGCTCTGATATCACTGTTTATCTCATAACTGTTTATCAATCTTTCATACAAACTGTTTAAAGGGACATTACAGTGTTGTGGTGGAAATTACGGCAATAGTGTGGGACAACTACATTTTGTTTAAAAAAATCACAACAGTTGTATGACATTGAATACCCCAATTATGTTTTGATTATTTTACTGATATTTTATTCAGAGATATTTTAAAACATTAGAAAAACGTTTTTTTTACCATTCATTTTTATCATTGAAGATCAAAAGTTTGGGTGTGGGACAAGCACAAAACGGCAATATTTGCATATAATGATGCTGAAAAAAGGTGAAAAAGTCATCATTGACTACTAGAACAAATTTCTTAAAACACTTTCATTGTAAAGATAACTATAAAAGTGTGAAATTTCCCCTTTTTTCTGTTTTTCATACAATATGATCAAAGGACATAATAAGTGCCCGTAGTCTAAGAATCACCTACATACTTCTGACATTTGATCACATTTAATTTAGCTTATGAAAAGTCACTTCTAACAAGACTTTGATATTGAATTTTTTTTCCAAGGTAAAATTTTGTGGAATTGGAAACTAGTGTTGGTGGAGGCTTGTGCTCTGCTCTAGTTTCACACTGTAACAACACTAAATCAGTGACACTAGTCTGTTAGCTGGGGTAGGAGTTTGTGTATTGACTTTTGAATAACAGAATAGTGGATATAACAAAGTGCATACCTCAGGGTACTGTAAGAGGATCAGGGCATTCCTCTGGTATGACTAATACAGACTTCATCTCCAGACAGGCTCTGTCTGAATTTACATTATCTGTCAGAGTTTGTTATTGGTACTACAAATACGTATAGCTTGTTCTCACTGTCCTTTCCCATCAATACATTTTTTTAGGTTGTGTCTTAAATGCTGTAAACTTGTCGATCACTACTGGGCCAGTTCTAGCTTCCTTCAAGACTGTTGTGGTTAAACCTCTCCACAAGAAATGTGGTTTGGATCCAAGGATTACTATAAAATGCTGAGCCTAATTTGTTGTTTCTATTGAAAATCCTTGAGAAAGTAATTTCAAACTATCTTTTGAAAAAATGATCACTGAGTGACCTTTTTGAACTATTGCAGCTGGCATTCACAGTGTATTATACCACTGAAACTGTACTCAAAAAAGTGCATTTTCACAAATACATTCATACATTCATGAATTATACTGCAATTATGTAGTAAATTACATAATAACCGATCAAAATGGTTGCTTTCATCTATATATGTCAACAACACAATATATTAAACTGATGCCTAGAATAACGTTGCGGCAACGAAGATCCCTCTGTGGTGAGGAAGACTGTTTCTTGATTGATTCCTGGATGGGATGTGGACATGGTGAAAGTCTAAATCCAGGGTCGATCTAGTCACGTCTTGGTTTGTCTAACGTGGAAATGTCATTGCACGCTGATAAACACAGTCCGTAATAGATCCTTAACATGGTCCAATGGTTGGGAAATCCCAGAGAACCAAGGTCTGAGAACCTACTGCAGCCTTCATCCGCCTTCAGAGCCACTGAGTTACAAACCATCACCCCCTCTGCCTGATCTGCCATTGAGGACTTCTTGCTTCACCAGAGCCCTGTTAGCAGTCTTATGTTCAGGGCAGATGTGGGAGTAAGTCACTGTCAAGTCATTCTCAAGTCATCAATCTGCAAGTCCCACGTCAGTCTGAAGTCAGCTTGCAAACAACTGGTGGTCATTATGACTTGAGACTTGACTTGGGACTTGCTGATTCATGACTTGAGGGTTCCTGTTGGACCTTCATGATTATTGTAGTTGGCTACAGGACACACAAGGTCATCACCGTATTTTACCACAACAGGAAATCCCCTACTTGATCCATTACACACGTGTCACTGCACAGACAAGAGGTTGGATTTTGACACTCGCTGAGAAGCACAATATGTTCTAAACCACTCAAGCAGTGAGTAAAATTACCCAGTACGTTTTACTAGGAGCTTTGATAATGTGTAACAAAACAGACACAAAAGCAACATTTTGTTTGTGTATTTTAGTCTATATTCAGTAGGAATACATGATTAATCATATTAAAATTGTGCATCTTAATGACAGTGATTTGATGCATTCCTACAATATTATTAATATTACATGTAGTTTTCAAGCTGTACAAAATGAGGCATATTATTACAAAATCTGTTATTACACATTCTAATCCAATTACATTTTTTCCGCAAATCTGATTGGTTAATCGTGTGAATTTCTAATATCGGGATAACGGTGGCAAAATATTTGACCGTTTCACATTTGGATGTATTAGTCTGTGAGCTGACCGGATGCGCACACTGCTACGCAGATGTCATAATGGCGCTGAAACTCGCGTACCAACGACAATGCCGAAATGGGTGAATTTAAGATACCATACAAAAGTACTGAATTGGATTGTGATACAGAATTACCGTTTCACAATTGCTGAATTTGATGGATTTTCACATTTGATGGATTACTCCGCACCCTGACCACTGTTGGAGTGATGCTACCTCACGGTAAGGCTCACCACCCGAATTACCTACAGAAAAATAAACTGTGCAAACGATTGAATTGGATTAGAATGGGAATAACCCCCTTGTGTCTGATGATTTGCAGACGTTCATGCTGTTATACGGTCGCAAATAACGTGTCGCCAGTAATAAATAATGTGTCACCGGTAAAACTCCCTTTTACCGGTAAAGCTCAATTTGCGACCATATAACCAGCATGAATGCCCGCAAATCATCAGACACAACAGGGCTATTCCCTAAGTGAAGTGAAAATTGGCAACCTTTTAGAGTAATTACATAATGCAGAGTTATTACATCATGTGTTGTTGCAGGGTTGTGAACTCTGAACTTGGTGTCTTTCCTGTTTATTTCTGGGGTTTTGTAAGTTTTTAATTTTAAATTGTGTGTGGTTGTTTTTTTCTGTCTGCATTATTATGATGTGTAACCTTTTGTGGTCTGACCTAATTTGAATTATTCTAGGGCAGTGCTTTAATAAATACATTTTAAAACAGTAATTATTATTATTGTGAATGACACATCATTGGTAAGGAGGCTTTTTATTATCAGTGTAACAGGGAGAAAGTGTTAGTCATGAAACCAATTACCCTGAGTAATTCAGCTGCATATGTACAAGTGTGCGCACATGCACACACACACACACACACACAATATGCACACGCATCACGTGCACGTCACCCAGCAGCCAACTCGGAAAGCAATTT
The DNA here is from genome assembly GCF_902500255.1 of Thalassophryne amazonica. Classification (NCBI taxonomy): domain Eukaryota; kingdom Metazoa; phylum Chordata; class Actinopteri; order Batrachoidiformes; family Batrachoididae; genus Thalassophryne; species Thalassophryne amazonica. Next base: position 67,779,461 of record NC_047114.1, read on the forward strand.
TCTGTGTACACCTACAGTGACAGCCTTGTTCACACCCAGCTTCCATCAGAGTATTTCAATTTCCCTAAGATCAGCCTCCCCTTGTCGAGTTTCCACAGCACGCCAGCCAAGTACGGCCTGCCCGCCCGCTTGCACGACTCGCTGTCAGCTGTGGAGATAGGAGCATGAAACAGCCTTCGGCACCAGCCAGCGTTGTTGGGACTGCCAACCCCTTCTCTGGGGAAATCACAGAAGCTTTACTCATATCATAAAGCCACTTGGTAGGTCGTTTTCCATTTCCTTTGTAAAAGCAAAAAAAAAGGTGGTTGGATGGAAGCAGAAGGTGGTGAATGTCTCAACCAAAAAAAAAAAAAAAAGGTCAAAGGCCCTTGGGAGGGTAAACCATTAGAGGCATGTATGAGTAGAAGATGAGTAAATGGAGCATGCAAAGTGGTTATTAGCAACGGGGCGGGACCCAGAAAGCCGTCAAGCCATAGCTCACACACCTGTCCACTGCCAATGGGGAATTGGATAAAGTCCCTGGTGAGCTTGCTTGTGTCTTTGTGAGTTTGTTTGGGTGTGTGTGGTTTTAAATGAGCTATTATGCAGGCTGTTCAGCCACTGAATCCTAAGTGGATTTGAAAAGTTTCATTAAGAAAAAGAGCTGCCCATATTAATTAGAAAGGACTGCTGTTTCAAAACTACGAGGTGCACTTTCCTCATTAACTTATACAGAACCATCTGACCAAAGCTTACAAATTGAATGCATTTCCGAGGAACTCATAGACAATGTTTTAATGGCATAAAGTCTTTTTTTTCCCAGGTTGGGTTGAAGTCGTGGTGTGGGGAATCAGTCTGGCTCTGTTGTGTTGTCTCCCCTTGCCTTCTGTGTTTCTCTGCTAGTGAAGCGTACACCTGTGGCTGCAGCACACCTGCATCAATTAGGGCCCGTTCACACATAGTACAAATGTGGTCGAATTGTGCATGAAGTGCGCATGATGCAGGAAGCGTATGCAATACGTGTAAAATTGCAGCTGCCTCTAACCCCTCGTACACCTGTTGCTACAACTATTTGCGCACACCAGTGGCTGAAAGACAGAGTGTGCCCTGTGAGAGCCCATTCGATCCCTCTCGCGGCAGGTATCGGCAAATTCCAGGTGACACGCACGCACATCTAACACCACTCGATTGGCACTTAGAAAATGTGTGGCCATTCATGCTATTAGCGCAAAAACAGTCAGCAGACAATCACTTTCGAACTGGATGTCAAATTTGTGAAAGTGCCCCCACAAGTGTGGCTTTGCAAACAGCAACACACGTGTGGTCTGCATGTGTATCGCACATGTGGGATGCTATGGCCTTATGGGCACCTTTAGGAACGGGCCTAGGAAATCCTTTGTTTTGTCTTGTTCAGTCTGTGCAGGAAGCAAGTCATCTCACCAACCTACCACTGGTCTCCTCCATCCTCTTCTGGTCCCACATCGTTCCTGGTCACATCTGCCTGGATTTCGTGACTACACTTCCACTATCATATACTGTGATTCACACCGACCAATTCTCCCAGACTGCTCACTTTGTTCCCTCCCCAAGCTTCACATAGCCCGAGAGACCGCTGACCTCCTAGGCCACCACGTCTTTTGTCTGCATGGCATTCTGCTTGACATTGTCTCGGATGGTGGCCCCCAGTTCACATCTCAAGTCTGGAAGGCATTTTGTTCAGCCTTGGAGGCCACGGTCAGTCTGTCTTCTAGATTCCACCCCCCAGTCCAACGGCCAGTCAGAACGGGTCAGCCAGGAACTGGAGTCTGCACTCCGTTGCACCACTGCCAGGGACCATGCTGCTTGGAGTGACCATCTGCCCTGGACAGAGTATCCCCACAACTCCCAGGTGTACACAGCTACAGGAGTCCTTTGAATGCTCTCTGGGTTTCTAACCACCATTATTCCCAGACCATGAAGTGGAATTAGCCATGCAGTCTGTCCAGGAGCACCACTGGTGATGTTGCAGGGTCTGGACTGTTGCCGTTCTGCCTTGCTTGGATCCAGAGACCGGGCTTGTCATCATGCAGACCGCCAATGGACCCTGGCTCCACTCTACCATCCTGGGGAGGAGGTGTGGCTGTCTTCGGCCAACATTCCGCTGCAGGTGGAGTCTCACAAGTTGGCACCACAATTTCTAGGATGGTTTGTGGTGGATTGGATCGTTAACCCTGAGGCAGTCCCCCTACAACTCCCAAGGTCTCTACATATCCATCCTCTATTCCATGTCTCCTGCCTTCCTTTAAACCCACCTCTTTGCATTTTGAGTCTGTTTTCAGTTCCCAGTTTGTCATACAACAGAAATAGGTGCAGATTTGCATTTAAAACTGACTAGCATGATTTGGAGTATAAAAACTGTCATATGACTTGCTTAATACAGTTTAAATAGCATTGTCAGTCACAAAACTATTTCACCAAAAAGAGACATTCTTCTCCAAATAATGTCTGAATGTGTCAGACTCATGGTTGTGAAGAAAAGGTACCACCAACTTGTAGCCATAGATGACTTGTTGAATTGCTACTGAAAGTGTAATCCTGTTTTGATTAGTTTTTTGTTTTTGTTTTTGTTTTATTGCCATGCAATTTTATTCATTTATTTTTTGTTTGTTTGTTTGCTGCAGTGACCAAACTAATAAACTAGCAAACTGCTGTAAGCCCCAATAAAAGCAACAACAACAAATAGCATGGATTTGTTTAAAGGTATAGTGCCACTGTTTATATATATATATATATATATATATATATATATATATGTCATGAAAAAATTCTTTGGCACGACTATTATTTTCATTCCTTAGCATTTAGAGAAAGGATTCATAACATGATATTGCCAATTTGATCAAAATTCATGCTGTCTGGAAACAATTTCGAATTTCTCCAACTCAGGGGCCGAAATTCAAGGAATCAGATGCAATTGCCAACATTTGGTAGATTTGGAAGTGGTTTATGTAAGGATTAAACAACGAGAAGCCGTGCATTATACGGTTTGAATACACGACACGGAGTCCAAAACACCATGTCGCGAAGCGGAGTGGTGTTACTCCGCGAAGTGCAACATTTTATTTTGGCCAAAAATATTAAAATTCACTTGGAAATCCATGTTTTATCATGTTTCTGTCATTCACCTGTCAAAACACAGCTGATCTGCGCCAACTGATTTGCATGTTGCTATGGTGACAACCAGAGCAGAGTGATTATAACAGTGACTTAACTCACCGAACTACGTGTGCGTATACATGAAAATAATGCACGCCAGTTAGACATGGAATTCTCACTGACCATGGTATAAAAGAAATCTTATGAATGTTAACGTAAGATGGGTCACAGGTAATTTCAAAACCTCACGCATGCGATGAAGGAAAAGTCAATATTAACTGTGGAATTTCTGTGGAATGCCCTCTTAATTAAAATGAACTGTAATTTTGCAACATGTTACAAAAATAAACCTACATTATAATGTTTGGATTTTGGTAGAAACTAAATTTTCTCAGTTTTGTGAAATTTGAAAGCCCCTCCAGTTTTAAGGGCCCCTTCACACATAGTGCGAAGTTTGGACGACGTGCACACTTACTGTGCGTGATGCAGAAATTGTGTGCAAACTGTGTAATGTCGTCCCTGCCTCCAACGCCTCGTACACCTGTTGCTACAACTATTTGCACATACGAGCGCCTGAAACACAAAGTGTGTGTTGTGCAAACCCATTGTGTCACCTGGAATTTGGTCAGCACCAAATTCCAGGTGACACGCACGAACGTCTAATGTCTAACCACTTGCATGGCACTTACAAAATCTGTGGCCAGTCGTACTTTTGGCATGACAACAGACTGCAGACAATCACTTTCGTACTCGCAGAAACATTTGTCTAAGACCCACATGAGTGTGGCTTTGGTGTGTGCGCTGAAATGACAGGGGTGTGTCCTCCCACTGAAACAGCTGTGGAAATCTGTGGATCTGGACATTCCAGCTGGACACCACGTACTGTGTTTGGATGGACATGGACAAACAGCTGTCCACTGTGATACGCGTGTGTCTGTTTGCTCTTATCAAGTGGACATAAATAAAAACATATCACTGTGGTGACGTGCTGCAGCGAGCGATCACGCGCACATGGACAGGCTGCTCCCAGGTTGAAATAGACCATCAGATCAGAACACACAGCAGACGATCTCACTGTCACGTCACCCACATGAGCTCTGTTCCACATGACATGATGTCCTGTGACGCGTCATCCAAAAGACACACACGGCAGTTGGAGATGCACCAGCACATGTGGACATGAATGAGATGAGCGAACTGCTTCTCATTCATGTCATTTCATGACTGTATGTCTGTGACCATGGGTCATTTACAGAGGAAGAGACAGATCATATTTGTATTTCTCACTTGATAAATGCGATTTTTATATGGTGTGTGATTTTATTTATTTTTGTTTTTGTAATACTTCCATGTCCTTCCTGATATGAGGCAGATTCCCACAGCTTTCAAAGAACAGCTCCGTAGCTCAGTGGTAAGGTGCTGACTGGCAATCAGAGATTTTGGATGGCGTGAGTTCGCGTCCAGTGGGTTGTATGTTTTTTTTTCCACATAAGCATTTTGATGTGGTCCCACAGGTAGCGACTGGTTTTATTTTTTCGATATTCCACATAAGCGGTGCGATGTGGTCCCACCGTTTTTTTATATTTCCTCCACATAAGCAGCGGGATGTGCCGCAGCTGGCACTGTGTGTTCCTGCCCAAAAGACAAAAGCACGTGCACAAACTCTTGCACCGGGTTCGGGCACGCCTGTCTGTTGCCACAATGTTTTGTGGTGCGTTAATTTCGAACTGTTTTGCACTGTTCCACCGTTTTCGCCCAAACGCTGTCCAACCTTTGCACTATGTGTGAAGGGGCCATAAGCACTTTATAAGTCTGAATTCAACAATTCCTACTTTTTTCAACCAAAATCATGTCGAGATTTCAAAATAAATTTTAAGAATAGGAAACATAAAACTATGGTGCATGCATAAGCACACCCAAATGCCCAAGCTGGTTTTGCCCTGTAAAAATCGCTTCCAAAAAAAGTCACATAAAATACAGACTGCGGAATGAAGCCCTTATCAAAAACAAATGTAGAAAGTGGAGTAGCAATTCAACAGAAACGCAAGAGAAATGCAGCGCCACTGCAATTATACACATCCAAATCAGAGGAGTGTGTGAGAAGTCACGCGCGTGCAACAAATGTGTGTTTCAGGCATAAAAGGGGGAGGACAGATAACAGAGTGATTGGTTTAATTCATGTTGCAAACAAAACACACATCCAACTAATTAACAAAATGCAATAAAAATACAATCTGCACATTGCACTTTACTTTGTATTCAGATAACACACATCATGTTAATGGTAAAGCTGAGTTGGACATGCTCCAAATGTGCTCTGCACTTCCAACTTCAGGATATGGCCCTCTCTGAAAATAGGTTGTCAATCTATTGTATCAGAAAACAAAAGTGCAAAAATAGCAGTCCCTTAATTTTCCAACAGATCAAATGTAGTTGCAAAAATAGCGTGCATTTAGCGTTTGACACAACTTGACAAGTTTTTAATTAAACTTTCATAACCTTGTAATTTCATGCAATTATTACTCTTATGAGCATGAAATCCTTCTTGAAAGCAGTTATTTACATTTTTCCTGGTTTCCCGACTCTCACGACAGTTATATTCCACCATGTCCACTCACCCTGCTTTCAAATAATTTTTTTTTTTTTTTTTTATTGGTGTGAACAGAAGGAGAGACAATAGATAGTTTAGTCCCTGGTGTTTGGAGGAAAGCCCAGAGTGTTTTTCCTGCATTCGTATTCTGCAATGTCAGCAACACCTGTGAGCACCAATAAATTAAACTCAGCCAGGTTCACTGGCAGTTCAGTCTGTGGGAAAATTATTAACATGGGGAGCTTAATGTTGACTACGTATCCACTGCTCATAAATCTATCGGAAAACAATAGCTTGTAGGTGTCAGGGAAGCAAGACTTAAATGGATTCAAGAAGACACAAGGCCAAAGGATGTATTGTGACTACTTCACAGAATATTAGTTACTCTTACATCGCACAATGCAAGAGTGTTGGTCCATTATATACGGCTCGTGGAAGTGATACACTGCCAGTAACTAGAAGTGGGTGATAGAGGGAATTTTGGTATTGATCTGATACCAAGTAAATACAGGCCCAGTATCGCCGATATCGATACTGATACCGATGACAATACTTTTTCATATTTAAGCTTCATAGATTCAAAGGATCCAAAAGACCTAGGATAGAATTTCGGCAAACATAGTACGTGACAATGAAATATTTTATTATCACAATCAACATTTTTGTTTAAAAAAAATCACTCAACACAACTTAAAACAAAATCTCCTGAGGTAGAGGCTGACAAACCACAATACAAGGGTGCGCTGCTCCGTGTTGTGTGACACAGCGCAGTGCTGCTCTTACAGACAGAGAGTAGACTTTGCTGAATCTGCGTGCACAGCAGTCAGTGCGTGCGTGAGAGAAAAAAAGCTTGCGTATCGATCTTTTTACATGAGGATCATTCAATATCAATACCAGCATTGGTATCGATATTATCGATATTAGGATCGATCCGCCCACCTCTACCAGTAACCCAGAAGCCGCGTGCTGAGCCAAAACCAAGACCTACAACATCCAATCCCAGAAAGCACAGCTCCTTCTCATTAGCGGCAACTGACAGATCAATACCAAATGCTCGGCTGTTTCCACAGATAGAGAGGGAAGGATCGAGAGAGAAATGTAAGAGCAGGAGAGACTGCATTAAACATTGATGGGGCCCTGCATTACAGATCAATAAGTCAGTCCTCTTCACACAATTACACGTCAGCAAGCAATGGCATGATACATCTCATAGACACGCGTGATTACATATTGCTCGCGCTCAGGCTGGAGAACAGCCATAGAAATGAGAAGAAAGAGCAGCAGGAAAAGATTGGCCAATCTCTTCGCCCTCTATCTGCTTTTATGTATGAGTTTAATTCTACAGTTTGCAAGTCATTACGGCAGCATGACTGGGTAATACCCGTCTTTTGTTGCCATGTCTGTATGACTGCATGGCTATCGGTCGATAGAACATGTGCTGAAGCTCCCTGGCTGCTCAGTCAATACGGCAGATAATTCTCTCCGGCTTTCTCTTGCCATCACATAAGACATCGCTCCCATTCATTCATTCTCCAAATCCTCCTTCCACTTCACTACGTTCCCCTCATCGAAGGACGCTTGTGCACTTTGTAATTCAATGAAACAATCATGTCCAGATGCTGGATGCTGTGAGGAGAATGTCTTTTCTTTGAGAGAAGAGCGTCTGAAACAAGATCTGAGGCTCTCGAGTGGTTTTGATTTAAGAGGGGTTTATCTTCCTCAGAAATGGAACCAAGAGGGGACAAAACAAAATGAAGGATGCTGACGAAGAAAGACAAACAGAGAGGGAAGGATGAAGATGAAAAGGCACAGAGACAAATCAACCAGATTGAAATAAGCACTTAAAGGTGATGAAGCACCGCGGTCGCCCGCTGAGACTGGCATGTTAATATGAGTCTGACAACAAAGTGACAAGCAGGATTGTGTCTCCCCAACTAATCACTCAGGGGAACAAAAGACAAGTTTTGAGAGACAGAAATACTTTTGGAATAAACAGAGCAGAGGTTACTCAGGAAGACAAACTACAAAACAAAATTGTCAGTGTTGCTCAATTCCCTTTGTGCCAAATGCAGTAGTGGACTTTGCACACTTTGGCTTTGGAAATACAAGAAACTGAAAAAACAAGCTCAAGCTTACTTTAAACTCACCTGCTCCTATTCCATATGTATGTGATTATAAAATTACTTCCTCCAACAAGCCGAGAAATGTCCAACAGGTGTTGGACAGGTACATGATTTTATGTTATTCCCTGCAATAAGCCCAGACATGTCCAACAGGTGGTGGACGGGTATATTATGGAAGATTATTCCCTCCCAGATGACCAGAAATGTCCAACGGGTGTTGGACAGGTACACGATTTTGTGTTATTTCCTGCAATAAGCCCAGACATGTCCATCAGGTGGTGGACGGGTATATGATGGAAGATTATTCCCTCCCAGATGCCCATATATGTCCAACGGGTGTTGGACAGGTACACGATTTTGTGTTATTCCCTGCAATAAGCCCAGACATGTCCAACAGGTAGTGGACGGGTATATGACAGACGATTATTCCCTCCAAGATGCCCAGAAATGTCCATCAGGTGTTGGACAGGTACATGATTTTATGTTATTCCCTGCAATAAGCCCAGACTTGTCCAACAGGTAGTGGACGGGTATATGATGGAAGATTATTCCCTCCAAGATGCCCAGAAATGTCCAACAGGTGTTGGACAGCTACATGATTTTATGTTATTCCCTGCAATAAGCCCAGCCATGTCCAACAGGTGGTGGACGGGTATATCATGGAAGATTATTCCCTCCAAGATGCCCAGAAATGTCCATCAGGTGTTGGACAGGTACATGATTTTATGTTATTCCCTGTAATAAGCCCAGACATGTCCAACAGGTGGTGGACAGGTATATGACAGACGATTATTCCGTCCAAGATGCCCAGAAATGTCCATCAGGTGTTGGACAGGTACATGATTTTATGTTATTCCCTGCAATAAGCCCAGACATGTCCAACAGGTAGTGGAAGGGTATATGATGGAAGATTATTCCCTCCAAGATGCCCAGAAATGTCCAACAGGTGTTGGACACGTACATAATTTTTTGTGTTATTCCCTGCAATAACCCCAGACATGTTCAACAGGAGGTGGACGGGTACATGATTTTATGTTATTCCTTGCAATAACCCCAGACATGTCCAACAGGTGGTGGACAGGTATATGATGGAAGATTATTCCCTCCAAGATGCCCAGAAATGTCCATCAGGTGTTGGACAGGTACATGATTGTTTTGTTATTCCCTGCAATAAGCCCAGACTTGTCCAACAGGTAGTGGACGGGTATATGATGGAAGATTATTCCCTCCAAGATGCCCAGAAATGTCCAACAGGTGTTGGACAGCTACATGATTTTATGTTATTCCCTGCAATAAGCCCAGCCATGTCCAACAGGTGGTGGACGGGTATATCATGGAAGATTATTCCCTCCAAGATGCCCAGAAATGTCCATCAGGTGTTGGACAGGTACATGATTTTATGTTATTCCCTGTAATAAGCCCAGACATGTCCAACAGGTGGTGGACAGGTATATGACAGACGATTATTCCGTCCAAGATGCCCAGAAATGTCCATCAGGTGTTGGACAGGTACATGATTTTATGTTATTCCCTGCAATAAGCCCAGACATGTCCAACAGGTAGTGGAAGGGTATATGATGGAAGATTATTCCCTCCAAGATGCCCAGAAATGTCCAACAGGTGTTGGACACGTACATAATTTTTTGTGTTATTCCCTGCAATAACCCCAGACATGTTCAACAGGAGGTGGACGGGTACATGATTTTATGTTATTCCTTGCAATAACCCCAGACATGTCCAACAGGTGGTGGACAGGTATATGATGGAAGATTATTCCCTCCAAGATGCCCAGAAATGTCCATCAGGTGTTGGACAGGTACATGATTGTTTTGTTTTTCCCTGCAATAAGCCCAGACATGTCCAACAGGTGGTGGACAGACATATGATAGAAGATTATTCCCTCCAAGATGCCCAGAAATGTCCAACAAGTGTTGGACAGGTACATGATTTTATGTTATTCCCTGCAATAAGCCCAGACATGTTCAACAGATGTTGGACATGTATATTATGGAAAATTATTCACTGCACCCAGTGGTGGGCACAGAATCAGATAACTGAAAAATTATCTTCAATAAAGATAAAACAAACCACCCAAAAATGTATCGGAAGTTACAGATAACCGACAAATTCCAATATTACTTCTGACACAACTACAACTAGCAGTAGAACAAATTTAATAGCTTACATTAATAAAAATAGACCACAACAATGAGACCACACTTTTCTTTCAACATTCTGCCGCTGCTTGAAACTCTTGTTTTTTTTTGTTTTGTTTTTTTTATAGAGCTCCCAGCACAGAGGCACTCTGAGAGCAGCCATAAAGCCAACTCTCTATCAATTATGATGCTCCGGTCAGGCGCAGGTCTTGAAAAATAGTCATGCTGACTTATGGTTTTGATTATAAATAACATTAATACCGATAGAATAACTCCATTAATGTCAATTATGTCATTTGTACAAAGTTAAAATATAACATATATCTTTTAATGTTGAATAATGCACTAATTCTGAGGTTTTGTAACAAACAGACACATCGCAAAGGATTCTGGGTAAAAGTGCCTCTTTTTGGAGCGAGGCGGAGGGGAAGGCGAAGGGCTACAAATCCCTCCGTTTGGAGGGGTAGGAGGAGCTTACTGCTGTCTCTGAAAAAATAAACATGGCGCCAAAAGAGCCGCACAAATGAAGCGGCTTTCATTACAAATTACGCTGTTTAGAATGTTATAACTTGCCAAAAAACTTTACAGGCAGTTGTCTATGACAGCAGCGTGTCTGCTGCTGGATGCATGTTGCATATGTCGTCGTTCTGAAGAATATCATAACGTCGCTCGTGCGCTGAGTTATAATGCATATACACACGAACGCTACGATAAGACACTTTTATATCTCACAACGGAGAAAATCATGATAAAGGATAAGCAGGTTAATTTGTATGTTCATAAATCTTTGGATAATATCAATCCCTGCTGTTGGATTTCAAGGTCTGTAACACGTGTGTATTTTGTAAACAAACAGAGCTCTGAACACACTCATCTAATAAGCTTTCAGGCAGAAAATGAAGTTTCATCAATGGGAATAAGTTGGAAAATATATACACACACATGTATATGTGTAACACATAACCTGACGTCCTAATAGATTTATATTATTTGTCAAGGAAATTTCTAAAGGAAATAAGGCTGGATGCAAAAAATGGGAGAATCTGAAAAAAAAATAAGGTTGTAATTCCATTAAAAAAGTGAAACTTGTATAATGTATACATTCATTGCACACAAAAAAAAAGCCATTTGCAAAGCCAAAAAGTTGATTTGACAATCATCTGACATAACTGGGGTCAAAATAAATAGAACACTGTTATCTACTGGTTCCCACACGCTTAGTGAACACTACTGACCAGTAGATGGCAGTAGAGGCCTTGAAAACAAAATTCCAGATATAGTAATCCCTGTCTGCTACATTTAAAATGCGTGGAAATTAACAAACGCAAATAAAACCAACATCTATAAACGCAGAGAATATATTCAAGAGAGTTTTAGGCACTAGAGTTTAATGCTGTTGTCTGTGGAGCCTGAACAGAGTGTCTGAAATGCATTTGCCCTGTCCTGATGTACTGAGATTACATCATCCTACCCAAAATGCATTGCTGGTCACAGGATGTGCTCACAAAACCTTAAAAATTAGCACATTACTTTAAAACTAAAACATATATCTGATATTTTCACTTAATAAAACTTCAGACATGACAGTAATTTTAAATAACTTGTCCAAAATTTGCTTGGTTAAAATTTGAACCATAAGTTAAAAACGTATGCCTCTGGATGACTTAGGTGATATCGGCAGCCTATTGGTATGGTGTTAAAAGAAATGTTTGTTTTTTTTCTTTTGGGGCTGTTTCTCTTTTGTTTGTAGACTATTGAGATGCTTTTTATACAAGCAGCTCTTTTCTGTTAACAAAGGTTATAGCTGTGCATTTGTTACAAAATTTTTAACAGGTAAGGGCTAAACTAATTTTAAAAATGTCTGTCACTGTTCAGCTTTGTTGATTTTGTTTATCGGTTTAAAAGTTACCAGACAAAGATTAATTGGAAGATAATTGGTTTGATAATGGTTTTTAAAGTTATCTAAAAAGTTAATCCCCAAGTTGCTCCCGGTGTGTAGTGAGCGCTTTGCATGACATCAGTGTGTGTTTGTGTGAATGGGTGAATGTGAGGCATCATTGTAAAGTGCTTTAAGCATCTGATGCAGATGGAAAAGCACAACATAGATGCAGTCCATTTACCGTTTGGACATGTTTATGATGTAAAATTATTCCCTACAAAAACCCCAGACATGTCCAACACCTGTTGGACAAGTACATAAGATTATTCCCAATAACAAGCCCAGAAATGATCATGGCATGTAGAACAGGTATATTGTGGAAGAGTATTCCCTGCAACTAGCCCAGCCATGTCCATCAGATTTTGGACAGATATGTTTAGGATTATTCCCTGCAACAAGTCCAGACATGACCAACAAGTGTTGGACAGGTATATGATGGAAGATTACTTCCTGCAACAAGTCCAGCCATGTCTATCAGATTTTGGACGGCTATGTTAAGTAGAATTATTCTCTGCAACAAGTCCAGACATGACCAACAAGTGTTGGACATGAATGAAATGTAATGAAACACTCCCTCTTTATTTTTTATGATTTTGTGATTGTGGCAGGAAGAAACCTCAAATGGGACATATTTAATAGGGTGGCCATATGCTCAACAGAAGACACAAAAATAAGAGTGAAGGAGCATGCAACAGAAAAAATGCAACTGAGTAAACCAAATATAATTCATTGGTCACAACAGCAAAATAACTCAAAAGACAACAACGAGGTGTTGATAAGAATCCCAGAGAAATAGACTCCACAAAGTTAATGTGTATTTTGATACCAGATCTCAATCACTGAGGTAGGAGATTTCCTGGATCCCAGTATAAACTAGCTGGATCTGCGATATGTCTTCATGATCTGTCTCCTCAACTCATCCAAGTGACGTCCTCACTTCAAAATAGTCCCTATATAGTCAGGATGTATTTTCAGGATTGCTGTTGAAAAAGGAGAGCATGTCACAAGAACTAATTCGGACAGGCCAAAAAATGCATTCACTGCACTTTGTCAGTTTACTGTTTAGTGTAGGAACTGGCCTGCCAAAAGACAGAGCTGGATTCGATTTCACATGTGTGCACTTAAGGCTACCTGCCTGTGTACTTACACAACTGCTATGTCCCAGTACACCAAGCTTTAAAGATAGCCTTTGCTGGTGACGTAACCTCTGATGGACTGATGGTTGGTCCAGAGGGAGTCATAAACTCTCACCCACTTTATGCTATAGTATCTGTGACTGAGCCAATGGGCCTTAGGGCCGATATAGGATTTACTTCTTCAACATGTAGGAAAGTGGACAATTTTAACACCAGCATGGCTATAAGCTACTTCAAAACTGCAAGACTGCTTCTACGATCAAGTTGCAAAATAGTTATTGTATGGCCTTGCCTTACAATATAAGGCGCCTTGGGGCAACTGTTTGTTGTGATTTGGCGCTATATAAATAAAACTGATTTGATTTGATTTGATTTCCGCAACCACAACACCGCACAACCACATTGGGTCATGGATGGCGGCCATCAAAGCAGACAACTGGTCTATCCCCACATCTCCAAAAATAGGCATTTAGCTGCCACAGCCAGGTAAAGCCTGTGTTTCCCTTTGGCCTTCTCCAGCCAGTGGCGTCCTCAACACTCAGCACAAACAGAAACATACATACACAGACCCCTCCTAGGCATTTGTGCCAGGATTGTGTAGTCTGAAGTAGATGAGAGTCAGTACAAGTCACCCTGGATGCGACACCAGTTTGAAGCAGGTTATTTCCCCAGCTGAGGGCAGATTATCCATTTACAGACTCGGACAATGCAGATAAAGTGTCTTGCCCAAGGACTCATTCAAGTAGCGTGACCAGGAATTAAACTGGGGTCTACATATTGGCAGCCCAACTCCTAAACCCACAGAGTGACATGTTCAAACATTCGGTTTTTCTAATTGGCACCATGTTAAAGCTGTGTCAGTCACACTGATGGCTTTCTGCTTCAAAAAGACGAAACACAGCAGTCAACAACAAAAAAAAAACAAAACATGAAAAGAAACATGTTACCTCAGTGTGTCGCAGAAGATAAAAATGACAACGTGGCTGAATCTGAAAACTGAAGAGAAAATAATCTGCAGTCCTCCGAGACATGAGTGCGCGAGGACGGAACACAAGAGTCCCGCGTCGCAGAATTAAATGAACGATTCCCACAAGTCATACAAAGGCTTACACACACACACACACACACACAAATGTATTCATAGTCTACAGTGCTCTCAGTCACTCGCTCCGGCTGAGTGAAAATAAAATTTTCAGCATGAAAGGAGACCGGGTCAGACTCAGAGACAAGACGAGAAAGCCAAGAGAGGCGAAAACCTGGAGGAGATCAGCAGCAGATGTGAGGAAGAATGTCTCACAAGAGAGAGGATTAATGGAAACACAGTATCTCCAGATTTGGATGAAATTAACCGGTCGTAACAGCAAGGTGACATTCCGGTTGCCTCACACATCTGGCTGGTTGTTTAAAACTTTCAACCTTGCAACACTTGTTAAGCGGGCACCCTTTCGCTCTAGCTCTCCCGCGGTTGTCGAGACTCTCTAAGAGACTCGTTTATGGAAAAGAAGCAGGAAAACACACAACAGTACCCCAAAGGCAGACAGAGCTGCTAGAGTACACAGTCACTATAACACACTAACAACATCAAACATCTAATCACATTTTAGCGTCGGCTACTGACGCGGATGTAGCCCTGAGTTTTACACCTCTCCTTCTATTTTGCTCGCTCTCTCTCCCCTCCGGCCAGGGGAGAGACAGCGAGGTTAGGAACATCATTTGCATTCATTAACATCACATTAGCAGACAGAGTGATCTTTAGAAACCAGGCTGCAGGAGAGTGTCATCTTTAATTCATCATAACTTTCGCGCACCAAGCCCTCTCCGCTCTCCCGTTACCTCCACCTTCTTCTCCTCCCTCTTTCCTGCATCCCTCCCATCCCCACTTAATCCTTGCATGCCCTTTCTTCTCGTCTTATCTGTTGGGAAAGTGTAGTGACACGGACCCACAACAGGGGGCGCAAATGAACGGTCAATAGATGAGCCAAAATATAACAATTTAATGTTGTGAATTGTGCACAACAAACATACAGACAATCTCAGAATATCATTACAGTCAATCCACAAAGGTGACGTGTGGGCAGGCTCGAGGATAGAAGACGTCTGTCCTGAGAAGAGCCGGAACCACACGATTTCCGCCAGCCACAGAACCTGGTGAATACTGGAGCCGCCAAGTCCCGAATTCCCAGGTGATCACCGTCCCGACTGTCGGATCTGGTACTGCTGGCGAAGAACAAAGACAGTCAAGTGTGGGTGTGTGTACACCCAGCAACAACAGCGGTGGGAATGCCACCTCCACCTCTCACTCAATATGTTGCAGCAATCCCTCAGAGGAAAAAGAGTGCCGTCCTGCACAGCCTCCACAAAAAGGACCGGTACTCCTGCAAACACTCACAATATACAGCTTATAAGTAAGCACAAATGGCTGAGGATATTACCTCCAATGAAGTATGATATCTCGGCAACGAGGTGGAGATGACGTCTGGTCTTTATGGAGTGAGAGGACATTGAGTAGATGGGTGACAGCTGTCAAGAGGTAATGAGTGACAGCTGTCACCCCCGGCTGTGTCCATGGCGGCAGCGCCCTCTTGTGCCTGAAGCCCGCACTTCAGGCAGGGCGCCCTCTGTTGGTGGGCCAGCATTACCTCCTCTTCTGGCGGCCCACACACAACATTATCAACACGTTTCTCCACTCTCCATGTACCGCTGTCAGTCAAATTCACTTTTCCTAGCCTCTCTTTCATTTAGACTTTTTTTTCTTTGCATATTGATTTTCGCAAAGCATTTGATTTGGTTGATTGGGCTGCTCTGTCAGATGGCCATCCCCAAGAAGTTGCTGTCATAACCAACCTATTATGACAAAATTACAAAAATTATGTCACTGTCCAAATGTGCGTGACTTTACATGTGTTGTGAACCTGCTTTGTGAGGCATAGGCTACTATATCGCCATTACAATGTCATAAATACAACAATCCTGCCATTAGATCAGGATTTTAGTGGTCTATGGTGCAGCTGATTCATGCTTCCACCAATGCCACCATGTACCACCACCATGCTTGTGCTACCTATGACTAACAAACCCAGAGATTAGAGCAACACTATTCACAATTTACAAGACATGGACACTACGTGTGAAAACCCAAAGTGCATTGGGTGAAAATGCTCAACGACACTGGGCGCTGCCCTGCAGCAGGTGAAAGAAAAAATGGCATCAGCTTAAGAACTATTATTTTATATAATAGTTGTTCAGGGTATTGCAGATCAGGTAGTTTGAACAAGACACTTCATCTGTGTTGTTGGCCTTGACTGGGGAAATAGCCTATGTTGGACTGTTATCCATCCATATGGCGTCATAGATCCTCACCTGCTTCAGACTATGGAGCCCGACGATAAGGAGTGGTGCCCGTAGGGCTTACTTATTTTTATTTTAGAGGATTATGTTGTGTACAACAGGTTGCTCAGTGGTATAGGGAGTTGGGCTACAAATATGTCGGTTTAATTCTAGGTCACATTACCTGTCTGTGTCCTTGGACTAGACACTTTATATGATTTGCCTTATAGCAGTTAAAGTAACAGTCTGTATTGGATTGTGTTGATGTTTTATGCATCTTTATGACTTTGCTTTAAAATTGTTCTTTTTGTTTTGTGTTTTAATTGTATTTTAATTCAATAATGTTGTGAGCCACACTGTAACAATTGCTTAAAAAGTATTGGCACAAAAATGAACTAATTAGCATGACCGATTTAAAGAAACTGTTTAAATGACAATGCATAATCACCATTCTTCACAAAACTAACTGACATTCTGTATGTGCAGATTCAAGCATACTGTGCACCTATACCAACTGATTTGCAGGCCTAGGTTAAATTGTTTGCAAGTCGCACAACATTTTATTTGTTTAGATGTAAATTAAAAACCCCCATGTCAATAAAAACATGTAAACAGGTTCTAGCTATGGTATGTTAATGGGCACATTCTAATCAAGCTGGCACAAATATAACAGAAACACAATGTCAAGCCATTACCTCACAATAATGAGCACAGGATCTACTAAGGAATACTGCAACAGCAAACCAGTAGCAGTGACCAGGCAATAATCCAGACAGGAGCTTCCCACTGCCATCACAACAGTCATTAGAGCTGATATTACATTAACCAGCTTGTCCGTTTTGAGTAAATCTGGCAATTTACTGCAGTAAAATGAGGTAATTACAACCCTTATCAGTCTCCTCACCTCACAAAATATTTTGAGGGGGGAATACTATTCCTGAATGGCTTACTGTGTAGGTGGAACAAGGTTTTGGCTGGCTTCCCGTTCACCCGCACCCACCATCATGTATTCTGCTCACTGCTCTCCTGTCTTCTCAAAAAAAAAAAAAAAAATTCAAAGAAAGCTGATCATTACAGTGTAGAAAACTGAAACAATTTCTCGAGCAAACCCCCCAAATCTAAAGTATGGTATAGCTGAGAACTAGAACTGCAAGAGCCTGAGGAATATCAATTCACAGGACAAAAACTGTGCCAAGAAAGACTCCACCACTTCTTTATGGGTGACTCTGAAAATAGAACTGTGAATACCAAAGTCTGGGTTTGTGTTGGAGCAAGAGTATGGAGAAAAAGGCAATGTAACTTAACCTTTTTTCCCCATAAGTAGAAAGACTTTACAGTGAAAACCGATCCACACTAGTTTTGGCATTTGTAAACTTCCCTTAGGGGAATGAGAGGTTACTTCGTATTTGACCCGATCATCACTTCTACAAGTGAGAAAGAAAGCAGACCAACTGAGAAAAATTAAATCCATGTGTGCTTTATCTTAGAGGAGTAAATTAAAATGGGCAATGAGTTAAGAATCTTAGCTTCAGCAGAAAATATCTTTATAGTAGCTCATACTGCAATGCTACTAACTCAGCAAAAATGGCCATTGTACACTCAATCCTTGTTTTATAATATACATGAATACAGTTTAATAACAACATCTGAATAGAATAGAATAGAATAGAAACTTTATTGTCATTGCACATATATACATACATACAACAAAACTTGGCCTCTGCATTTAATCCATCCTAATTACAGTTAGACACTATGCAACCACTAGAATCAGTGGGCAGCCACAGTCCAACACTTGGGGACCAACTCCAGATGTAGACACTGCCTTGGTCATGAACAGAGAAAGGAGCAGACCCTAAATAAGCATGTTTTTGATTGTAGGAGGAAATCTGAGTGCCCAGAGGAAACTCACGCAGACACGGGGAGAACATGCAAACTCCACACAGAAAGGCTGGAAATCGATCACACAACTTTCTTGCTGTGAGGAACCAGTGCTAACCACTAATCCACCATTCCGCCCATCTGAATTGCATACTTGACTTCTGCCTCTCAATCCCTGTTCATGTCAAGTCTGTGAATGGAATTCTAAATGAGCTGCATTTCTATAGTGCTTCTATATCTGATACAGATAAGCAAAGTGCTTTACAAAGATGTCTGGCATTCACCCATGTTGGAGTACTGCCATGCATCACGCTCAACTGTGCACCGTAGAAACATTTTTGTTTGACAGTTAATCAAACCGAGGATCCTTTAGGCCAGTGATTCCCAGACATTGTAGGTCATGCACCCCTGTGTACATCCTAACAAAGTGAATGCACTCCTTGCCACCATTAACACCCCAATAACTAACTAGTTCACACTTCACAAGTACTAACTCAAAGTACAGTTCACACAGATTAAAATTAATAAATTCACTTTGGGCAAGTGCTTGCTCCAAAAAAGAAAACAAAATGTTTGATAGCCAGGGAGATGCTATCCCTGATTAAATTTTAATGGCTGATGAGAGATTTGGTCTGTAATGTCGCTTTAAGGACGGCCCACGGCACCTGACGGCGATCTGTGCTTCGAGGCGACAGCATCTCGCCGTTTCAAGTTGAAAACTTTCACATTTCAGGCTCTGTTGACCCAGTAAGTCATCAGAGAACAGAGAACTTGCAGAAGAAGTCGGCATGAGGAGTTTATTCGGACATTCCATTGTTAACGGACATTTTGTAATGAACGAACGTGCGGACAGAGTCGCATGTCGGGCCGGACCCGACCGCGGGGGGTCGCGACAGGAAAAACACCTCCGTTGGAAACCTTAACGGGCAAGTTGGAACATGCCCAAGCTGTTAAACAATTTCTCAGTTACTCACTTGTTGAAAGCCATCAAAAGCCGCCTGAATTTTACAAATAGTTTTCAACACAGAGGTGTTTTTCCTGTCGCGGCACACACAGATTCGCAGAGTCGTCACGGAAACAACTCAGGGAATTTGCGCGCACATCTTTCATTACAAAATGTCCTTAAACAGTGGAATGTCCGCATAAAGTCCTCATGCCGGCCTCTTCTGAATCTTCTCTGTTCTCTCACGACGTCCTGGGTGAATTAAGCCTTAAATTAGAATGTTTTCAGGTCGAAACAGACCGACGACGGTGCCTGGAAGCGCTGCGCGATGTCCCGCTCTGTGGGAAGTCCTTACAGCGACAGAAACACCCCATAATCTCTCATCAGCCGTTAAACCTTTCACCGAAAACCAGCTTAATTTCTCGAATAGTGTCCACTCGGATATCCCTCACAGGTCCAGAAAAAATGTTGATAAAGCAACGTGCGCTGTCCGCAGCGGCTATTCAGACAAAGAGATTCCGACGGGCGGGGTGGAGCACTCCTTACTCAAGGCCTGCCCACAGGCGAATGACATCACCAACACGCGTGAAAAAACTCACGCATGCGCACAAGGGTTCAAGCATGTCTGACGTAAAAACATATGAATCAAATCCATTTATTTTTTGAATAAAATAAAAAGGACCACTTTTTTCATCACAGACCTCGTATATGCATCATATAAGGAGATAAGTGTATCATCCCAGCCCAACCTAAAATATGTTGGATTCCTCAAAAATTAAACCTTCTAATATAGTAGGAGAATCCCTAGAAGAGCCACAAATCAGGCACTTGCTTGTATGGTACTTGACCTTGGAGTGGAAAAGCACTTTACGAGGTCTGTCAATAAAGTATAGGTCCTTTTTATTTTTTTCAAAAACTATATGGATTTCATTCATATGTTTTTACGTCAGACATGCTTGAACCCTCGTGTGCATGTGTGAGTTGTTCCACGCCTGTCGGTGACGTCATTCGCCTGTGAGCACTCCTTGTGGGAGGAGTCGTCCAGCCCCTCGTCGGAATTCCTTTGTCTGAGAAGTTGCTGAGAGACTGGCGCTTTGTTTGATCAAAATTTTTTGTGGACACGGTTCGAAAAATTAAGCTGGTTTTCGGTGAAAATTTTAACGGCTGATGAGAGATTTTGACGTGATACTGTCGCTTTAAGGAATTCCCACGGTGCGAGACGTCGCGCAGCGCTCCCAGGTGCCGTCGTCAGCCTGTTTCAAGCTGAAAACCTCCACATTTCAGGCTCTGTTGATGCAGGACGTCGTGAGAGAACAGAGAAGTTTCAGAAGAAGTCGGTTTCAGCATTTTATCCGGATATTCCACTGTTAAAGGAGATTTTTTTTAATGAAAGACGTGCGGACGGATTGCAGCGTCGGATTGCAGCGTCGGCTCGCAGCCACCGCGATGCTCCGCCACAGGAAAAACACCTCTGTTGGAAGCCTTAAGGACAAGTTGGAACATGTCAAGCTGTTAAACAATTTCTCATATACTCACTCCACTGAAAGCCATTAAAAGCCACCTGGATTTTACAAATGGTTATCAACACGGAGGTGGTTTTCGTGTGCCGCCGCACCGCGCCGGCTGCGTCCCGACGCGCGGACCCGTCCGCATGGACCCGTCCGCACGGACCCGTCCGCACGTCTTTCATTTAAAAAAATCTCCTTTAACAGTGGAATATCCGGATAAAATGCTGAAACCGACTTCTTCTGAAACTTCTCTGTTCTCTCACGATATCCTGGATCAATAGAGCCTGAAATGTGGAGGTTTTCAGCTTGAAACAGGCTGACGACGGCACCTGGGAGCGCTGCACGACGTCTCGCACCGTGGGAAGTCCTTAAAGCGACAGTATCACCTCAAAATCTCTCATCAGCCGTTAAAATTTTCACTGAAAACCAGCTTAATTTTTCGAACCGTGTCCACTTCAATGTGTCTCACAGGTTTAGAAAAAATTTTGTTCAAACAAAGCACCAGTCTCTCAGCAACTTCTCAGACAAAGGAATTCCGACGAGGGGCTGGACGACTCCTCCCACAAGGAGTGTTCACAGGTGGATGACATCACCGACAGGCGTGGAAAAACTCACACATGCGCACGAGGGTTCAAGCATGTCTGACGTAAAAACATATGAATGAAATCCATATAGTTTTTGAAAAAAATAAAAAGGACCTATACTTTATTGACAGCCCTCGTATGTTTCATCAGCAAAGTATTGAAGAAAATGCCACTCTGTTACTGTACCTCTGCTGCAGTGTTTCACTCTAATAAAAAGAAATAAAAAATAGGTATTGTAATTAGTTTCTTCGTGTGGGTATGCACATGCAACTGTGGTACAGCAGGGAACTAATAACAAAAAAAGTGAGAAAATACAGTCATATGGAGCAACCCATGAGGATAATATCAAATACATGTCCAGTGTCTCTAAAGATAGACCAATGTGACTGGTCTGGTTGTGTTTAACACCAAGATAGGGTTCAAAGGAGAAAGCAATGATCACAACTGACTATCACATGGTAGCATATTCAGATAACCATCCTATCATATGTGTCGTATGGAGAGCAGAAAGAAAGCGAAAGAAACTGGACAACAACTGACTACAACAGAGGGTGAACCAGAGTGCATGATGCAGCTACTATGAAGATAGAGAAGGGATCATCAGATATGGAGGGAGTAATCGGAGAGACACTGCGGTGGGAAGGGCACCATATGGGAGTGCCCTGTGTTATCTTATCCAGAAATGGGTCTAACCTTACCTAAACACAAGCATTTCTGAGAAACCACCTGATCCACTCCTATTTCACTGCCTGATCATACAAAGAGGGACCAGCTCGATTCACATCAGGTCAGCTGTTGCTGCATGTGTCACCACATCCACATTACTAAAAAACAGCCAGGTGGAGGGGAGGGTCCACTAGTCCTAGGGTCAACTGGTCCTATGGTCCACTGGTCCTAACCTCTTTATATTATTTGATGGTGTGTATTACAACCCCAAACTGATTTTAAAATTCACAAATAAATGTAATACTTTCAAATAGCTAACAAACCAGATCCAGTTTTGTTCAATTTACAAAAAGAAAACATCTTTCTGTTAACATACACCATTAATCACCTTTAATTGTACTGCTGTCTGTAAATCTGCTTACTACTAGGACCATGACGAATGGACCCTAGGACTAGTGGGAAGTTCCCCCCAGGTGGCAAGGTAGAATAGTGATTAGCAGGCTTGCCTCATGGCAAGAAGGTCGACGGTTTCAATCCACCTATGCCCAGTTCTGACCTGTGTTGAGTTTGCATGTTCTCTCCATGACTGCATGGGGATCATCAAGCCACATTGTTTGTTTCATTTCCTCTCTGCTGTCATGGTGTCGAGATGCAAATTCATAAAGCTTTTAGCATTGATCAAATACTTATGGACCAGACTCTATACTCATGAACTCATTCATTACATGAGTGTGATATGTTGTAGTTTTCCATAATATCCACAAAAAGCAGCAAAAAAGAAAAAGTTAAATCAAACATCACACATACACATTATACAGTATAATACGCCTACTGTATATGACACCATTTGGTTGTTCATTTTCCACCCAAATGCAATAACTCCACACTTAAAAGAAAGCTTGAATGTGGAAGCAAACAACTGAAGCAGCTTATTCTTTAATCCTCAAACATAAAACTTAATACATACTTCTGTCACTGCCACCGGAATAAAGCATATGACGAATGCACGGCAGAAAAGTAATAAAAAAAAAAAAATAATAAGACTGCGTTCAAGCAGATGAGGCAAATACCAGCAAGCCATATCCGATCTCATTAAACACTGCTGTTAACAGTGTTTGGACGCGCCGCAAAATTGACTTGTGTCTCCTGAATAAATCTCCCGTTGGTGGAGAGGGGGGGAAACAAACAGTGAGATGAGAGGAACCTTGAGAGTTTGATGCTGCGCACTCCCTCCATCTCATCTGTGGCAGTAAAAGAATGACCTTCAACCACCTTGAACCCACTGGAGCTGAATTTCAATAAAAGTCAAATTATCACCTGCGCCCGTGGGGGCTCGGAGAAAGCACTAAGACTGAATTGACTGTGCTTATGAGACGATTTAACAGTCATATGGAGGTGTGAGTGAGTCAATCATACAACGCACTTCTCTTCTCGCTGAGAGGGGAGTCTCATCGGTGAGCAGTGGTTACTGTTCCCTGTCTGAAAACGCTGCCACCAGGATGGATCACTGATTGTTTTTTGTTTTTCTCTCGGGTTGTGCACGCGCTCGTCCACCTGAAAGCTTCTATGTGTGTCAGACCGCATATGCCAAAATGTGATTCAATTTACCTATGTTCTCACTTAGCCAATGTATTGAGATGCAGGTAAATGAAGCCACTCTGTATTCCCCAGGTGTGCACGCTCCACCAAAGGGACAATGTTGGCCAAACTGATGCGAATAAGGAGAAGACTCTGGTGTGATCTTCCTGAACTACAAGTGAGGAGTTCTTCAGGGATCTTGTTAATGCAGCTCTCCCACACATCTGCACCCGCTGCACTAAATGCGCACACATACACAGATGAAGAGACAACGCAGTACGTCCCAGAGTAGCCAAAGACAAAATTGTCAAGATGAAATCATCTTTTGTGATGCTACACTACTGGATGAGAAGAGTGATCATAAGCAGCTGATCACAATAGGCTTGGTAGTGCAAATTTTATCCATGTAATGAGGCGATTCCACAGAGTGCAGTTCCTTCCTGCTTAGTTCCGAATAGAAAATTGGAGCATGTGTTTCAGCATCATAGTAACTTATTGATCAGTTGTTGTCAAACTTGAACAAACGTGGTTTATACTGTATAGTAGTTACAACCATCACCGCCACCATATTTGAAATCGAGCTCCAATCTTTGAACTGTTCAAAAATTTCATCCAGTTTCTCAAAATCATTACTAGTACGTGGTAACTGCGGAGTATGCATAGTCGTAATGGTTTCAGTCATGTTCAAATGTCTTGAAACGGGGTATGCATAGTGACTGCAGCTTGAAACTTGATTGATCCTACTCCATTGGGGTAAAAATTTGAGGTTGAAGCAGCATTTGTTAACTCATGTCTGACCTAGGGTTCAGCTCTTTTCTTGTGTTTTTGAGTGGTTTTCCAGAACTGCACTTTATAAACCAACCAGTTGCCAGATCATCACTTTATAAGGAAGACTGTTCGGAGGCAAGCTGGATTAAGCCATTTCATCCCATTTTTGCACTTTGTTGGATAGTGGGTGACAATAGTAGAACGGCACTTTGTGGAATAGCCCTGCAATCTGGAAAAAAAATGGGTGGGATGGGGGTAATGCCATGGATTACTTTGGGGTAGTGCATCGTAGCAGTATTTGTGTATCCATAGAAATTATGAAATGGCTACAGTCAATGCATGTTAGACAATTAGACACAATCCAACCACTAGGATCAGTGGGCAGCCACAGTCTGGCGCCAAGGGACCAACTCCAGATGTAGACACTGCCTTGGTCAGGGCAGTGTCTGCCTTGTGCACTAAGACATTCATCGCTTGTGAATGCATACAAATATGAATGGAATACATTTAAATTTGACACAAAATGTTGCACCCGAAACGAGTGATGAAGTTTTGTGTTGTTCCAAAAAATGCACAAGGTGTAGTCACATTGTGACGGACTGAGTAAACTGATTGCTAACAAATTTAAATACATTGTCTGGTGGTAAAAATTCCTGAATCAGTCAGTCTCCAGTGGATTTGGTACTGTGATGGAATCAAATCAAATCAAATCAATTTCATTTATATAGCGCCAAATCACAACAAACAGTTGCCCCAAGGCGCTTCATATTGCAAGGCAAAGCCATACAATAATTACAGAAAAACCCCAACTGTCAAAACGACCCCCTGTGAGCAAGCATTTGGCGACAGTGGGAAGGAAAAACTCCGTTTTAACAGGAAGAAACCTCCAGCAGAACCAGGCTCAGGGAGGGGCAGTCTTCTGCTGGGACTGGTTGGGGCTGAGGGAGAGAACCAGGAAAAAGACATGCTGTGGAGGGGAGCAGAGATCAATCACTAATGATTAAATGCAGAGTGGTGCATACAGAGCAAAAAGAGAAAGAAACACTCAGTGCATCATGGGAACCCCCCAGCAGTCTAAGTCTATAGCAGCATAACTGTTGTGAAAGTGTAGGAACACGGACCCACAACAGGGGGCGCAATGAACGGACAATGGAGAGAGTAAATAACAAGATTTACTACTGAAACAAGCACGAGTAATACAACAAACACAATTTGGGGTCGAATCCGCTGGTGTCGTGTGGGCAGGCTCGAAGGTAGGAGACGTCTGTCTCAGTCGAACCGGAACCACCCAGATCTCCTCTGCCACCGAACCCTGGAAATACTGGAACCGCCAAGTCCCGAATTCCCAGGTGGCCACTGCCTCCGCTCGTCGGATCCGGTACTGCTGGCAGGAGAGAGCAACAACACACAGGAGTGGATGAACGCACCCAGTAACAGAGAGGGGAGAAGCCGCCTCCACCTCTTGGCAAAGTATAGCAGGAAGGTGAGTACTTATCCAAAGAATGAGGTTTTCAGTAGTCACCAGTCCTGAAAAAGGTTTTAACAGTCTTAGCTGATGATGCAATGTATAACTGCAGAGAATACTACCTTGGTCTTAGGCGATATCTCGGCACTGAGGTGGAGACGCCATCCTCCTGATATACCTCGGTGCTGAGTAGAACAGCTGTGTCTGGTGATGGGTGACAGCTGTCACCCAGGCTACTCCCATGATGCGGCAGCGCCCTCTGGTGCCTGGAGCCCGCACTCCAGGCAGGGCGCCCTCTGGTGGTGGTGGGCCAGCAGTACCTCCTCTTCAGCGGCCCACACAACAGGACCCCCCCCTCAACGGGCGCCTCCTGGCGCACGACCGGGCTTGTCCGGATGGCGTCGGTAGAAGTCGGCCAGGAGGGCCGGGTCCAGGATGAAGCCCTTCTTCACCCAGGAGCGCTCCTCGGGGCCGTACCCCTCCCAGTCCACCAGATACTGAAAACCCCGGCCCATCCGACGGACGTCAAGGAGCCGGCGGACAGTCCAAGCCGGTGCTCCGTCGATGATCCGGGCAGGAGGCGGCGCCGGACCCGGGGTGCAGAGGGGTGAGGTGTGAAGAGGCTTGATCCGGGAAACATGGAAGACTGGATGGATCCGCAGCGAGGCCGGAAGCTGGAGCCTCACTGCGGCGGGGTTGATGACCTTGAGGATCTTATAAGGTCCGATGTACCGTTCTTGCAGTTTTGGAGAATCAACCTGTAGGGGAATGTCCTTCGTGGACAACCAGACCTCCTGCCCAGGACGATACTTGGGGGCCGGGGCTCGCCGCCGGTCTGCATGTTTCTTCGCCCTCGTCCGGGCCTGCAACAAGGCAGAGCGGGCGGCCCGCCACACCCGACGGCACTTCCGTAGGTGGGCCTGGACCGAGGGCACACCGACCTCTCCCTCAACCACCGGAAACAAGGGGGGCTGATACCCCAAGCACACCTCAAACGGGGAGAGGCCGGTGGCTGATGACACTTGGCTGTTGTGGGCGTACTCGATCCAGGCCAGGTGGGTACTCCAGGCCGTCGGGTGCGCGGCTGTCACACAGCGAAGTGTCTGCTCCAGTTCTTGATTCGCCCGCTCTGCCTGCCCGTTGGTCTGGGGGTGGTACCCAGACGAGAGGCTGACCGTGGCCCCCAGTTCCCGGCAGAAGCTCCTCCAGACATGTGAGGTGAACTGGGGACCGCGGTCGGAGACGACGTCTGATGGTATGCCATGCAGACGGACGACGTGGTGGACCAGGAGGTCCGCTGTCTCCTGGGCCGTAGGGAGCTTCGGGAGGGCCACGAAGTGGGCCGCCTTGGAGAAACGGTCCACTATCGTGAAGACGCCGGTGTTTCCCTGGGACGGCGGGAGACCCGTGACGAAGTCCAGGCCGATGTGGGACCAGGGGCGATGAGGCACGGGCAATGGCTGTAGCTGCCCTGAGGTCTTCCTATGGTCGGCCTTGCCCCTGGCGCAGGTGGTACAGGCCTGGACGTAGTCCCGGACGTCGGTCTCCAGGGATGCCCACCAGAAGCGTTGCCGGACGACTGCCACGGTCCTTCGCACCCCTGGGTGACAGGAGAGCTTAGAACCGTGACAGAAGTCCAGGACTGCAGCTCTAGCCTCTGGTGGGACGTATAGTCTGTTTTTTGGTCCGTTTCCGGGGTCCGGGACACGGGTCAGGGCCTCCCGGACGGTCTTCTCCACGTCCCAGGTGAGGGCGGCCACGATAGCGGACTCCGGGATGATGGGATCCGGGGGATCCGACGGTTCCGTTTTGACCTCATCTTCGTGCACCCGGGACAATGCATTCGATCTCTGATTCTTGGTCCCGGGACGGTAGGTAATCCGGAAGTCAAAACGGCCAAAGAACAGTGACCAGCGGGCTTGCCTGGGGTTCAGACGCTTGGCGGTTCTGATGTACTCCAGGTTCCGATGGTCAGTGAAAACCGTGAATGGCACGGCTGTTCCCTCCAACAGATGTCTCCACTCTTCGAGGGCCTCTTTCACAGCAAGGAGTTCCCGATTGCCGACGTCATAATTCCGTTCAGCGGGGGTCAACCTGCGAGAAAAATAGGCACACGGGTGAAGGACCTTATCGGTCTTCCCGCTCTGGGAGAGCACCGCTCCTATCCCTGAGTCCGAGGCATCCACTTCAACCACTAACTGGCGGCTAGGATCGGGCTGCACCAGAACTGGTGCAGACGAGAAGCGCCGTTTCAACTCCTTGAACGCGGCCTCGCACCGGTCCGACCAGGTGAAGGGAACTTTTGGAGAGGTCAGGGCTGTCAGGGGGCTAACTACCTGACTGTAGCCCTTAATGAACCTCCTATAAAAATTAGCAAAACCGAGGAACTGTTGCAGCTTCCTACGGCTTGTAGGTTGGGGCCAATCTCTCACTGCCGCAACCTTGGCCGGGTCCGGGGCGACGGAGTTAGAGGAGATGATAAACCCCAGGAAGGACAAAGAAGTGCGGTGGAACTCACACTTCTCGCCCTTCACAAACAGGCGGTTCTCCAACAACCGCTGCAGGACCTGACGGACATGCCGGACATGAGTCTCAGGATCTGGGGAAAAGATGAGTATATCGTCCAGATACACGAAGACGAACCGGTGCAGGAAGTCCCGCAGGACATCGTTTACCAACGCTTGGAAGGTCGCGGGAGTGTTAGTGAGACCGAACGGCATGACCAGGTACTCAAAATGGCCCAACGGGGTGTTAAATGCCGTCTTCCATTCGTCTCCCTTCCGGATCCGAACCAAATGATAGGCATTCCTAAGATCAAGTTTGGTGAAGATATTGGCTCCATGCAAGGGGGTGAACACCGAATCCAACAGGGGCAACGGGTATCGATTGCGAACAGTGATTTCGTTCAACCCCCTATAGTCAATGCATGGACGAAGCCCGCCATCCTTTTTACCCACAAAAAAGAAACCAGCACCCATCGGAGAGGTGGAATTCCGGATCAACCCGGCAACTAATGAGTCCCGGATGTAGGTCTCCATTGATTCACGCTCCGGCCGTGAGAGGTTGTACAGCCTACTGGACGGAAACTCACTGCCTGGAACCAAATCAATGGCACAATCGTACGGGCGGTGAGGAGGAAGCGTGAGAGCCAGATCCTTGCTGAACACATCAGCGAGGTCATGGTACTCCGCTGGCACCGCCTTCAGATTGGGCGGGACTCGGACCTCCTCCTTAGCTTGGGAGCCGGGAGGAACCGAGGAACCTAGACACTCCCGATGGCAGGTTTCGCTCCACTGAACCACTACCCCGGACGGCCAATCAATCCGGGGATTGTGCTTTAGCATCCATGGAAACCCTAAAACCACACGGGAGGTGGCCTGAGTCACGAAGAACTCGATCACCTCCCGGTGGTTACCTGACACCACCAGAGTTACTGGAGGTGTCTTATGTGTGATTGGTGGGAGTAGGGAGCCATCTAGCACCCGAACCTGCACAGGCGAGGTAAGAGCCACCAGAGGGAGCCCTATCTCCCTGGCCCATCTACTGTCAAGCAGATTCCCCTCAGAGCCCGTGTCCACCAGTGCTGGGGCCTTCAGGGTTGAATCCTCATAAAGGATCGTGACTGGGAGTCGTGTAGCAATGTGGGTGTGTCCCACGTGAATGTTTTGGCCCACCCCTGGCCCAGTCTCTAGGGGCGGGCGTTGGAGTTTAACCGCTCGGGGCAGTCGTTTGCCATATGCTCACTCGAGCCACAAACATAACAAGCTCCGTGGGCCCGCCTCCTTTGTGCTCCAGGTGCCCTAAATGTTGCCCTGCTCGTGTCCATAGCTTCGTCAGCAGGGGGAGCCATAGGCGCACGGAGCGCAGGAACAGAGGAGCGTGGGGAGGGCGGAGCTCGATCGGACCCGGAAGGGAGAGGGACGACGCGTGCCTGGCCACGCCCTTCGCCTCGTTCCCGACGGCGTTCTTCTAACCGGTTGTCGAGTCGTATGACTAGATCGATGAGCCCATCTAAATCCCGCGGTTCGTCCTTAGCCACCAGGTGCTCTTTTAGGACCAGAGACAGTCCGTTTACAAAGGCAGCGCGGAGGGCAGTGCTATTCCAGCCGGATCTCGCCGCCGCGATGCGGAAGGCGACTGCATAGGCAGCTGCGCTCCGACGTCCCTGTCGTATGGACAGTAGTGCGGTTGAAGCGGACTCTCCTCTGTTGGGATGATCGAACACCGTTCTGAGCTCCCGTACAAACCCATCGTATGTATGAAGGAGCCGTGAGTTCTGCTCCCAGAGCGCTGTAGCCCAAGCGCGTGCCTCCCCGCGAAGCAGATTTATCACATAAGCTACTGTGCTAGCATCAGTCGCGTACATCACGGGACGCTGAGCGAAGACGAGCGAACACTGCATAAGAAAGTCCGCGCACGTCTCCACACAGCCTCCGTACGGTTCTGGAGGGCTTATGTATGCTTCTGGGGACGGAGGGAGGGACCGTTGAACGACCAGTGGAACGTTACTTTCGCACGCAGGGTCCTCGGGAGGGAGAGCCGCAGCGGCGCCCGAAGGGCGCGCCTCCACTTGTGCGGCGAGAGCCTCCACCCTGCGGTTTAGGAGAACGTGCTGCTCGGTCATTAAGTCGATCCGAGAGGTGAAAGCGGTGAGGATCCGCTGCAACTCACCGATTACCCCTCCCGAAGCCTCCGCCGCGCCTTGGTCTTCCATTGGCCGTTCAACAGCCGGTTGACGCCCCTCGGGATCCATGACGCTGGCCGAGATATCCTGTTGTGAAAGTGTAGGAACACGGACCCACAACAGGGGGCGCAATGAACGGACAATGGAGAGAGTAAATAACAAGATTTACTACTGAAACAAGCACGAGTAATACAACAAACACAATTTGGGGTCGAATCCGCTGGTGTCGTGTGGGCAGGCTCGAAGGTAGGAGACGTCTGTCTCAGTCGAACCGGAACCACCCAGATCTCCTCTGCCACCGAACCCTGGAAATACTGGAACCGCCAAGTCCCGAATTCCCAGGTGGCCACTGCCTCCGCTCGTCGGATCCGGTACTGCTGGCAGGAGAGAGCAACAACACACAGGAGTGGATGAACGCACCCAGTAACAGAGAGGGGAGAAGCCGCCTCCACCTCTTGGCAAAGTATAGCAGGAAGGTGAGTACTTATCCAAAGAATGAGGTTTTCAGTAGTCACCAGTCCTGAAAAAGGTTTTAACAGTCTTAGCTGATGATGCAATGTATAACTGCAGAGAATACTACCTTGGTCTTAGGCGATATCTCGGCACTGAGGTGGAGACGCCGTCCTCCTGATATACCTCGGTGCTGAGTAGAACAGCTGTGTCTGGTGATGGGTGACAGCTGTCACCCAGGCTACTCCCATGATGCGGCAGCGCCCTCTGGTGCCTGGAGCCCGCACTCCAGGCAGGGCGCCCTCTGGTGGTGGTGGGCCAGCAGTACCTCCTCTTCAGCGGCCCACACAACAATAACTAAGGGATGGTTCAGGGTCACCTGATCCAGCCCTAACTATAAGCTTTAGCAAAAAGGAAAGTTTTAAGCCTAATCTTAAAAGTAGAGAGGGTGTCTGTCTCGAGAGGAGCCTGAAAGCTGAAGGCTCTGCCTCCCATTCTACTCTTACAAACCCTAGGAACTACAAGTAAGCCTGCAGTCTGAGAGCGAACCGCTCTATTGGGGTGATATGGTACTATGAGGTCCCTAAGATAAGATGGGACCTGATTATTCAAAACCTTATAAGTAAGAAGAAAAATTTTAAATTCTATTCTAGAATTAACAGGAAGCCAATGAAGAGAGGCCAATATGGGTGAGATATGCTCTCTTCTTCTAGTCCCTGTCAGTACTCTAGCTGCAGCATTTTGAATTAACTGAAGGCTTTTCAGGGAACTTTTAGGACAACCTGATAATAATGAATTACAATAGTCCAGCCTAGAGGAAATAAATGCATGAATTAGTTTTTCAGCATCACTCTGAGACAAGACCTTTCTAATTTTAGAGATATTGCGCAAATGCAAAAAAGCAGTCCTACATATTTGTTTAATATGTGCACTGAATGACATATCCTGATCAAAAATGACTCCAAGATTTCTCACAGTATTACTAGAGGTCAGGGTAATGCCATCCACAGTAAGGATCTGGTTAGACACCATGTTTCTAAGATTTGTGGGGCCAAGTACAATAACTTCAGTTTTATCTGAGTTTAAAAGCAGGAAATTAGAGGTCATCCATGTCTTTATGTCTGTAAGACAATCCTGCAGTTTAGCTAATTGGTGTGTGTCCTCTGGCTTCATGGATAGATAAAGCTGAGTATCATCTGCGTAACAATGAAAATTTAAGCAATGCTGTCTAATAATACTGCCTAAGGGAAGCATGTATAAAGTGAATAAAATTGGTCCTAGCACAGAACCTTGTGGAACTCCATAATTAACCTTAGTCTGTGAAGAAGATTCCCCATTTACATGAACAAATTGTAATCTATTAGATAAATATGATTCAAACCACCGCAAGGTTGGAGATTGGCCTATAATTAGCTAAGATATCTGGGTCAAGTGATGGCTTTTTAAGTAATGGTTTAATTACTGCCACCTTAAAAGCCTGTGGTACATAGCCCACTAATAAAGACAGATTGATCATATTTAAGATCGAAGCATTAATTAATGGTAGGGCTTCCTTGAGCAGCCTGGTAGGAATGGGGTCTAATAGACATGTTGATGGTTTGGAGGAAGTAACTAATAAAAATAACTCAGACAGAACAATCGGAGAGAAAGGGTCTAACCAAATACCAGCATCACTGAAAGCAGCCAAAGAGAACGATATGTCTTTGGGATGGTTATGAGTAATTCTTTCTCTAATAGTTAAAATTTTATTAGCAAAGAAAGTCATGAAGTCATTACTAGTTAAAGTTAAAGGAATACTCGGCTCAATAGAGCTCTGACTCTTTGTCAGCCTGGCTACAGTGCTGAAAAGAAATCTGGGGTTGTTCTTATTTTCTTCAATTAGTGATGAGTAGTAAGATGTCCTAGCTTTATGGAGGGCTTTTTTTTAAAGAGCAACAGACTCTTTTTCCAGGCTAAGTGAAGATCTAAATTAGTGAGACGCCATTTCCTCTCCAACTTACGGGTTATCTGCTTTAAGCTACGAGTTTGTGAGTTATACCACGGAGTCAGGCACTTCTGATTTAAGGCTCTCTTTTTCAGAGGAGCTACAGCATCCAAAGTTGTTCTCAATGAGGATATAAAACTATTGACGAGATACTCTATCTCACAGAGTTTAGGTAGCTACTCTGCACTGTGTTGGTATATGGCATTAGAGAACATAAAGAAGGAATCATATCCTTAAACCTAGTTACAGTGCTTCCTGAAAGACTTCTGCTGGGTAGTCCATCAGAGTAAATGTAAATGTTATTAAGAAATGATCAGACAGAAGGGAGTTTTCAGGGAATACTTTTAAGTCTTCTATTTCCATACCATAAGTCAGAACAAGATCTAAGATATGATTAAAGTGGTGGGTGGACTCATTTACTTTTTGAGCAAAGCCAATAGAGTCTAATAATAGATTAAATGCAGTGTTGAGGCTGTTATTCTCAGCATCTGTGTGGATGTTAAAATCGCCCACTATAATTATCTTATCTGAGCTAAGCACTAAGTCAGACAAAAGGTCTGAAAATTCACAGAGAAACTCACAGTAACGACCAGGTGGACGATAGATAATAACAAATAAAACTGGTTTTTGGGACTTCCAATTTGGATGGACAAGACTAAGAGTCAAGCTTTCAAATGAATTAAAGCTCAAACAGAAGGTGAAGAGATAACATACGGATAAAACTGAGCAGAAACAGGACAAAACAGTAATCAAATGTGCAACCACTGAGAAAGCTCTCTGTCTGATGTCCGCTCAAAGATTTGAGCATGCACAAAAGTTTCTGATGTCCTTGTCACACATCACCTAACAAGGAATACATTTAGCAAATGAGAAAATGATTTGTACACGACAAAAATGGACATGAATGGATATCAAAATTTCATATTGTGGAAATTGCAGCGGATGAAAAAAGGAGCAACAATTTCCCACTTCGACAAAGCAACAGCGTGTCACTTTATTTTTTTCTCTTTTCACATAATTCTCAGACTTTTTATAACTCGGCCTCTTCCGTTAACCTCACAGGAGTCCTTACAGGAAAAGCACCACAGGGGCTGAGACAGCTTGTCATATGCATAGCAGGAATAAACACTGCCAATTACCCACTCAGGGGCCGAGACAGGAAATATCAATATCTGAGACAGGTTGTCATATGCATAGTAGGAATAAATACTGCCATTTACCCACGCAGGAGATGAGACAGGAAACGTCAATATCAATCAATCAATCAATCAATTTTTTTATATAGCGCCAAATCACAACAAACAGTTGTCCCAAGGCGCTTTATATTGTAAGGCAAGGCCATACAATAATTATGTAAAACCCCAACGGTCAAAACGACCCCCTGTGAGCAAGCACTTGGCTACAGTGGGAAGGAAAAACTCCCTTTTAACAGGAAGAAACCTCCAGCAGAACCAGGCTCAGGGAGGGGCAGTCTTCTGCTGGGACTGGTTGGGGCTGAGGGAGAGAACCAGGAAAAAGACATGCTGTGGAGGGGAGCAGAGATCGATCACTAATGATTAAATGCAGCGTGGTGCATACAGAGCAAAAAGAGAAAGAAACAGTGCATCATGGGAACCCCCCAGCAGTCTACGTCTATAGCAGCATAACTAAGGGATGGTTCAGGGTCACCTGATCCAGCCCTAACTATAAGCTTTAGCAAAAAGGAAAGTTTTAAGCCTAATCTTAAAAGTAGAGAGGGTGTCTGTCTCCCTGATCTGAATTGGGAGCTGGTTCCACAGGAGAGGAGCCTGAAAGCTGAAGGCTCTGCCTCCCATTCTACTCTTACAAACCCTAGGAACTACAAGTAAGCCTGCAGTCTGAGAGCGAAGCGCTCTATCTAATATGCACACATCGGTGTGTTAACACATGCAGAACATGGGCGACACTGTAGCTACAAGTGGCAACACTTTGATATGTGCTTCATGCATCTTGGCATGTTACCACATTCCAAACAGGGAACACGCTCGGTATGGTGAATTATGTCCGTTACGTGTTGAATGTCTGCCACAGTATTCATTTCCTGAATACATCACAGAGTGACAGAATTTAAATCCTGAAAGTAGCACTATATGTCAATCTGATCTTTTACATGACAGGGTTGAATGTACAACACAATCAATCAATCAATCAATCAATTTTTTTTTTATATAGCGCCAAATCACAACAAACAGTTGCCCCAAGGCGCTTTATATTGTAAGGCAAGGCCATACAATAATGATGTAAAACCCCAACGGTCAAAACGACCCCCTGTGAGCAAGCACTTGGCTACAGTGGGAAGGAAAAACTCCCTTTTAACAGGAAGAAACCTCCAGCAGAACCAGGCTCAGGGAGGGGCAGTCTTCTGCTGGGACTGGTTGGGGCTGAGGGAGAGAACCAGGAAAAAGACATGCTGTGGAGGGGAGCAGAGATCGATCACTAATGATTAAATGCAGAGTGGTGTTTTCACTGATTGCAGGTTGTAGTGACAGTCGTTCAGGTTATGGTTTGCTTAGATATCCTGGTCATGTAGAAAAGCCTCCCTTGTTCACCCGTCATTTCTTATCTGTCTCCATAAAAATGCCAGTGGACCCTCCAGTGCCTCCGAGCAAACATGGTGCATTCCATTATTACCAAACCCTAAATTCACCTTCCTTGCAGCATGTGGTCACACTCCTAAAGTAGTCTATATATTTTTGGACAGAGGCTTTGCTTTTCCTTGGAGGCTTTATTGGCGTCTGCAGTCAGCAGTGAGGGAATAAGAGATAGAAGAGCCCTGAGGCTGAAAGAAAAACTTTCAGCAGAGGATCCTGACCTTATAGCGTGTGACTGACAGAGCAGAGATTCTCCAATGAGAATCTACAGCAAGCAAGAAAGAAGGAGAAGCAGGGAAAGAGGGAAGGGAAAAGATAATTTTTATCTCTGGGGGATAAGAGCGAGACAGATCGTCTTGAGTCTAGTTTTCTGGAGGCCTATCGCCCTGCAGCAGAAAGTAGTACATGTACGTTCTCTGTTTCCTTAAAGTCGGGGAACAGACAGTGTAAAAGGAAAGACAGATTCTTTCACTTCAGTTTCTTTTAGTGTGGTCTGCAGTTGTGTCAACTTCCACCATTACAATACCTCTCTTTTCAAAACATTTGCTCATTCTTTGCATTTACATTTCTTATTGCTGGCACTTGAAGGCACAAAGTTGAAAAACAGCATTACCAACTCTAACATGCCATGATTACTAGCAGGTTTCATCATAATTCATGACTTCTTATAGTGTTATTGTGTACACACAGTTTCAGAGACTCAGTTTCCCGGTGGTCCCATTTAGAATAAAAACAGACCAAAAGTTGCACTTCTTTTAGGTCCAAGTGAGGTGACCTTTTGCAACAATTTTTTCCTTGATCCACAAAGCGTTTACCAAGATAATGCATACACAAGGTTTCAGAGCAGTACAGTAACTCAGTGTTTAGCACCCTTACCTCACAGCAAGAAGGTTTGGAGTTTGATTCCACCAATGCCACATTCCTTTCTGTGTGGAGTTTGCATGTTCTTCCATGTCTTTGTTAGTTTCCTCTAGGTACCATCAAAAACATGCAAATTTGGTTCCACTCTGTTCCTTACTAAGGCAATGTCTCTTCATCTGGAGTTGGTCTGGACTGTGGCTGCCCACTAGTGGTTGGGTTGTGAATAACCGTAATCAAGATGGGTTAAATGTAGAGGACAAATTTTTTTGGTAACACTTTACTTGAAGGTATCGTCATAATAGTGACATGACACTGGCATAGCTGTCACATGACACAGTCATGAATGTGTCATAAACATTATGTCAATGTCATAAATGCTTATGACTGCTGTCAAAGTGAAGAAATGTGCACAAATAATCACTAAAAAATGATGAAATGTTGATATTTAAAAAAAATCCTGAACAATAAAAGTCGAAGGATAAACAACCGCTGTCTGAAACCTGCACTCTATTTCAGCTCTCAGCCGCGGCCATATTGTTGCTACATCAAACACAGCGGAGGTCGAGCTGTTTTTCTGACGATTTTTTTTCTAGTGTGGAGCTTTTTTTAAGTCCAGTCCAAAGGTGTTTCTGAAGCAGCTGTGGGGGACACAGCTTTATGGTTTTGAGCCTTATTTAGACCACAATGAGGGAGACTAAACCTAGGAGGAAAACCTTCAGTCTGACAACAGCGACGATACTGGCAGAGTTCAGAGCACAGAATGGTGATTATAAAATAAATAATGCAGGCAATTTCAGCATACGGGTGCAGATGATAAAATGTTTTTATTTACTTATTTTTTTTGCCAGCTCTTTGGTCATAATCAACTGATAACAAAAAAAAAAAAAAAATACTATCTGTGACATGAGATAAAAGTGATGAGGAAGTTGCCACAGTTACTTTGAAAAGTTACTTTATCATTTACTTTTTTAGTTACTTTTTGCAGTTACTTCATTAGGAGCTGCTGACAAGTTGTAACTAATAAGTCATGTAACTAATAAGGTAACTAGTAATCTAACTTGGTTATTTTTAACATTGAGTAATCAGCAGAGTAACTCATTTCAATTTCAATTTATTTTCATTTATATAGCACCAAATCACAACAAGGTTGCCTCAAGGCGCTTCACACAAGTAAGGTCTAACCTTACTAACCCCCAGAGCAACAGTGGTAAGGAAAAACTCCCTCTGAGGAAGAAACCTCAAGCAGACCAGACTCAAAGGGGTGACCCTCTTCTTGGGCCATGCTACAAAACATAATTGAGGAAACAATTCACAGAACGAACATACAGGAAATGTTGCCGGTGCACATGACTGTTTCTGGAACAGATACCACACCCATCTCTGGATGGAGCCACACCTCAAACAGAGAGAAAAGAAAAAAAAAAGCAGAATCAAGCATCAGGAAGACAAATACAGTGTAATTTGTCAGCATTAAGCAACAAGAAAAACAGAAGAAATACTAAGGTGATTGCCAGCCACAAGCCCTAAGCTTCACTAAAAGACCCAGAATTTAGATAAAGTTGAGGCCAGTGGCACGCTCCATTTCCTAATAAAATGAATTAAAAGAGTAAAAAGCATAGTAACATACTATGCCAGTATGCTAGCCATACGAAAGGGAAAATAAGTGCATCTTAAGTCTGGACTTGAATACAGAATCTGACTGTTTTATTGACACAGAGAGATCATTCCACAGAGAACGCTCTGTGACATGCAGATTTTTTATTCACCCTAGGGACACAAAGTAATCCTGCACCTTGAGAATGCAAAGCCCAGGCCGGTACGTAAGGTTTAATTAGGTCAGCTAGGTAGGGAGGTGCCAGTCCGTGAACAATTTTATAGACGAGTAGCAGAACCTTAAAATCTGATCTCACTGGGACAGGAAGCCAGTGAAGGAATGCCAAAATGGGTGTAATGTGGTCGAACTTTCTGCTTCGTGTCAAAAGTCTGGCTGCAGCATTTTGAACCAATTGGAGAGCCCTAATGCTGGACTGCGGTAAACCAGAAAATAGAACATTGCAGTAGTCCAATCTAGAAGAGATAAACACATGAATCAGGGTCTCTAACTCTAACTAATAGTTACTTTTCTGAGTACTCAATCTTAAAAATAACCAAGTTAGATTACTAGTTACTTCACTGGTTACATTCAGCAGCTGCTGACAATTTGTCAACAGCTGCTGATGAAGTAACTGTATAAAGTAACTGTAAAATGTAACTGTAAAAAGTAACTAATGAAGTCACTTTTCAAAGTAACTGTGGTAACACTGCCCTAAGGTTACCACAGTTTGACTAAACACACTCAATGTCAAATTTGTCAGAGGTCTTCACAAGGCAACGATGTGTACCAATTGTTTGCATTAATATGCAAAATCTTGTTAAGATATCACATTCACATTGACCACACAGACAGACAGAAACACAAGCAATTCCTAGACCCATGGTGCCTTCAATTACGCAAGTGAAAATCACAGCTCAGTCAAACACACAACTCTTTTGGGACAGCAAATGTCATTTCGTACACACATATCAGTCTGTTTAGCCACAGGGAAAGGGCAGAGGAATTTGACCTTCTTTCACATACGCACACACACACTCCACAGTCCAAGTGACCGGGTGCTTAAGCTTTGGCCTAGAACGCAACCCCAAATGTCACAGCTGTCTAGTGTCACCACTGGGCTGTGCAAACATCAGCCCTGCCCGTGGTCTCCTCGCGATGCCAGAACGAGCTCTCTGCTTTTAAGCTACAATCACCAACACCCCCACCGCTTTTCTTTTCTTAAACCTGCTATTTTAAGTTCTCACTTGATCACGCAGTGAAAGAACATGGGCGGATCAGACCGTGAGCTCCTGGATGTAGTCAGACAGCCTGCGGGTACTCTCACAGTCTCACAAACTGTGCCAGAGTAAAACGGATCGCTTCCACAAAGCCGTTTGCACGGAACCATCACCAAGAAGCGAGGTGAGCTGTGCTCCGGGAGTCACAACGCGACACTCTGCTGCGACACTGCAGCTAAAGAGCCGAGGCGCCTCGTTAAGTACACGCCGCTGCCGACCCACTTTACGCTACCTCTTTACTTCACACGCTGCTCGCTTTGCACACTCTATAATACACATTCAGGGGTACACACACATAACAGATGCACAACTTGCACAGTTGAAAAAGCTGCTCAAAGCTGTTAAATCACTTCTCCAGTTCTCCAGCCTGTCACTGAATTGGAATAGATACAGGTGTCTGCACGCTGTGGGCGTGCACTGCACGGACTGTTAGTGCAAATGGCTCTGATGGGAGACACAAGTGGTTTGCAGGTGTTTGGAGAGAAGCGCATCTCTCCAGGTCCTGCTGTATTTTTGATGAAATGGAGGCAGTCTTTGTGTTGGAGGGAGTAAGTGCACCAATGGGTTTGTTGTGTGCATGCAAGAGAAAGTAAAACTGCTTAGAGGGACGAGGGTGGAAATTAGTTGGCACGAACAGTTCACATGCAGTAAATTCATCTGTGTTTTAATCACCTGTGTGTACCAGGGGTTGCATCAATCAGTGAACCAGACAAACTTACCAATGTACAAAGACACTTTGGTGTCGAGTATCCATTGATCACAGGATTATGACACTGAGAACAGGAATGCTGGGGAGACCCTCTCCCAGGATCTCCCTTAACCAAAATAACTTTACACTAAGTTTAATAAAAATAATCAAGTGTATGTACATTTTTTGTATATACATAACAGTTTACACTGAAAGTATCCCAAAAAAATCTCAAGCTGTCATGGCTTATACTTGTAGCTATAAGAAGCAAGTGTCTTCATGTGACACTTTGTGGTGTAGGGATAATTGAAATGAGCTTGTGACTAAAATATCCTTTGTTCAAATCCAGATCATTCAAATCACTGAGGTCCTGTTAATTCTACCCAGCTGTTATTGTAATACTGACCCTTACAAAGTCAAAGTATTACTTTGATTAAATTTATTCAAAGTCATGGTGGAAAACCAGGCCTGGCTTCTGAAAATCTTCTCTCTCACAGGAGATCCATCCATTCAGAACCCTGAATAAAGGACTAAAACAGTTTTTATAAAACACAACATGGGTGTGACAAAAAGCCAAACCTTATTTTGCAAACTCATTCCATTATTGTTCTCCAGTGGGCATAGAGGGAGGTCCAGCCCTTTCCCAAAACCTGCACAATAATGGGACATACTATAATTTTATATTGCAACTTTAATCTATGTATTCTAAATGGTAAAACCATTTCAACCCAGTTCGACATTCAGCAATAAACAGACCAAAAGTATACCAAACCTTGAGTTTACTAAGAGTAAATTAATTACATAATACCAAAACAAATAGCAAAGGAAACACATGAAATAATACGAGGTCTGTGATAAAAGTAACAGACCTTATTTTTTTTTTTCAAAAACCATATGGATTTGAATCACGTGTGATTACATCAGACATGCTTGAACCCTCGTGGGCATGTGAGAGTTTTTTCCCGCCTGTCGGTTACGTCATTCGCCTGTGGGCAGTCTTTGAGTGAGGAGTGGCCCACCCTCTCGTCGATTTTTTCATTGTTTAGGAATGGCTCAGAGACTGCTGCTTTGTTTGATAAAAATATTTTCAAAAACTGTAAGGCAAAACTGAGTGGACACCATTCGATAAATTCAGCTGGTTTTCTGTAAAAATTTTAACAGCTGATGAGAGATTTTGGTCTGGTAGTGTCGCTTTAAGGACGGCCCACGGCGCCTAATGGCGATCTGCGCTCCGAGGCGGCAGCGTCTCGCCGTTTCAAATTGAAAACTTCCACATTTCAGGCTCTGTTGACCCAGTAAGTCGTCAGAGAACAGAGAACTTTCAGAAGAAGTCGGCATGAGGAGTTTATTCGGACATTCCATTGTTAACGGACATTTTGTAATGAAAGAACGTGCGAGCAGAGTCGCATGTCGGGCCGGACCCGACCGCGGGGGGTCGCGACAGGAAAAATACCTCCGTTAGAAACCTTAACGGGCAAGTTGGAACATGCCCAAGCTGTTAAACAATTTCTCAGTTACTCACTTGTTGAAAGCCATCAAAAGCCGCCTGAATTTTACAAATGGTTTTCAACACGGAGGTGTTTTTCCTGTTGCGGCGCACACAGATTTGTCGAGTCTTCACGGAAACGACTCGGCGAATTTGCGCGCACGTCTTTCATTACAAAATGTCCTTAAACAGTGGAATGGCCGCATAAAGTCCTCATGCCGGCTTGTTCTGAATCTTCTCTGTTCTCTCACGACGTCCTGGGTGAATTAAGCCTTAAATTAGAATGTTTTCAGGTCGAAACAAGCCGACGACGGCGCCTGGAAGCGCTGCGCGACGTCCCGCTCCGTGGGAAGTCCTTACAGCGACAGAAACACCCCATAATCTCTCATCAGCCGTTAAACTTTTCACCGAAAACCATCTTAATTTCTCGAATAGTGTCCACTCGGATATCCCTCACAGGTCCAAAAAAATGCTGATAAAGCAACGCACGCCGTCCGCAGCGGCTATTCAGACAAAGAGATTCCGATGGGGGGGGTGGAGCACTCCTCACTCAAGGCCTGCCCACAGGCAAATGACGTCACCGACACGCGTGAAAAAACTCACGCAT
Organism: Thalassophryne amazonica; assembly: GCF_902500255.1. Classification (NCBI taxonomy): domain Eukaryota; kingdom Metazoa; phylum Chordata; class Actinopteri; order Batrachoidiformes; family Batrachoididae; genus Thalassophryne; species Thalassophryne amazonica. Next base: position 67,821,479 of record NC_047114.1, read on the forward strand.
GCGCACGAGGGTTCAAGCATGTCTGACGTAAAAACATATGAATCAAATCCATTTATTTTTTGAAAAAATAAAAAGGACCGCTTTTTTCATCACAGACCTCGTATATAAACCCACAAATATATCTAACAGTCCCAAGGTTAAGTAGAATTGTCTGACAAAGAAGTGTGCTACAATTATATAGCTATTGCCAATAACTTCACCTCCACTGCAAAATAAAACTTTGTTTTTCAGAACTTTACTACTCTTAACTTAAAGTTTACTTACATTAATAGTTTTATAAACTAAAAAGTGAGCCCATTTAGTCCCAAGAAGTATTTCATAAAATAATCTTTAAGAGTACTTTCTTTATGAGAACACAATGTTTACAGGAGTGTCCAGAAGCCACTGATTGATCGATTGAGTCACGAATGTTTGCGAATTTTCTGTGTGCCTTGAGGGGTCCTGGTGCTCCTTGTCTTCCTCTATGATTGTAAGACATGGGTGCTAACAGATAATCTAAGGTGATGCCTGGATGCCTTTGGTATTAGGTCTCTTCTGACTTTTCTTGGGTATCGCTGTAATGACTTTGTATCAAATGAGCGGTAACTAATAGAGACAAGGATAAGGAGTAGCACTTGCATTTAGAGGAAGTGTTAGCTACAACATTTTGGCCATGTGGCCCATTGCACTGTTCATAATCCTGCACGCAGGCGCCTGAGTGTTGAGGACCCCAGTGGCAGGAGAAGACCAAGGGGACGCCCACGTTTCACCTGGCTGTGGTAGATAGATAGTTATTTTAGAGATATGGGAATGGATCGGTTATCTTCCTGGGTAGGTCCCCTTGTGGTTCTGTGGTGTTGTGGATATGGCAAAGTGTAGCATCAGCGCAGGCTCCCAGACTTGACATGAACGCAACACCAATATGAGACCTTGTCCCATAGACTGAATTACATGTGGTACAGCACTCCCCCCACCTACCCCCAAAAAAGCTGGTGTTCACCCTTGGTGGTTGCCATCCAGGACCCAGGGTGGTAGAACTGACCTCATCTGACCTCATCTGACTGCAGCATTTTGTTCTTCACTCACTGGACATTTCATTAAACATTTTGATTCCACAAAATTGGATAATTTGCAGTTATTTGTGAAAATTTTGTACTTCAAATATGGGGGCACCAACAATGATCATATTGACAGCTGTTAAAAAATAGCAACTACAGCACCACGTCTGAACAGCACAAACCTCTGTCAATTCTAGTTTCCAGTTCCACAAATTGTAACCTTGGAAAACTTTCAATGCCAAGTCCTGTTAGAAGTGGCTTTTCATAAACTAAAATATAATACAAAATATAGATCAAAAGGGCTTTTCAATGATCAAATAGATTATCTGCTAAATCTGCAACATGGATAAACATAATCTATTCATTGAGAGTGACAGTTCATTCTTGTCACAAATGAGTGACTGAGGCAGTTTTGATTGAGATATAATGCAAAATGTACACAAAATGGGCTTTTCAATATTAAATTCAAATGTCCACAAAATACACAATCCGGATGAGATCCAGATCAAACTTTGTCAGTCGATAAAGGATACCATCATACATAACGCTCTCAAATATGAAAGAAATTCTATCTTTTCTGACAAAGTCATAAATCTTTGAAATTTTGGTCAATGATAAAGGACAGGGATTTTTCCAGCTTTCCAAGGTTTATCCTTATTTTGATCTGTGACCTCCATATAACCTTGAAAACTGAATCAGTTCTTGCCTATTACGATATGAAGCCACTGTAAAAAATTTAACATGATATATGAAAACTGTGGGTTACAAACTCTTCACAAACAGACAAACAACCAGGGGTGAAAACATAACCTGCGTCCAACTTTGTTGGTGGAGGTAATAAAGTAATTACTTTTTTAATTAATTCATTACTTTTAACAACCTTTGCATCAAATCTACTTTGACAACAATTCATACTGGGTGAAATGTCAAAGAAGTCTCATTGTGTTGGCATAAGGAATCTGGGATTTTAGTAACAGTCTGAAAAGGCAGAAAAAGTGATAAAAACTACAAAGAGACACCCCAAGGTAGTGTGCTTTTTTAATAAGTTAGGGTCAACCAGATATAGCCTTTTTTTTACTTGAAATCATATCAAATTATTTTGCTTCATATCTGTTTATTTGTTGACTTAAGCTGCCATTAAAACCTTGTTTATGTGCTATCATTCCCCCCCCCCCCCCCCCCCCGTACATCGATACAATCTGCTGTCATGGCTGAAATCCTCCCTCAAATATTAGTATCTTGATCCATCTCCTTAAATATTCCAAGAACAAGTCTGACAAGGACACACCTCCCTTATACGAATCACATAAAATACTATGAAAAATATTTGACAGATCATTGCTGAAGGTTGTGATTCTTCATTTATAGTTTAGTGTAACATATCCTGAGTGGCAGTATAACACCAGTGAGATGGTCAGCTGAAAAAAAAAAGAAAAAAAAATCAGTTAAAATAATAAATAAACCACTTTCATGAAGATATTATTTTGGTTAAATCTAGCCACTTATCTCCCGTTTGAAAAGCTTCATGCACTTTTGGTCGTAACCTCGGTGCAGGGGAGCAGAAAGAAGCTGAAGCACACACCCTGATGGCTGTGTGAGAACTGAGCGAGGGAAAATTTTCCCCACTATTCAAACCATTTGCCTATTTTGCAAATGTTTGCCAGCACACACAGCGCCTTTCATAAAATGCTTTTACTAGGGCTTAAGTGCATGCTGAGCAAACACGACGGCCGTTTCAAGTGTTTGCCATATGCGGCTGCAAACTTATTGCAGTAGATGGGTGTTGGAATGACTCCCAGAGAGTTTTCACACACTGCAGCTCAGCTGCAGTGTGCTTTCTCCTCCCCAGGGGTGTTGTTAGTTTACGTGTCCCCTGATAACCCACTCCACGTAACGTATAATAAGTGCAAACTGAATCTAAGATATGAATCTGTTGAGACCTGCTCACACCGTTCACCACTGTTTGGTGCTGCATATGTCATATAAAAAAGTCAAAACTGCAATTATAGAATGCACCCATGCTTTTTAGATATACACTCAACAGACACTTTGTTAGTAACGGGTTGGACCCTTTTTGTCTACAAAACTGTGCAAATTCTTCATGGCATAGATTCAACAAGGTGTTGGAAACATTCCTCAGAGATGTTGGTCTAGATTGACATGACAGCCTCAAGCAATTACCCACTGAACTGGTTTGCCCATTCTCCTCTGACATTAACAAGGCATATTCATCCACACAACCGCCGCTCAGTGGATAGCTTCTCTTTTTTGAACCATTCTCTGTTAACCCTCTGGGGTCCGAGGCCATTTTTTGGACAGTTGTAAATGTTTTATTATTGCTGTTAACAGCTCTCCCTGCATCCCACAATCAAGTTTTATGTCTCTTTTTTTCAGGACTGTACTTTCAAAATATATATGCTACAGTTGTGTTTTATAAGTGTAATAAAGGTTTACAATCAGAAATAAGAAAGGAAAAAGTAAAGCGGGAAAATAATTTTCCACACATTTATTAAAATCACACAGCAAACTATAATAAATAACTGTTTTGACACTTTATAAAGGTAATTTTGGCTCTTGTGTGAAAGACTATAACAAAAAGGTTCAAACAATAAACACAAATGCACATTTTGAACAATATACACACAAAGGGTCTATGCGTTTTGTAGGTCTTCATCTCAAAGCAATTTCTGTCTGCTATTACACAAAGGTCACGTCACAAACTTCTCCTTCTATAAAGTTGACTGTGTGTTTGTTCTCTCCTGTTCTGAAAGCAACATTCACACTTCGAGGCTCATTCAGTTTGAGGAGCGGCCCCTCCCCCTCGCTCCATTGATATGGTAAACAGTGCTTTATGCCAGAGCGAGAGAGCTTGCCACAGGCTTATCCAGTAACATTCACAGGAAAACTAGTCGAGCAATCCTGATACTCACACACTCTGTTTGAGATTGTATAAGAGGCTGTCTGTCTGCGTCGTCTGCTCAATTTCACTTTCATTGTGCGTAATGGCACAAGGCGCATTGGAGAAGCCAGGGGGCTATTCAAATGGGCCAACAAGTAACACATCACTCCTAAAAACAATCTTTGGTGTGTCACATGAGGTGAATCTGCCCTACAATTGGATTTTGGAAAACCATGTGACGGTGAACCAATTCCAATTGGACACTCACATTGCTCACGTCATCACACAGCTTCTATGAGGAGTACAAAGATGGTGGACGGTGGCTCAAAGTCCATGGAGTTAACTTTTCAGCAAAAAAAAAGTAAGTTTCTATCTCTTATCATTAAAAAGTTATTTATCATTTAGTAAAGGTTTGGTCTCAGCCGTCATATACAATGGCGTCGGCCCCAGAGGGTTAACTATAGAGATGGTTGTGTGTGAAAATCCCAGTAGATCAGCAGTTTATGAAATACTCAGACTAGCCATCTGGCACCAACAACCATGCCATGTTCAAAGTAATTTCATCCACTTTCTTCTCCGTTCTGATGCTCAGTTTGAACATCACAAAGTCATCTTCCCCATGTCTAAATGCCTAAATGCACTGAGTTGCTCCCATGTGATTGGCTGTGGTAATCAACTGAACAGGTCTACCTAATAAAGTGTGAGTGTATTTTTGAAAAAGTACAGTCCAGTGTTCTCAATGACAGATGGCCAAAAGGATAACCTGGAGGCACTCAGTTTTGTCTTTTTGATGGTTTGGGAGACCTCTGTCTTTCGATGTTCTTATATTGGGCAGTTGTGAAGCTGATGTCGTCTACGTACTGTTGGTCAGGTAATTATCCGTTGAAATGCTGTCAGCATGATCCAACAGATGTTGAGGCCGTAAATCTACAGTTGCTGAATGGGAAATGGAGTAGTTGTGCCAGATTGTTATGGCAGAGGGCAGTAACTGACAGTGGTATCTCTTCTCTCTTTATCTTTTACTTCTCAATCTCTTGCTTTGGTCTCTCTCGCTTCCTCTCTCTCCCCAGGTGTGCTGGTGGCTGGGGCTAAATGATAAAGAGAGCCACAGTGTCTGCTGTCTCTAATGGGGACATTATACAAGAGGATGGCAGTATTTCGCACGCCAGGCTCGTAAATCACAAACTCCTGTAGAGAGACTCGCTGCAAGGCCTCACTGCTCCACTAACTTTACAATAAATGCAAACACATACAAATGGAAAAAGACACTTGTGCAGGCACGCGTGCAAATGCATGCTGACTGTTAGCATACACACGCTTTGCACACCTGCACAGGCCATTTACCTGACCTCCTATGCGCAACCAACATTTACCTTGTACCTACTGGGACACAATACTCTTACACATGTCCGGCGACAGAGACTTCGCTGACAGGACAGTGTGTGTTACACCGGCACTTGTGTCAAAGTGATTGAAGTTTGACAGAGCAGTTAAAGCGTTATTAGCGCTGCCTGTCACAGCCCAGCACACACAGAGGCTTGCCGGTGGCACAGGTGAGGTAAACACAGGCCCTATTTAGCATATTACCCATCACTCATGACGACAGGCAACGGAGATAAAGAAATGCACACCCACAGTGAGTGGGAAAACAAACACCCCATTGTGCCATATCTCAAAAGGCGGACTATATGAAGGAATTATGGGAGGTACATACAATACCCATGACACAGAATCCCACTGTATCCCACTCGCCTACCCGTGTGCACAGAGACTAATGACAGAAGAGACATTATCCAAAGTGAAATATCTTCACAAAATGACTCACGTAACTAATTGACTGTGATGAGCCAGCGCCAGCATCTTGATGCCTTCTTTTTTGTTTGCTTATTTATCCCTCCATTTGCACTTTAACTGCACAGAGATAATCGAGAGAAATCCACAAAATTGTCTATTTTCTTCTTGTGATTTATAAGTCACAAATCCTTGCAAACACTCCTAAAGACTGATGCAGCAGTTTACTGCAGCTGCAAATATGCTAATATGGAAAATCCCAGGTGTGGAATTTGATTTATAATTCCCGGCAAACATAGTTTGTTTGACTCTTGTAATGATGGAAGTGAGAGGAAATGTCAACTATAGATGTGAAGATCATTTAGAGCAAAAATTGCTTGTTAAGCTGCTAGAAGTAGTAATAGGAGTTAGCACAAACTGATAGGATATTGATGACCTTTTTATTGTTATATTAGAAGACCGGATGTTTTGATGTCTCACCAGGAGTTTGGTCAACAGACCTATTTGGACTTGAATCAGAAAACTGGTATAGCAGTGGACACACTGGGCAATGGGCACTGTTCCACTGGGGAGAAGATTAATTGCACATGAATTGAGTACACAAATTACGGGCATTCGTTGTCGTCCACAACAAAAATGGCTAAAAATGACAAATGTCCCAGTATGAATTATGGATATATTTTTAATGTATAGCGAATATATGATGAGCAGTCACAGTTGTATAACGCATGTAGTGAGGAAACGGATCCGATGCATTGCGATTATCACAGCAGTATTACGGGTGTATTATGAATGCATCGCGCATGTGTTTGCGCATGCACGGCATCTGCATTGTGGTCATAAAAGAAGCACACTCGGGCCATCGGCATCACTATTCACACCAACATTACAGCCTCTGGAGCAATAGCTGGACTTGGACAAGTTGATTGGAGTAAAGAAGCAGTGAACAGGACAAGTGGTGACGTCAGCGGATCACATCAGAGCGCACGCAGTTCGTCTGAACGATTATAACAAGAAGTTAAATCTGTTATAAACATAGGAATAAATACTGTAACAGCTGCACACAAGAAGGAAAAAACACGCAACCGTTTTATCAAGCCTTGACAATGTAAACAAGTCAAATAATTACCTTTTTAGACAGCTCCAAATGCTTTCTGCAGCTTGCTAGCCATGCACGCGCGCGCAAACGGATGATTTGCATCCGCCGCAAATCAGATGCAAAGCAGACGTAATAAAAATGCTTTATTCGTGGCCAATCTGTATGCAGTCGCTACAACTTATTTTAGTTTGTGATGTGGACATGATGGACACCCAAAATATCCATTTTACACACTGTCCCAGTCTGCTGCCAAGTCACAAATCCCTGTCAGTTGCGGATATCAGCAAATGATGGTGAATATACAGCGCATAGATTGAGCATGTATATGTATGTATTGTGTATGCATGGAGTATGTAAGGCGGATGTCATCCGCAACCAAAATTTTGTGCAGCTCAAAAATCCTGGTAACGGAAAAACGTGCCTCTGCGGATAATTGCGGATGTGTGCAGGTGTCGGCCAACTCATACAAGCATGTTTCACGCATATTGTGGATGTTAAGCGAATATGAGCCAATTTTGTGCACAATCCGTACGCAAATCCTCCTAAAGGCCAGTGGGACAGGGCCCTTAGAGCAGTGGTTTTCAAACTTTGAGGTGTGCCCCCCTGAGGGGTGCCAGATTTCATTGGGGAGGCACAAAAAATAATTGTAAACACTGTTAACCAAGCAAAATAAACCAATTTTTAGTGTGTAAATCTACCAGTGAGAAGGCAGAATTTGTGGCAACTCAAAAAAAAAAAAAAAGTAGAGGACGATCTTTATTTGCTCCTCTCCACAGTGCATCCCCACATCAGCCACCTGTGTGCCTCAAAGACCCAGATTCATTGCTCACACTAAACAAGAGGTGAGACTAGATGAAAGACTAAATAGATATAAAAGTTTAATTAACGTTATTTATGTTCAAATGTGTTAATTATGTCAAAGACGTTTAAAAACACAGAGATGTTTAAATGCTAAAAAATGATGTTTAAAATATGACAAAAGGTAAAAATAGAAGAATAGAAAGTATTTTAAAAACATGTTTAAAATGTTTGAAAAGGGTGTGAAATGTGTGAAAGAGTAGAAAATTCTTTAAAAAATATGTTTAAAATGTTTACAAATGCTGTAAAATGTGTAAATGCATAGACAGTTCCTTAAAAACATAAATATATTTAAAATGTGTTTAACGTGTAAAAGAATAAAAAGAAACACACAAAGATGTAGCGCCTTGGGGCAACTGTTTGTTGTGATTTGGCGCTATATATAAAAAAAAATTTATTGATTGATTGATTGAGATGTTGAAATTGTGTGTATGTGTGTCATGGGGGGGGAGGCTCAGCTATTCATTTGTTCTCTGGGGGGGGGGGCTCACTCTCCCACACTTTGAAACCCCCTGCCTTAGAGGATTATCAACTAAGTCAAACACGTCTGAATTAGTTAAATAGTAAGTTGCCCATTAGGGCAAGGGACACAACTGTAAATTGATTTTTGGTTGTCAGCCCATCTTATTTTCACCAAAAATTAATAAATAGTCAAGGCCTTGCCACACATTTGAGCAGCCTTTGTCGCCATCTACTGGGCAGTGTGAGCATTCCAGGGCTTCTGATATATCTTGCTGGACACCCAAATTCAGTTAAAAAAAAGAAAAAGGGATTTATAAATGTCAGAAATGCACAAGTTTTTTGACAGGCAGAGCTTTGGCCACCCAAACTCTCAGAAAATTTGAATTTTTTGAGAGTTTTATGATTTTTAAGTTTTAGGACACAGAACGGATGGAAGGGCAGCAATTTCTCTTGACACGCATGACTTACAGTTGTAAATATAGAATAGAATAGAGCCTTTATTGTCATTGCACATATATACTACATACAATGAAATTTGTCCTTTGCATTTAACCCGTTCTAATCACAGTTAGACACAGTCCAACCCCTATGAGCAGTGGGGAGCCAAAGTCCAGCACCCGGGGACCAACTCCAGAAGTAGACACTGCCTTGGTCAGGGGCAGAGAAAGGAGCAGACCCTAAATAAGCATGAAACTGGAGTGTCTGGGGGAAACCCATGCAGACACGGGGAGAACATGCAAACCCACAAGGACAGGATTCGATCCCACAACCTTATTGCTGTAAGGCACCAGTACTAACCACTAAGTCACCGTGCCACCCTCGATTAAAGGATAGAGAAATGTCATTGTAAACAAAACAGTCCTCTTAAAATTTTATGTTTGGTGATTGTATATATTAAGTTTAATTGGATACCCTGGCTCAAAACTAGACCAATATATAGATATATAGATTTTGAGATCCTGCAGATGTTGTATTGGACCATCATGGTGAAGAAAGTTTTGAACCAGAAGGCGAGATTCTTGATTTACGGTCCTATTCTCACCAATTGTCATGAAGTTTGGATAATAATCGAAAGAAGGTTGCAAATACAAGGAAAGAGATTCCTCCATTGGGTGTCTGTACTTACACTCGAGGACAGGGTGAGAAGCTTGAATAATTAGGAGGGACTCTGTGTAATGCTGCTACTTCTTTGCATCAAAAGACATTATGTGAGGTGGTTTGGGGATCTGGTGAGGATGCCCATGGTTGTCTTCATAGGAAGGTTTTCCAGGCATGTTCACCTAGGAGGAGGTTCCTGGGAAGACCCAGAACATGCTGAAGGGACTATATTTCCCAGATGGCTTAGGGACACCACAGGATTCCCTAGGAAGACTTAGAGGACTTGGCCAAGGATAGAGAATTGGGATCAGCTGATTGGTTTGCTGCTACTATGAATCAGATCTGGACAAGTTGCAGAAAATGACTGATCATAGATTTTGTATTTTTGCAGGGTAGACATTCCCCATTTCTCACCCCAACCCTGATGCATCTCCAACCCCTCCACAAGAAGCCTCCATATCCTGCAAACAAGTTCTAGAGTTCAAAATTTCCAAATGTCGAGAGCACATTGTTGTAAATTATCATTTGTTTCACACAAGGCCAAAGTTCTGCACTCTTGGACCATGACCACCAGGCTAGTAAGACAATCCTCGAGAGAAACACAAAGTTCTTAAGAATTCTCCCAATGATGGACAACCATTTGCCATAAAGGGCCAGTAAGACTGGACTATACTCATTGTGGTATTCTCCAACGTACTCCCCACTCTGTCCTTTTGTCATGCTGGCGTGTCTTTTTTAATGCTTTCCAAAACATTAACAAGGGTATGTTCCCTTGCCTAACTGCCAGGTTGCTGCCTTGCACTGCATAGTAAAATGATGTAAACACAACCAAAACAACAATAGAATGAGACAAGCAGACAGGGCAAGTAATACAGCAGACAAAGAGAAGATCGTATGCACGCTCTCACCGCAGTGTTTATACATGACTGGTATTTGTCTCACATCTCAGAAATGGCATGAAGCAACCTTTATCCAATGTGATTTATCCCTGGAGATAATGTGTTGTGAAAACAAAACCTCTTTCTCAATCTTTGTCTTCTGCCCTTTTCTCATTTCTCAGCACGGAAGCGCAGACACCAGTGCAGACGGAGACAAATACACACGCCTCTGTCAACACTACCTCTGGCAGTAGTGTTAATTCCTCCCAGCCTATTCGCAGTCACACATGGTCATGGAGATGGTTGCCAGTGGAGCCTCACTGCTAGATTAACCTTTGCTCTCACCGCAGGTCTGTTTTTCAGTGGGACCAGCAGTCGAACAGGGGCCACAGCAGGCAGAGAGTAACTCATTGTCACAACGCTGTCAGCGCTGGGCCTTATATTAGTGGACTTTGACTTTGAAGAGAGGGACTGTTGACGTGGGCAGAATGCCAGCCAAGAAAGAGAGCGAGAGAGAGAGAAAAATCATGACTACTGCTTTATACTGCACTGAACATGACCTCTCCCCTGAGGATGTGGAAAAAGGATGGAGGGGGCACATGTGCATATATTAGGGTTCGGAAATGTCATTGTGTCTGCAAGTGCACAAGTGCATGGCAGCAAACACTTAAAGCTGTTAGGGTCTTTTATGTGGTGAGTGATCTCAAAAAAAATGGGACAGGAAACAGACTTCAAAGTTTAGATGTTGTATTGAAAGGTGCCTACACTGATAACAGAGAGTCATCTAGCAGCGCTGGGGTCTTCGAACAAACCACATGCAACATTTGTACAAAGAGCCCCAATTTCTCCCTGCACTCATCTTTAATTCCTGAGTTAAGGCCGGACCCCATGTGGGTGGTCTTTAGCCTGTCATGAATCATGGGCTATGTGATTGGCTGCAAAGTGAAGTAGGCGGGTATAAGCGGGTGTCATGCTCACGTTGCGTTCAAGGCGGTATGTAAAAATTTTATGGTGTATTTGTATGTGCCAAGCAACAAATCAGAGTGTTCCATCATGTTGTTCCCATCCTGTTCTAAATAATTGGTTTTATCAATAAGAGAGCTATAAAAAGCAGTTAGGTTAAGATCACATAGTAACACCACATACAAGGACATTTTGGATGTGTGTCGGCCATTTTGTGGTATGCATCATGGAACACTCTGACAAAGCCTAATTATGCAAAATTCGTGTTTATTTATTTATTTTTACATGGGTGCACACCAACAGTTTTGGAGTGCAATTATTTTTTATTTATATTTATATTTACAGTCAATGTTTTGACTGTAAATATAAACTGCAAAAGCACTGGACACAGCTCAGAATACTACACAGCAATGCCACCAGTGTTAAATTAACACTGTCAGTGTCTATATGGGTCCACACTGGGTCAGTAAAGAATGCATAGACACTGTCAATGTTAATTTTACGCTGATGATGTTGCTGTGTACCATACTAGTGGATGCTGGGAGATGCTAATGAACAAAGAAAAGCAAGTTTGATAAAATCACATCAATGTCAGTCCAGTAGCTAAACAATGGTTTAAATGGGCTAAAGTGACTCATGATCAACAACTGGTGAGTCAACAAATTTGCTCCCATAGCCACTCTACTACCACTCACTGTTCAGTTGCCTTTTATTTTGCCAAGCTCTCGTGGGTCTTTTGCCTGGTCACTCTCTTTTAACACTCGCACAGAGTGGGAGTTCATACATGGATATTTGTTTTTGGTACACTTTGTTCATTCATCTCTGAGTTGAGGAAAATAACTCCAGAGTTTTGATCCCGTTTGGAACAAACAAACACATGTCCAGGTCAAAATTTGGACGGTCAAACTCAAGATCCTAACTGCATAATCTAACAATGTTTTTTCCTCAGTATAAGTTGCACAGGGATATAAATTGCACCGGGCTATAAATTGCATATTTTTTCTGTATTATGAGCTCTTTAAATTGGGATATTTGTGCATTGTAGTGGTGTGTTTTATATTATTGGTATTAATTATTTTATTGCGCTGGTCAACGCAATTTTTCTTGCATGAAGTTTTCAATGGATTTGGGGTCATTTGAGGCACTTAATCCAAACCTGGTGTTAGTTTTTGCCAATCACATCACGTTTTTGAAATATGAAAAGATATTTTTATTATCAAGTATTGAAGCAAAAGCTGCAGTCTCACACATCTCTTCAGTTCCATAAATGATACTATGGCTCTTGTTCACATTTCGCGAACATGGTTTAAAAACTATGCTTCTGAAGCTGCTTTTGTGTAGGATTAGTGGCGTCAAACTCATGAGTGAATAAGCAGCTTTTGCATAATACATCAACACAGAACATGCATATTGCAAAAAAGCCATGATGTGATAGAGGAAATCTGAGCTCAGTTTCAGATTCACCACCCCAAAATGACCCTAAATCAGTTCTCAAAGTCCATGTAAGGAAAAAAAAAATTGTTGACCTGTGTTATTGGAATTTATTTTGATTCCTGGGAAAGTCTGATATAAATAGTTATTATAATTACTATTATTAACAACAAACTTGTGATTTTTCAGTATATAAGTCACACCAGAGTACAAGTCGCAGGGCCTCCGACCTAGCAAAAAAAAAAAAAAAAAAAAAAAGCTTCCTCTCCGGAAAATACAGTAGGTTTCAAGCCAATATGGATTAAGCCCCTTTCACACCAGGCTTGTGTAGAATTGCACTGTGCTGCAATTCTACACAAGCATACCTGCATATGCTTGTGTAGAATATGCCATTCCTGCATATCTAGATATGCAGGAATGGCTGTATAAGTTGCACGGAGGGAGGAGCTTGGCTCTATGACGCTGTTTTTACAGACTGCCTGGACACGCAAATGGATTTGAAACGTTGGTAAAAGTCAGAATACATTATTTCCGGGAGTTAATGGACTTTATTTACTGTGCCACAATTGTGAGAGAACTTGAGGAGGTGTAAGTGGAGCTGCTGCCGGTGATTGCACGCGCAATTTATCTGTGACATGGACATGTCCTCTTGCCATCCATGAGGAGTTACAGTGGATCTGGAAGCTTGGCCCGCCTCTTCTTTTTCCATGGTTTTCAAGCTTCACTTCCAGCAAAGTTCAGCGGGATGAATAAAATCTAGCAATGCAGGTATGTACTAATAAAAGACCTAAAAGGATTTTTCGCTTGAGTGGCGTAGGGCTGTATACAATTGCGGAGCCATGGTGTACAGTAGCGCAGTGTTGCACAGATTTACACACAGTACCAGAGTGTCATGTAGACTTGTGTAGAGCATTGCATCTGGTGCTCTATGCCGAACAGCTGCAAAAAAAAATTTGCGTCGATTTTGCGGACCCCTTTGCGTCGTTCAGCATTTCGCCACATAGGGCTGCATAAACTCGGCGTAGGGCTGCATACGCTCAGCGTAGTCGGTATGCCGCATTGCGCAACTCTACATCGGCCTGGTGTGAAAGGGGCTTTAAACTTGGTGGAAGGGTTGTGTGTCAGTCAACGATACACTGACATAATTATTGGTAGAACTTGCTCAAAGTCTCCATGGGGCTGGGAAGATCTCATTGAAGACTGAAATACCTGGTGCATAATGATTAAGCAGGATGTCAAATCTGATGAAAATGACTGCATCAGCCATGCCAAACAAAACAAGACAAGTCCCAAATTGGGAACTTCAAAAAAAAAAAAAAAAATGCATTCCTTGCCTAGATTGAACTGGTCAACCTTCTGCGTACCCACAGACCCAACTACCAGAACATGCACAACCATGAGACAAATGTGTTCTTCACATAAAAAAAAAAAAAAACACACAAGACTCAGCATGTCATAGAGGTATCTGAAGACTGATGAACTTAAAGGCCTGGATAGATCACTGCCTACACCATCTTCCTACTTCTACATGTAATACAGAGCAGTGCTGAAGATCGATTTGCTGGTGTGTGATTTAGCACCATAAACAGACTTCTCTCAATTATCCACCAAAATGACTGTGCAACAACAAGCATTTGGTGCACGCAGTGGGAAAGACAGAGGCACCATTCTCCCCGTTACAAGTGAGTGCACCATCAAAACGATTTTCAAGCTATTATTTTAAGGAAAATTTCTACCTAATGTTGCTTTAAGTGTTGTATTTGGCTGGTGATGAATCCCACTGCTCAGCCAAGAAAAACAATACCGCTACTCTCTTCTCATTTCCTTATGTTTCTTACTGGTTCACAATATGTGATCCTGTTTCTCCTATTCGCTCCCCCTGTGGTCTGTGTTACATTTACCAGAGGAAAAGGTCACATGTCATAGTGAATGTAATGAGTATGTTCAGGAGTGACTGTAAGCTTAGAAGAAATATTGCCACTGGCACTGACCTGCTCTCTTGCTCTCTCTTTTTAACAGCAGTTTCAAGTACTTTAAAACTGTAGAAATCAGGCCCTCATTTATCAAACTGTGCGCAGAAAAAGTTATAAATTATGAAAGCATATTGCATTCACTGGATAAAAAAATAGACCACTGATCTCATAATTACGAGAAAAGGTCAGCTGTCTAAACTGTTTATACATATATACATGTGTAAGGATTAAACAACAAGAAGCCGTGCATTATACGGTTTGAATGCATGACGCAGAGTCTAAAACACTCCGCGAAGTGGGAAAGTGGAGTGATTATAACAGTGACTTAACTCGCCGAACTACGTGTGCGTATACACGAAAATAATGCACGCCAGTTAGACATGGAATTCTCACTGACCGTGATATACAAGTATACAAGTGTAGAAGTATACTTCTGTACTTGCAGTCCCTCACAATAGATAGATACACCAGTGCAATTAAATTTCTTTGTAAAAACTTACTTTTTACTTACTTTACTTTTACTTTTTCTTTGTAAAAGTAAAGACGAGAGCTATAGTTAGCCGATGACAACACACTGTAATCAAACACAAACTGTGGATTTTCCCCCTAAGGTGCTCCTGGATGAATGTCCAAGGAGGGGCACGGGGCGTCTCACCAAGATGAGATGTGTCTCACCCCCTCCAGACTTCCAGCTTTCAACCACACAGCCCCATCGACCACTGAGGGACCAAGAGGGGCTCCCTGCCAGCCGGGCACATGCCAGTCTGGGTGCCTATGCCCTGCCTCGCTGGAGGAGTTTCATTATCCAGGAAAATCTTAAGGGAAAAAAACACACTTTGTGTGTGCGTGGTGTGCCATCACAATACAGTGCCGACTCAGGAATTCTCATGCTTGTCTTTACTGAGGGACTGGAAGTACGGAAGCCCATTGTACAGAAGCTATTAAAAAAAGAAAAAAAATAGCCTGATATCGTAATTGCAAGATCTTTTCTCATAATTACGAAATGAGCTGTGTATTTTTTTAGTCCAGTGAATGCAATATGCTTCCATATTAAATTTAGTATGTGTGTAACTACAAAAAAAAAATGAAATGTCTCAGTAATTAATTAAATGTGTCATTAATTAATTTAAATTGGAGGAGTAAAAGTGCTAAAATTAAATAAATAAATACATCGTTAAATGATTACTTAAATGTATCATTAATTACTTAAATGTGTCATTAATTAATTAAAATTGGAATTAAATATGTAAATAATTATTTCACTATTTAATTATTTCACAATTACTCCAATGGTCGGGATAGGATAAACAAAATTAATAACTCCAGGTGAACTCTTCACAATATCTGGACTGGGATGAACAAATTCATTTAAGTGTATATAAACAGTCTGATCCTCTTCTGTATTTGTTTTGACAAATATTGGCTGTACAAATGTGGGACTGAGTTTGAATAAATGGAACACATTAAGCACATTAGTAGCACATTAACAGCACGGAAAATGCAGATTCATGGTGAAACTGTCTTGGAAACATTGATCATGCCCTTCGATTTCTATTCATATCTGGTTGTTAGACGCTAACCAAGTCAGCGGCGCTCTGGCAACAGCCAGCAAATGAGCGGATCGGCCCGGTCCTCCATCTAGTGAGTAAATAGATATCTATGGTTGTGACACAATAAATATAAAAAAAAATTCTAAAATATCTATTACTTTTGATTGTTCTACTATTATAAATATAGTGATGATAATATCTACAGTAATATATTAAATATGATGCGTGTCTTGTCTCACGTTGTCCCACAGCAATATTAAAATGTAGCAGATTGCAATGTTTTCTGTTCATACCTTAAGTGTACATTTAATTCATTAAGCATATTTATTATTCAGTTTTATTATATACAACATGTAATATACAGTTGAAATTAAAGTTCATGAAAATGCGGGAGATCCAAAATTTAACACTTTAAAAAAACAATGTCCCACAGTAACATTAAAATAGTGCAGATTAGTGTACAATGTTTTCTGTTAATAATTCTATTAATAATTCATTCTATTAAGTGTCCATTTAATTCTTTAAGCATATTTAATATTCAGTTTTAACATAAATAATTGAAAATACAGTCGACTTTAAAGTTATATTAAACGGGGGCAGGGGGTTCAAATTCATTGACATAATTGAATATTTTAAAAAGTAACAATAGTTATTTTCTCTAGTAACTAATTACTTTTATAATGCCGTATCTCTATTACTAACTCAGTTACTTTTTGGTAACTAGTAACTATAACTAATTACTTTTTAAAGAAACATGCCAATCACTGCTGATCATTCACTTATGGTGTCATTCTTATTTCTTTATTATTTTTTTTATTTTTTTATTTAGTCATCTCAGTTGGTTATGGACATAATTTGAAAGATGCGATATTGGCCTGAAGACCCTGTGTCCCCTGTTCCTGAAATGTGTATTGTCCCATACCTATTTTGGAGTGGGGAATATTATTTTCATGCTCCCATGTCCAGCCCAGTCTCACTTTTTTTATGTGTGTCACAAAATTATTTAAATCTCTGTGTCAGGGTTTTTTATACTCCCAATTAATAACCCTACCCCCAACCCTAACCTTAACCATAACCTAACCTTACTTCCACTAACCCTAACCATAACCACCCCAACGCCCCCTCCCCCGCTTCACTTTTAATTTTGTGCAGCCATCACAGAATGTATTAGGATAAATTTGTGCTCCTATGATGAACATTTTGCACTTTTTGTTACAATATCACAAACCAATAGATTAATGTATATTTCGTGCTGCTTAATCACGACATGCCGTGAGACTGGGTTGGCCATGTCATATTAAAAAGAATGTGCCAAAGCAACTTCAAGCTGTATTGTAATAATCGCTATGGAGACTAGTTTTCAAGTTTTTATTGGGGAGACTACATTCAGAGAAAAAAGGCAACCAAGGACGATGTATGTGTGAATCATGACTTTTAGTTTCAAAACGATGTGAGAAAGATGTGGAAGTTTGAGTGAAAAGCACATAAAGGTTACAGTGCTGGAGAAGGAAACTGTCTGAGATCTTCAAGGGAGGCAACCTTGCTGCAAATGAAATCCCTAGAAATTTATAGAGAAGTCAGTGTTCATCGTACACAGTCATGATGTTTTTTGCTCTGTGACCATCAAAACTACACTGAACAAATATATAAACGCAACACTTGTTTTTGCTTCCATTTTTCATGAGCTGAACTCAAAGATCTAAAACATTTTTCTATATACACAAAGGACCTATTTTTCTAAAATATTGTTGACAAGTCTGTCTAAATCTGTGTTAGTGAGCATTTCTCCTTTGTGGGGATAATCCATCCCCCCGTCACAGGTTTGGCATATCAAGATGCTGATTAGACAGCATGATTATTGCACAGGTGTGCCTTAGGCTGGCCACACTAATAGTGGTCTGCATTGTGATATGTCCACAAAACGCCCATGACGAATTAGGTGATTTAATGATATTATTGATATCGTGACATATTTACAGTACCTTTTTTGACATTTTTTGCTATAGTGATCAAGAGACACCTGGGAAGAGCTTATGGCATCATGATGTCTGTGCATACAGGTGTTTGGCAATGCCAGTACCTTTTCATGAGAATGAAAGTCCAAGTCTCTAGGGTCCTGGTGCTCCCTGTCTTGTGTTGTCAGGGTCAAATGATAGCCAGTGGCTGAAGGCGACAAATGATGTCCTTGGTACTAGGTCTCATTGTTAAATCACTGAATACTACTGGAATGATTTTGTGTCAAATGAACGGTTACTGAGAGAGGATCAGATGAGGTGTAGTACTTCCTTCACATTTGTTGTAATGACATTTTGACAATGTGGTGCACTGTGTACTCCAGGTAAATGGATTTGGTCCATGTTTCTCAGTGAGAGCTAAAGACTTCTAGACTTCTAGCACTTCTCCAAATTACTTTTCAAGTACGGTATGGGAAAGTTTTGATATATAGTTCCGATATACAGTATCTCTGGGTCATAAACTGAATCAGTGTATTAAAACACTCAAAACACTGAATTAATCAACTCAATCAGATAGTTACGATTTTAATAGTCAACTCAAAAACAATTCAGTGTTTGAAAATGCTTGAATGACAACATCTAGTGGACAGTAGGTCACTCCTGTCTTTGTTTATGCCCACGTGACCAACGGCATGGTTGAAGTTAGTGCCAATTACAACAACAACAACAACAACAAAGACAAAGCTCTGATGGATCACTGAAACATCTGGAGCTGTATGGATGAATCCTGAGATAAAGATTGACCACATGAACACTGGTCGAACAATGATGCGATTACCACCATAAAGAATACATTGACTGTGAACCTTGTCCAGTCAAAATCAATATTAACACTGCTGATGGAATAAAGATGCAATGAGTGGTCTATAATCTCAGTCACTTATGACAGGATGATTACTTGTTGTATTGTGGCAACAGCGAAATAAATGTCTCACAATTTCAAACATGGCCTTTAAATTAATATACTGGAGTAGATACCCCCAGATTAGAGAGTGATAGCAAGTGAGAAAGCAAAATGTGAAAAAACAGGGACACCGCAGCATTGCTGTCGCGCTGCTTTGCTGTAATTTTGATGATGTATGGCCCTTTATGTTGCAGTGATTTCAGCAGTTAAGCTGCCACAGCAAAGGCACAATGGACAGCTAATTTCCTCCATGTAGAGAATGGGCCTGAGAACATTTCAGTTCACCTGCCTCAGCTTCATTCTGCAAAAAAAAACCCTTTTAAAAGTCTGATAATAAGGTAGTGGAAGGAGGATGAAGAGGTGGAGGGAAGGAGCGAGTGCAGCGGCAGGCAGCTTTGTACCTCATTGTGTGGAATGAATAACGCATAGCAGCAAGATGGCACATAACCAAAGTAGAACAGGAAAAGGGCCATTGGAGAATTCTTTCAACAGACCCACGTCCCTCTTGGTCCCGCCCATCCACCACCCGCTTCCATGTAAACCCAGGTAGGTCTTCTTCGCTCCGCTGCAAGCTGAGTGAAAAGCTCTTCCTGCCAGTAAGGTTCCCAGGTGGGTATTGTACTTTTAAGAACAGCTCATCTAAGACCGAGTGGCTGCAAACTATTAGGCCTGAACTGTTCTGAACAACAGGCCCAACCCGGAAATTCAAGAGGCAGGATGTGGGACTTCTTTCTCTGTAGACAAGGCTGTGAGTGAAAAGGTGATTTGGTTTTTAATGAAGGGTTGATGAATGGGTCTCACACCCCAACAGCAATAACTCAAATCCCAGAAAGGAGACACATGCGTGGAAGGGCTAAGAACTACACACTGCCGGTTGGTTGGTGGTAGGGCCACAGTAACCTTCCATTTTTAAACTGTGCTCAACAGTTTTAATACATGTTGGTGAAAATGCAAGTTAGTAGCACATCTATATATTATAATAGTCAAGTGCCCTCTGTGTGTGTGTGTGTGTATGGCTTCAATCACACAAAAGCAGGGGAGAGCGTACATTTACACTCAACAAAAATATAAACGCAACACTTTTGGTTTTGCTCCCATTTTGTATGAGATGAACTCAAAGATCTAAAACCTTTTCCACATACACAATATCACCATTTCCCTCAAATATTGTTCACAAACCAGTCTAAATCTGTGATAGTGAGCACTTCTCCTTTGCTGAGATAATCCATCCCACCTCACAGGTGTGCCATATCAAGATGCTGATTAGACACCATGATTAGTGCACAGGTGTGCCTTAGACTGCCCACAATAAAAGGCCACTCTGAAAGGTGCAGTTTTATCACACAGCACAATGCCACAGATGTTGCAAGATTTGAGGGAGCGTGCAATTGGCATGCTGACAGCAGGAATGTCAACCAGAGCTGTTGCTCGTGTATTGAATGTTCATTTCTCTACCATAAGCCGTCTCCAAAGGCGTTTCAGAGAATTTGGCAGTACATCCAACCAGCCTCACAACCGCAGACCACGTGTAACCACACCAGCCCAGGACCTCCACATCCAGCATGATCACCTCCAAGATCGTCTGACACCAGCCACTCGGACAGCTGCTGAAACAATCGGTTTGCATAACCAAAGAATTTCTGCACAAACTGTCAGAAACTGTCTCAGGGAAGCTCATCTGCATGCTCGTCATCCTCATCGGGGTCTCGACCTGACTCCAGTTCGTCGTCATAACCGACTTGAGTGGGCAAATGCTCACATTCGCTGGCGTTTGGCATGTTGGAGAGGTGTTCTCTTCACGGATGAATCCTGGTTCACACTGTCCAGGGCAGATGGCAGACAGCGTGTGTGGCGTCGTGTGAGTGAGCGGTTTTCTGATGTCAATGTTGTGGATCGAGTGGCCCATGGTGGCGGTGGGGTTATGGTATGGGCAGGCGTCTGTTATGGATGAAGAACACAGGTGCATTTTATTGATGGCATTTTGAATGCACAGAGATACCGTGACGAGATCCTGAGGCCCATTGTTGTGCCATACATCCAAGAACATCACCTCATGTTGCAGCAGGATAATGCACGGCCCCATGTTGCAAGGATCTGTACACAATTCTTGGAAGCTGAAAATGTCCCAGTTCTTGCATGGCCGGCATACTCACCGGACATGTCACCCATTGAGCATGTTTGGGATGCTCTGGACCGGCGAATACGACAGCGTGTACCAGTTCCTGCCAATATCCAGCGTCTTCGCACAGCCATTGAAGAGGAGTGGACCAACATTCCACAGGACACAATTGACAACCTGATCATCTCTATGCGAAGGAGATGTGTTGCACTGCATGAGGCAAATGGTGGTCACACCAGATACTGACTGGTATCCCCCCCAATAAAACAAAACTGCACCTTTCAGAGTGGCCTTTTATTGTGGGCAGTCTAAGGCACACCTGTGCACTAATCATGGTGTCTAATCAGCATCTTGGTATGGCACAACTGTGAGGTGGGATGGATTATCTCAGCAAAGGAGAAGTGCTCACTATCACAGATTTAGACTGGTTTGTGAACAATATTTGAGGGAAATGGTGATATTGTGTATGTGGAAAAGGTTTTAGATCTCTGAGTTCATCTCATACAAAATGGGAGCAAAACCAAAAGTGTTGCATTTATATTTTTGTTGAGTGTATTTTGGGTTAAGGATGAACGCTGTAAAAATGGAAAGTTTATAGGACTAATATTTTTGGAGAAATTAGCATTTTTACCTAACCAATAAATGATGGATGTTGTTCTGCAATGCACCATGAGAGTTTGGGGTTTTACATGTTATGGTGTTCATGTTAGTTTAACAGTGTTATTGTTATTGATTTATTGTGATTTTGTTATTCAATTGGTTTAGTCACTTTAGTTATGTTGCACTTACCGTGAGGGAGTTTAGCATCATATTGCTGACACCATGAGTGAAATGTGTATTGCGTCTGATTGATTTGCATATAACTTCGATCAGGTACAAACAGAGCACAACTGACATTTGCTGTTTGGTGTACTTATGTACTGTGGATCAAGGGTGAATGCCACCAAAATGGAATGCTGAGAGGACTAATACCTTTTGGAGAAGCTACAAGTATTAGCTAATGTTGCTAATTACATTTTGTACTCACACGCCTTTCCAGAAGGGGGCTGTAGATCATCTTTTTATTAAAAGCGTGAGTAAGTGCATATAATTGTAAATACATTAAAAATACATAGATGACACAAGAAAGTGAAAACACGTATTTCCATTGTGGACATTTAAAAATTAAATGACAAAATAGAAGTAAGAATAAAATAAAAATAATAATGATGATAATAATCGTGTTTATATGATAACAACAACCTAAACAATTTATAAATACATTAAGACAGTAAATTAGCATTCAAAATTATAATAATTAACAGGAAATAAAAAGGCAGAGTTCCTCTTCTACAAATTGTTGAGGTCCTACAAACATTCTGGACTGACATGCCATTCCAACTCATTATTTAATTTATTACCACCCTTGAAAAATGTCAGCTACCTATTTTAAAAACACTATCCATTCTAGAGTCAGCGGATCCCCACGGGCAACACGCTAGTAATCATTTTTGTCTTGTATGACATGTTCAACATTGCATGTAAAAGCAAGTCACGCAGCCAAATGTCCCATTAAATTTTTATTTTGACATGTTACATTCAGTGGACAAGAGCATATAAAACACAAGCTGCATCAGAGCAACACCTCAAGCTTGCCTCCCATTACAAATTACATGGAAAAATCAAGGCACTTAATGTTTATCACACTTGAGGTTGAGCCTTTTTATAGCCTTTCCAATAAAAATGTCACAGTATTTCTCTTAGTTTTATGCAATCCTCAGATGCATTTATCATTTTTGCCCTTAGCACCTGTGAAGATTGTAAAATACGTAACTGAGATGCTTTTCAAATACTTAAAGCAAGAAATCCCAATAGTATCAATTTATCTGAAGAGTGAATACATGTTCTTTCTTCTGGAATTTGTTGGAGTACTTTATACTGTGCATCGAAACCACAGTAAAACAAAGTACTGCAAAATGTGTCAACATTATAACTGTTGTCCTACTATGGACAGGCATTTTACATTATTGACAGTGATGTTGGTAACACGTTACTCTAAGATGACCACTTTTTTCAGTAACAAGTAATCTAATGTGTCAATCTTTTCAAATCAGTAATCAGATTAAAGTTACTTCTCCAAGTCACTGTGTGTACTATTATTTTTTTGTATTATGGGTCGATTGCAGCATTAAAACTGGCTGGACAGGGGCAGGCTGGGGGTTCGGCTGCTGTAACACCTCCTTTTAGTATTTGATGCTCTGAGCTGTTCATCTGCTGCTTTGTTCAAGATGGCTTTACAAACACATTTTTTACGCTTTTTCTTTCAAACTCTGTGCCGCTCTGTATGTCTCCTCCCTAAAAAAACAGCTGTAGACCCGCACTGTGTTAACAGCAAATACTAACTTTTATTCCCCCCACCCAAATGCACCTAAAGTCTCTTTCTGATGTCAACATGATGTAAAAAAACGAAGACAAAACTTTCTTACCTGTCAATCCGGTCATGTTTTCTGCATGAATACGCATTATTCATTTTTCTTGCTCACATGGCAAAACAGGGGCGAATCCAGCGGAAAGGGGGCATGGGGGGGTGACGCGGTTCCCCCACAACAGCCCAAGATTATACGTGCACTTTTGAAGACATTTTTTCATACTACTAATACTACTTATAATAATAATAATTTCAACAACTAAAATATTTAGAAATAATTTAAATGTTAGAAAAATATTAGAAAGAATTTAAGCATTTTTTTTAATTTTCATTCTGTTCTGAGTTGAACTGGAGACTTTCCTAATTCTCTTAGCAGGATTTTTTTTTGTTAAAAATGACTAGCAACAAATCAAGCTTCTATTTCTGGTGGGGGTTTTTTGTAACTGCTTGTGTTTGGAGACTGACTTCTATCACTCTTTCTGACTTCTATCGCAGTTTTGTCCCTACCGAGCAGCGGGTGCTGCTGAGCTCCTCCACCGTCACAAAGCACTCACAGGCGGACAAACTTCACACTAGCCTCGCGCCAGTCCCAGCTAGCGAGCTAGCTAGGTAGCAAGCTGCACATAATGGCAGACAATTTGAATGTTGTGGACCGGATTTTGGCGAAGCCATTTGATAGTCTTCCTTATGAAGAAAAACTTAGAGTTAAACAGCAGGGCCGATCAACTCAGATTAATTTGGTGCAAAAGGTGGGGAAAAGTAACAGGTCTTTTCAGCTGTCCTGGTATGACAAAGTGGGCTGGCTGACTGGAAGTGCTGTAACAAATAAAACGTACTGTTTCTTGAAAAGGAACGGAGGGTAGAATTTACGTATAAATAAACCGACACATTTTATGACGTAGGCCGAAATTGAGCTTCCCCTCCTTCAAAGACCAGCATCCGCCACTTGTGTGTGTGTGTGTGTGTGTGTGATGGCAATTGGTAATATTGCTAATGCTACCCCTCTGTTGGTTGCTCTGAAATGCACCTGCCGTGGTGTTTTTTTGTTTAGTTTGAGATGCTGCGTGTGATCTAATATGTTATTTGTACTTGTGTGTGTGTGTGTGTGTGTGTGTGTGTGCGTGCGAACATGCACGCGCGTTTGTTTGTGTGAGTGAGTGAGTGAGTGAGAGAGAGAGAGAGAGAGAGAGAGAGAGAGAGAGCGCTGGTCCAGTCATAGTTAATGTGATGATTATTGTGAGGGATTAGGGCTGCATGAATAGTAAAAATAAGCAAAAATAAGCTATTAATAGTGGTGCCCACCTGGTGGATTTCATAAGCCCCCATTAAGACTGAGATCTGGTGACGGGACTGTGAGAGACTACACCCATCCTCACACAAAGGATACTTACAAGCAAATGACGCAATCAACAGGCGTGAAAAAATTCATGCATGCGCACGAAGGTTCAAGGTTGGCTCATGCAAGCACATGTGATTCAAATCCATCAGGTTTTTGCAAAAAATAAAAATGTCGGATACTTTTCTAACAGTCCATTTTTGGACTGCATTTAAAAAAAAAAAAGTGACATCTTTAAATGCTGCTGTGAATTGAAAACCCACACTTTAAAGGGACCAGATGTGGGAGGGCTGGAGGTTTGGATCAAACCCATGCCTAAACGTGCGGCAACATCGCATTATTATGGCGTTATCATGGCGTTATCATGGCATTACGTGGCTTAGCGTGGCTGATGCGAGCCATTCGAGGCTCTAATGACAGGTCGTTCGTGGCTCACTAGAGGCTGCTACTTGGCACATGCAGGGTATAGACAGGCACATAGAGGCACTTTAGTAGAAGATATGTGATAGATGTCAATGATTATTCTTCAAATAATGGTTGACACACCCATGCATGGCTCATTATTCATGGCTTATTATTCAGTGGGACCCTGGCTTAAGCAAAAAAATGGGAGCAACCAAAAGGAAGTCCTAGAGAGTGTCAGGCATCATAAATTTGAAGTTAAGGCATAATTATGCTCATGTCACAGAGGTACTGACAAATTTGATACTGTCTAGACATGGCACAATATCCCCATTTCAATAAGGAGACACACAAGCCAGATGTCCTTTTGGCTAGGCCTTAGAATTCAGACCTTGTTATTCTTGGGAAATTCATCACATGACTTTAGCATGGTTGGCTTCCTTAAGAAGCTTGTGATAAACCTCATCTTGAGCTCTCATAAAAATAATGAACTGAACATAAAACCATATTAGATTTCTCAATGGATTCCCTGGAAAGAACTAGGACCAAAGATATCCAGTCTTTGACTTTTGACTTAGATATGCTGAGTGTTGATATTCAAAAAGAAGACATTAAATGGTAGGTCGGGTGGCACGGTGGCTTAGTGGAGTGTGAAATTTCTTCCCACATGGTCCTTTCTGCGTGGAGTTTGCGTGACTACCTTCCACTTTCCAAGACATGCAGGTTAGGTGAAGTGGTGACTCTAAATTGACTGTAGGTGTGTGTGTGTGTGTGTGTGTGTGCAAGTATGAATATATTTGTCTGTCTATATGTGGCCATGCGACTGACTGCCATCCTGCCCAGGGTGTACCCCACCTCATGTCCTATGCTGATTTGACAGGTTTCACCCCCTATCCCCCCACCCAACCCTTGACTGGAGGAAGCAGATATAGTAAATGAGCGCATGAATAAATGGAAATTTAAACAGTGTACAGCATTTTCATGGAATGATTGCTCTTTTGCAGCCATAACTTCAGGTCAAATTTTAATAAATTAGCCAACAATGCAGCATGTGCCTCAACTATAACATGGTTATGTTTTAACATTTAAGGTTTATTTGAACTGTTTTTTTTTTGTTTTTGTTTTTTTTTGGAACACCAATAATAATCAATGGTTCTCCCAGAGTTGTGGCAAATATTCATAGGTTTTGTTTAGTTGTTCCTCAGTCATGTAATACATAGCAATGGATTATGACTGGCTGTATAAGATGTATAAGCTGATAGCAGCAGATGTGTGTGTGTGTGTGTGTGTGCATTCACTCACAGGAAACATTCCACTTTTAATCATTAGCTACCATATGTCTCCTTTCCTCACATCCACCGGCAGCCTTGCTCCCGGTCCAGATAGCAGAGTTTTCAGGGAGTCCACCTGTCCAACTTCAGCAATACAGTTTGACTGTTGTTCTGAAAAGCTCTTCAGTTGGTTTTCACAGTGGCTGAAAGCCACTACAGAGTGTCATGCCCAGTGGACTGGACTGGCTGATGAGGAGGTGAAAAAAAAAGTCATGAAGAAAATGCTCGTGAATACTTATGGCTTGTTAATTAAAATCGCCCCTGGTTACACTGCCATCCTGTCTCCCTTACTGTTTCTTATTTTCTTTTTGGTCCTTGCAGCCACAGAGTGTCACGTGCCTCCATTTGTCTAAATGACAGAGCAGACCGGAAAGCAGAACGATAGTAGATTGCACCTCGACTGGCAGAAATTCCAAGACAAACGCTGGACTCTATTACTGAGCAACACCTGTGCCAGTCACACAGCACATCTGCCTCACATCTGCTTATTACAGGTAATTAACAGGATGATGTGGCACAGTCACTACCATTTAAATGCTATCCTGCACTAAAATTGCCTAGTGTTCTTCTTTAAAGTGCTTATCTTTTTGGGCAGCATGGTGACACAGTGGTTTGTACGTTTGCCTCATAGCAAGAAGGTCCAAAATTCAAGAACACCAATGCACAGCTCCCATATGTATGTGGGGTTCCTCCGAGTACACCGATTTCCTCTTGCTATTAAAAAAAGTTCCATTGACTGCTGCTGACTCAAAATACGCAACACATTTGAAAAGATGGTCCTCAAACTGTCGTCAGAAGATGAGAAACAGTGAAGACTCTCTTTCACTCAACTCAACTCAAACTTGAGTTCGGAAGCACATTTAAAATGATGACAGTCGACCAAACTGCTGTATAATAAAAATGGGCACCGGGCTACGCCCAATAATAAATAAATAAGAGTTAAAAATACCAATAAAAATGACAGCAGGCAATAAAAAGTAAAATAAAATAAAATAAAATGCACTAGCTCATTTGGGAAAGGCCCTCGAAAAGAGGTGAGTTTTTAAAGAAGATTTAAAAGTCTCAAGAGTCATGGACAATCTAAGGGGAGACTAGTCCAAAGCTTTGGGGGCAGCCCCCACAAAAACCTTAATTTAGTTTTGGGAACCTCCAACAACAGTTGGTTGGAGGACCTTAACCATAGAACACTATCGACGGGTGATGTCCACCCGAGCAAGCGTAATTATGTGATTTTCATTATGTTGTGTTTTTCTGAGTGTCATGGGTCTCTGGGTAGCTTCAGCATCGTCTTTGACATCTTTGATGGCATGGGTGTTTTCCTAGTCCAAAACCCACTTTTTCCTACAGGCACATGTTTGGGTGATTTTCACCCAGCAATAGTGATAGAGGGTAAAGTAGGTTTGGGTGGATTCCATCCAGGGATAGTGTTAGTGTATAAAAGTTATTGAGTTTTACAACAAAACAAATGGAGGTGTCTTTTGATCAGATGTGTGCTCACTATGGCTGTGGAAAAAAGACCAAGAGATGGCCCCTGTGCGTGTTCTATGGTATGATAAACGCTAGTGTGATAAACTCATGGATCATACACAAGGAGAATGCGATGAAGAGAGGTGACAACAACCTGCAGAGGAGGCCTTATATGCAGGCTTTGGCACTGGCACTCATCAAACCATGGGCAGAGCAGAGGCTCCTCTCTTCAAATCTGTCACATCAAATCAGAATCCTGATCTGTACCATGCTCGACATCCCTTCCCCTGGCACTCTTGCAAGTGAGGCAGGACCAGTGACAGCAGTAGTCCCTTAGTGAGGTGTGCTTGGTCGGACAGGAAGACACGACACAGGTGGCACATCTGCCGTCAACCAGTGTGCCCACGCCATTACTACCCTGCGTGTACTGACTGCATGTAAGGAATAAGGTAAGTAAAAGTGGTGTTGAAATTTTATTTTAGTGCAATATGAATAACTATTACAAACTGGTGATTTCCAAGGGAATTCATATAATGATAAAAATATTTTAGTCAGCTGGTCATTTTTACCCATTCAAAATATGCCATATTTTGTTTCTGTCTCCTACAGCTGTTTGTCTGCCAAGGAGATTGTGCATTCACCAGGGAAGTCTGAAATACCCCAGGAATGGGTGGACCAAAAAAGAAGTTTCCCAGCTTCATTATTTTTTTAATAGGAATTTTTCATTCTCAAATTTCTAATTTTGTGGTAATTTTGGAGCATTTTTATATGGTCCCCTCATTGTACCTTTTTTTTTTTTCCATTTTGTTAGACATGGCACAGTTTAAAATAAAAGAGCACTACTCTTATTCGTCATGTATTGTCATATTTTGATATGTACACCGGCTAAGGCTAAGCGTAAATTTGGTAAGATTGTAATTCACGTCGGCAGTAATGACACTCGGTTACGCCAATCGGAGGTCACTAAAATTAACATTGAATCGGTGTGTAACTTTGCAAAAACAATGTCGGACTCTGTTGTTTTCTCTGGGCCCCTCCCCAATCAGACCGGGAGTGACATGTTTAGCCGCATGTTCTCCTTGAATTGCTGGCTGTCTGAGTGGTGTCCAAAAAATGAGGTGGGCTTCATTGATAATTGGCAAAGCTTCTGGGGAAAACCTGGTCTTGTTAGGAGAGACGGCATCCATCCCACTTTAGAGGGAGCAGCTCTCATTTCTAGAAATCTGGCCAATTTTTTGAGATCCTCCAAACTGTGACTGTCTAGCGTTGGGACCAGGAGGCAGAGCTGTGGTCTTATACACCTCTCTGCAGCTTCTCTCCCCCTGCCATCCCCCTATTACCCCATCCCCGTAGAGACGGTGCCTGCTCCCAGACCACCAATAACTAGCAAAAATCTATTTAAGCATAAAAATTCAAAAAGAAAAAATAATATAGCACCTTCAATTGCACCACAGACTAAAACAGTTAAATGTGGTCTATTAAACATTAGGTCTCTTTCTTCTAAGTCCCTGTTGGTAAATGATATAATAATTGATCAACGTATTGATTTATTCTGCCTAACAGAAACTTGGTTACAGCAGGATGAATATGTTAGTTTAAATGAGTCAACACCCCCGAGTCACACTAACTGTCAGAATGCTCGTAGCACGGGCCGAGGCGGAGGATTAGCAGCAATCTTCCATTCCAGCTTATTAATTAATCAAAAACCTAGACAGAGCTTTAATTCATTTGAAAGCTTGTCTCTTAGTCTTGTCCATCCAAATTGGAAGTCCCAAAAACCAGTTTTATTTGTTATTATCTATCGTCCACCTGGTCGTTACTGTGAGTTTCTCTGTGAATTTTCAGACCTTTTGTCTGACTTAGTGCTTAGCTCAGATAAGATAATTATAGTGGGCGATTTTAACATCCACACAGATGCTGAGAATGACAGCCTCAACACTGCATTTAATCTATTATTAGACTCTATCGGCTTTGCTCAAAAAGTAAATGAGTCCACCCACCACTTTAATCATATTTTAGATCTTGTTCTGACTTATGGTATGGAAATAGAAGACTTAACAGTATTCCCTGAAAACTCCCTTTTGTCTGATCATTTTTTAATAACATTTACATTTACCCTGATGGACTACCCTGCAGTGGGGAATAAGTTTCATTACACTAGAAGTCTTTCAGAAAGCGCTGTAACTAGGTTTAAGGATATGATTCCTTCTTTATGTTCTCTAATGTCATATACCAACACAGAGCAGAGTAGCTACCTAAACTCTGTAAGGGAGTTAGAGTATCTTGTCAATAGTTTTACATCCTCATTGAAGACAACTTTGGATGCTGTAGCTCCTCTGAAAAAGAGAGCTTTAAATCAGAAGTGTCTGACTCCGTGGTATAACTCACAAACTCGTAGCTTAAAGCAGATAACCCGTAAGTTGGAGAGGAAATGGCGTCTCACTAATTTAGAAGATCTTCACTTAGCCTGGAAAAAGAGTTTGTTGCTCTATAAGAAAGCCCTTCGTGAAGCTAGGACATCTTTCTACTCATCACTAATTGAAGAAAATAAGAACAACCCCAGGTTTCTTTTCAGCACTGTAGCCAGGCTGACAAAGAGTCAGAGCTCTATTGAGCTGAGTATTCCATTAACTTTAACTAGTAATGACTTCATGACTTTCTTTGCTAACAAAATTTCGACTATTAGAGAAAAAATTACTCATAACCATCCCAAAGATGTATCGTTATCTTTGGCTGCTTTCAGTGATGCCGGTATTTGGTTAGACTCTTTCTCTCCGATTGTTCTGAGTTATTTTCATTAGTTACTTCATCCAAACCATCAACATGCTTATTAGACCCCATTCCTGCCAGGCTGCTCAAGGAAGTCCTACCATTATTTAATGCTTCAATCTTAAATATGATCAATCTATCTTTGTTAGTTGGTTATGTACCACAGGCCTTTAAGGTGGCAGTAATTAAACCATTACTTAAAAAGCCATCACTTGACCCAGCTATCTTAGCTAATTATAGGCCAATCTCCAACCTTCCTTTTCTCTCAAAGATTCTTGAGAGGGTAGTTGTAAAACAGCTAACTGATCACCTGCAGAGGAATGGTCTATTTGAAGAGTTTCAGTCAGGTTTTAGAATTCATCATAGTACAGAAACAGCATTAGTGAAGGTTACAAATGATCTTCTTATGGCTTCGGACAGTGGACTTATCTCTGTGCTTGTTCTGTTGGACCTCAGTGCTGCTTTTGATACTGTTGACCATAAAATTTTATTACAGAGATTAGAGCATGTCATAGGTATTAAAGGCATTGCGCTGCGGTGGTTTGAATCATATTTGTCTAATAGATTAGTTTGTTCATGTAAATGGGGAATCTTCTTCACAGACTAAAGTTAATTATGGAGTTCCACAAGGTTCTGTGCTAGGACCAATTTTATTCACTTTATACATGCTTCCCTTGGGCAGTATTATTAGACGGTATTGCTTAAATTTTCATTGTTACGCAGATGATACCCAGCTTTATCTATCCATGAAGCCAGAGGATACGCACCAATTAGCTAAACTGCAGGATTGTCTTACAGACATAAAGACATGGATGACCTCTAATTTCCTGCTTTTAAACTCAGATAAAACTGAAGTTATTGTACTTGGCCCCACAAATCTTAGAAGCATGGTGTCTAACCAGATCGTTACTCTGGATGGCATTTCCCTGATCTCTAGTAATACTGTGAGAAATCTTGGAGTTATTTTTGATCAGGATATGTCATTCAAAGCGCATATTAAACAAATATGTAGGACTGCCTTTTTGCATTTACGCAATATCTCTAAAATCAGAAAGGTCTTGTCTCAGAGTGATGCTGAAAAACTAATTCATGCATTTGTTTCCTCTAGGCTGGACTATTGTAATTCATTATTATCAGGTTGTCCTAAAAGTTCCCTAAAAAGCCTTCAGTTGGTTCAGAATGCTGCAGCTAGAGTACTGACGGGGACTAGCAGGAGAGAGCATATCTCACCCGTGTTGGCCTCCCTTCATTGGCTTCCTGTTAATGCTAGAATAGAATTTAAAATTCTTCTTCTTACTTATAAGGTTTTGAATAATCAGGTCCCATCTTATCTTAGGGACCTCATAGTACCATATTACCCCATTAGAGCGCTTCGCTCTCAGACTGCGGGCTTACTTGTAGTTCCTAGGGTTTGTAAGAGTAGAATGGGAGGCAGAGCCTTCAGCTTTCAGGCTCCTCTCCTGTGGAACCAGCTCCCAATTCAGATCAGGGAGACAGATACCCTCTCTACTTTTAAGATTAGGCTTAAAACTTTCCTTTTCGCTAAGGCTTATAGTTAGGGCTGGATCGGGTGACCCTGGACCATCCCTTGGTTATGTTGCTTTAGACGTAGACTGTGTTTCATAATTATTGTATGGCCTTGCCTTGCAATGTGGAGCGCCTTGGGGCAACTGTTTGTTGTGATTTGGCGCTATACAAGAAAAAAGTTGATTGATTGATTGATTGATATATTTTAAAGAGAAGTACTTTTTATTGTGTATATTATATCGGCGGTCCTTTCTGTTTCTCTACCACAACAATTACACGCACCACACGTAGCAGTAAACTCTGGAGTTGTAACTGCACAAAAACTTTAAACTGATGTTAGATTAGGTCTGCGAGCTCCCATGATGCAATACATTGTCACATCCACCACACTGCAGAGCTGTGGGTCCTGATTGGCAACCACCAAGGCAGATGACTGGTTTATCTTCATGTCCCAAAACTAGCCATCTGTTGGTCGCGCTCAGGTTACATACACATTAGCGTTCTCCTGGCTTTTTGCAGTTGCTGGGGTTCTCAGCATTGAGGCATCTATGCTGAGGAAAACATGACAGATGGTTGTAGTGTCCCACACTGTATTGCAATGTACTATACCTCAGCTGAGTTGCTCATCATTCCAGTGTTGCCAAAAGATTCTTCTTAGAGACCCAGCCCCAGGTTAGGTTGATTGGAAACTTTAAATTGTCCGTAGGTGTGTTTGTGGGAGTGAATGTGTTTATCTATATCCTGTGACTACCAGGATAGGATCTAGCCCCCTGACCCACCTCCCCGACCCTTAATGGGAGTAAGCGGTTAAAGATGAGTGAGTAAGAGAGAGTTTTGCACTCACTCTCTGAGTGTCTTTCACACCTTGTCGTACATATTTTGGTTTTTATTGGCTAAACATTTGCAGTAGTGCTTCCTCGTCCCAGTCACTGAACCAAAAGATGGACGCACTGAAGACATCCCTTGCAGCTCTGCTGACAAGAACTTTACAGGAAATAACACAATAATACAGAAATAACACACAGACAGAACAGAAATTACTAGGGGACACAGAATGTCACTGTGTAACACGCGCTGTCATTCTATATTTAAATAACTGTGAAAGAAACAACGGCTTGAAGCTTTGCAGATTTTGGGTTTGTTGCTGATGCCAAGAGCTGTTTTCCAGGGTAGCATTTGTTGCATTGGTGTATGCTTATTACTGTGTCACTGTGTGTGTGTTTGTTTGGCTGTTGGGTCGTCTTTGCTGTGATGTAAGTGCAATGTTGTCTGAAAAGTTATTGAGTTAATATATATATATATATATATATATATATATATATATATATATATATATATATATATATATATATATACACACACACACACACACACACACATACATGCATGTGTGTGTGTATGTATGTACAAGGATCATTCAAAAAGTATTAAACCTTATTTTATCCCATGAAAATAAATTTGTGAGAGCTACACTTTGGTAGTGAGGTGTAGTGAACCATCTTGCGCATGTGTGATTTATTTATTTTTTTTTCCCCACCAGCAGAATGTGAGTCCATAAGACAGTTCTGTGCATGCTCAAAACCTTGAGGGGACATCAGACAGAGAACTTTCCCAATGGCTGTTTTGTCCTGTACTTGTTTGTAGCTTGCCACTGGGTGTTCAATTTCAATTTATTTTCATTTATATAGCACCAAATCACACCAAAGTTGCCTCAAGGTACCTCACACAAGTAAGGTCTAACCTTATCAACCCCTAGAGCAAGCACACAGGCGACAGTGGTAAGAAAAAAACTTGCTCTGATGATTTGAGGAAGAAACCCCCAAGCAGACTAAACTCAAAGGGGTGACCCTCGGCTTGGGCCATGCTAGAGAGACAATAAACAGTACAGGAAATTATACAGGAAATGTTGGGAGATTTTGTTCAATTGACTTTAAGTTGCTTTCTCATATCAGCAGCAGAAAAAACATTACATCAGGTGACAGTGGTAAGGAAAAACTCATTTTAAATTGCCTGTTATGTACTTTTTGAAACATCAAACAACACACAGTTTAAACTCATCACAAATTTACATCTTGGCTAGCTGTCCCTGACTCCAATGTATGTGCTACTGGGATGCTCTGGTTCATGACACAGACGAGCTTGACGAATACATGCTTCAAACACAGTACAGATGCCGGACAGCAAGTGTATTTCTGCTGCAGCAGCGGCTGTTTTTCCATGCTTGGAATTCAACAGCAGTTGTGGAAAAACTGTGTTCTCTGTACAGACAATACCAGAGAGCGCAGAAAAAGTAGTATTGACATGCATTCAGAATTTTAGTAATGAGTTGGTACCAACGTATCAATATCATCCATAATATATCCATGCATATCAGGATTGATTTGTTGTGATCATTCTCAAGTGAATACAACTTAACCCCTTAACGCCCAAATTTATATAGCTGTATATAAAAAATGTTTTGTGTGTGTTTTTGCCTTTAAGTAGATGGTATAATAATAATGATGGTATGTTTCAAATTTGCGACAACAGGCATACAGGTCAATTTGGTAAGTTGCATATTTGAGTCAGTGTAGCATATATGCGACAATGGGCATTAAGGGGTTAAAGCTGTACGGCCTTTGGTTTTTTTCAGATTTAAGTCATAAAACAATTTTTTTTAGCACCACCACCATTTTATTACTTAGAATTTAAATAAGGGATTTATAATACTGCATTGCCAATTTAAAAAAAACGTACTCTCTGGAAACAATTAGAATTTTTACCCCTGAAGGATAGAAATTTGAGCAATCAGACACGGTGACATACATTTGGTAACGATGTCATAGATCAGATAGGGCTTCCCCTGATAGGTATGCTGGGAAGGACACGCAACAGCAAAGTGGAGAAAAGAAAGGCAGCGTGACACCAGTTGGCTGCTAGCAGCTTGCTCTGCATTGTGCTTTGCTCTTCCGCTTCACTCCACTAAGGTTGCAAACTCATAGATAGATAGATGGATGGATGGATGGATGGATGGATGGATGGATGGATGGATGGATGGATGGATGGATGGATGGATGGATGGATGGATGGATGGATGGATGGATGGATGGATGGATGGATGGATGGATGGATGGATAGATAGATAGATAGATAGATAGATAGATAGATAGATAGATAGATAGATAGATAGATAGATAGATAGATAGATAGATAGATAGATAGATAGATAGATAGATAGATACTTTATTGATCCCAGAGGGAAATTCAAGATCATGATCTCCGGCATGGGAGGCAGACTCTCCCACCAAAAGGCTAAAACCCATGGTCTGACCTTTTGGCCAGAGAATCCTTTAAGATGTTGGGCAGTGAGGTTTACAGACTACTATTGCAGAGAGACTCCTGCTGTCCTCCGTCACATTCACTTGAACAAAATAAACCAAGATGGCACAAAACGCTCCAAAATAGCCTATTTCTGTATAAATCTAATATGTTTTCTGAAATTTGAAAGGCTGTATAGCTTTAACAAGCATAGAAATAGTCAGGAAGGATTCTGCTCGCCTATAAAATAGTTTAACTCCAGCTCTATACTCAAGGGATGCATTGGGATTGGGCCCCCTGCCTGGTCCCGCGGGACCCAACGCAAATCTTGAGAGAGCGGGGAATCAGAACCTAAAAATAAACACTGCGGGAACAGAAGTGACAAGATGACTCAGTAAACAAAGAAGAATAGTGTAAAGTATGCATGGCCACATGCTACTTTCATATTAATTAATTTAACAGAGCAGAGGAGATTACGGGAGCGAACAGAGAGAGAGACACAGTGGAGTGCAGTGAGTCTGTCTCTCTGTGTGTCACAGCTCAACGAGTTACTGCATGCCCTGCATGCAGTGAACTGCACTGAACTGTCATATGAAACTGTCTTTAAACTAAAAACAACCAAATAGTAATGTTATTCCTGATCAGTGTGTCAAAAGACATGCAGGCCAGGGATTCAACAAATAAACAATCCCATGAATTTCTGTATTAACAGCCGAAATGACGTGTTTTCTCCCACAGGATGGGAGAATACATAAAATCAATGTATCTCTATTGTTGTGCGCTCAGCTTTTTGTGGCTGGGGGCGGGACTGGACACACCAGTTGCGGGAGCAGGCGGGTCTGTCACACTTACATTGCAGGTGTGGACTGGAATGGTCAGAATTTCATTGAATATAGTCTTGCGCAGGGCTCTACTCTACACCTCCTTATGTTTTGCAGGGATGCCAACTCTGTATCAAAAGCCTTAGTCACTTGCATGGCCAAATCTGGCTTTGTGTTTTTTTTTTTTTTTTTTACAACTGTTATCCAAGCACACATATCCTACCTGTGATACTGCTCCAGGACCTACTGTGAATGCATTGGTTTTATATTGGATGACCCACATTTCAAATAAAATAAACATGGAAAAAAATAATTTGTAACTCAAAATATTTAGCACATGCTGACACGCAGCAGTCTCTTTCAACCATGGATTCAAGACAATAAGTGGAAAAATTGATAAAAAACAAAAAACAAAAAAACAGTGCAACTGTAATGGCTTTCATAAATTAGCCATATCCTCGCTTCAGCAGCGTACCAGATGGCGGTCCTCTCACTCCTTTGTCGACACATTGTTCTT
Organism: Thalassophryne amazonica; assembly: GCF_902500255.1. Classification (NCBI taxonomy): domain Eukaryota; kingdom Metazoa; phylum Chordata; class Actinopteri; order Batrachoidiformes; family Batrachoididae; genus Thalassophryne; species Thalassophryne amazonica. The sequence goes on from NC_047114.1 coordinate 67,858,430, forward strand.
TGTGTTGGTTTTGCATCAACTCGACCTCAATCTACCAAATTTATCTATGAGAACTCAGAGTCAGCTAAAAAGCTTCCAAATCCCAATTTATGACAGTGGGTGCTAGTGTAACTAGCTTGTGGTGTTTCATGTAGAGGTGCAGCTTTCCGCCTGTAGCTTCTCTGGTGCATTTTTCAGCACCCGAGCTGAGACGGGAAGGCCCGTCTGTCAAAACAATGGTACAACAGATGCTTTTCTGACACAGGACTGAGAGAAAGTGTGCCACAGAAGCATAAAGTTATGCCTATTTTCGTAATGCACCAGCTTTCCAGAAATAGCTAGAAGTGACAGCGCCATTTTATTCTGCTGTTGTCATGTCACCTTCTGATACATAGTTTCTGCAAAACTCCACATTTTAAACTGGTGTTGTATAGATAGATAGATAGATAGATAGATAGATAGATAGACAGACAGACAGACAGACAGACAGACAGACAGATAGATAGATAGATAGATAGATAGATAGATAGATAGATAGATAGATAGATAGATAGATAGATAGATAGATAGATAGATAGATAGATAGAGTACAATTACTAATGACAGGTCTTTTTTATTGTTTGGCCAAAAAGAGAGATCTTTTCAAACTATTTAAGTTAAAGGCAATATGAGGATAGTATTTAATCTGCTGATCAATAAGTGGATTTAACGTCATACAAAAGACTGCTCATCCACTTTCACCAGATAAGCCAGTGAAGAATACTGCTGAGGCTCGAGAAAATTGTTTCTCTATTCCTCGTGTTCCTTGCCAGCGCTGCCTTTTCTCCATGTTCACCTTTTGTCTGTTAATCCATGTCTTTCCTGTCAACAGGAATGTGAGGATTAGAGCTGGGAATGTAACACACAAACCTTTCTAAAGCATGACAACTCCAACTCACACCTTCTTTGACAACTGTGTGCACGCATGTGGGGCATTCATGTTGATGCATGATGTGTGTGGGCGGCACAGTGGTTCAAAACAGTGTAAATATTGTCCTTTCTCTCTTGAATCCTGGGTAAATTATGTGGAGACCACCGAGTGGATGGCTGCATATATGGGTGATTCTTTAAAAACGTGCACTATTGGCCTTGTAAATGTAACTTCCACCACACCATTGCCTTCCAATATAAAGCACCTTGGGGCAACTGTTTGTTGTGATTTGGCGCTATATACATGTGCTCTGATGTCACTGTTTATCTCCATAGAAACTACCCAAATAATCTTTCATACAAACTGTTTAAAGGGACATTACAGTGTTGTGGTGGAAATTACGGCAATAGTGTGGGACAGCTACATTTTGTTTAAAAACAATCACAACAGTTGTATGACATTGAACACCCCAATTATGTTTTGATTATTTTACTGATATTTTATTCAGAGATATTTTAAAACATTAGAAAAAACGTTTCTTTACCATTCATTTTTATCATTGAAGATCAAAAGTCTGGGTGTGGGACAAGCACAAAACGGCAATATTTGCATGTAATGATGCTGAAAAAAGGTGAAAAAGTCATCACAGACTACTAGAACAAATTTCTTAACACACTTTCATTGTAAAGATAACTATAAAAGTGTGAAATTTCCCCTTTTTTCTGTTTTTCATACAATATGATCAAAGGACATAATAAGTGCCCATAGTCTAAGAATCACCCATATACGAGGTCTATTAAAAAAGTATCCGACCTTATTATTTTTTTCAAAAACCATATGGATTTGAATCACGTGTGATTACATCACACATGCTTGAACCCTCGTGGGCATGCGAGAGTTTTTTCATGCCTGTCGGTTACATCATTCGCCTGTGGGCAGTCTTTGAGTAAGGAGTCGCCCACCCTCTCATTGATTTTTTCATTGTTTAGAAATGGCTCAGAGACTGCTGCTTTGTTTGATCAAAATTTTTTCAAAGCTGTAAGGCACAACTGAGTGGACACCATTCGATAAATTCAGCTGGTTTTCGGTAAAAATTTTAACGGCTGATGAGAGATTTTTGTCTGGTAGTGTCGCTTTAAGGACGGCCCACGGTGCCTGACGGCGATCTGCGCTTCGAGGCGGCAGCGTCTCGCCGTTTCAAGTTGAAAACTTCCACATTTCAGGCTCTGTTGACCCAGGAAGTCGTCAGAGAACAGAGAACTTTCAGAAGAAGTCGGCATGAGGAGTTTATTCGGACATTCCATTGTTAACGGACATTTTGTAATGAAAGAATGTGCGGGCAGAGTCGCATGTCGGGCCGGACCCGACCGAGGGGGGTTGCGACAGGAAAAACACCTCCGTTGGAAACCATAATGGGCAAGTTGGAACATGCCCAAGCTGTTAATTTCTCAGTTACTCACTTGTTGAAAGCCATCAAAAGCCGCCTGAATTTTACAAATGGTTTTCAACACGGAGGTGTTTTTCCTGTCGCGGCGCACACAGATTCGCCGAGTCATCACAGAAACGACTCGGCGAATTTGCGCGCACCCGTAAGTTGGAGAGGAAATGGCGTCTCACTAATTTAGAAGATCTTCACTTAGCCTGGAAAAAGAGTCTGTTGCTCTATAAAAAAGCCCTCCGTAAAGCTAGGACATCTTTCTACTCATCACTAATTGAAGAAAATAAGAACAACCCCAGGTTTCTTTTCAGCACTGTAGCCAGGCTGACAAAGAGTCAGAGCTCTATTGAGCTGAGTATTCCATTAACTTTAACTAGTAATGTGTAAGGCCTCGGACAGTGGACTCATCTCTGTGCTTGTTCTGTTAGACCTCAGTGCTGCTTTTGATACTGTTGACCATAAAATTTTATTACAGAGATTAGAGCATGCCATAGGTATTAAAGGCACTGCGCTGCGGTGGTTTGAATCTTATTTGTCTAATAGATTACAATTTGTTCATGTAAATGGGGAATCTTCTTCACAGACTAAAGTTAATTATGGAGTTCCACAAGGTTCTGTGCTAGGACCAATTTTATTCACTTTATACATGCTTCCCTTAGGCAGTATTATTAGACGGTATTGCTTAAATTTTCATTGTTATGCAGATGATACCCAGCTTTATCTATCCATGAAGCCAGAGGACACACACCAATTAGCTAAACTGCAGGATTGTCTTACAGACATAAAGACATGGATGACCTCTAATTTCCTGCTTTTAAACTCAGATAAAACTGAAGTTATTGTACTTGGCCCCACAAATCTTAGAAACATGGTGTCTAACCAGATCCTTACTCTGGATGGCATTACCCTGACCTCTAGTAATACTGTGAGAAATCTTGGAGTCATTTTTGATCAGGATATGTCATTCAAAGCGCATATTAAACAAATATGTAGGACTGCTTTTTTGCATTTACGCAATATCTCTAAAATCAGAAAGGTCTTGTCTCAGAGTGATGCTGAAAAACTAATTCATGCATTTATTTCCTCTAGGCTGGACTATTGTAATTCATTATTATCAGGTTGTCCTAAAAGTTCCCTAAAAAGCCTTCAGTTAATTCAAAATGCTGCAGCTAGAGTACTGACGGGGACTAGAAGGAGAGAGCATATCTCACCCATATTGGCCTCTCTTCATTGGCTTCCTGTTAATTCTAGAATAGAATTTAAAATTCTTCTTCTTACTTATAAGGTTTTGAATAATCAGGTCCCATCTTATCTTAGGGACCTCGTAGTACCATATCACCCCAATAGAGCGCTTCGCTCTCAGACTGCAGGCTTACTTGTAGTTCCTAGGGTTTGTAAGAGTAGAATGGGAGGCAGAGCCTTCAGCTTTCAGGCTCCTCTCCTGTGGAACCAGCTCCCAATTCAGATCAGGGAGACAGACACCCTCTCTACTTTTAAGATTAGGCTTAAAACTTTCCTTTTTGCTAAAGCTTATAGTTAGGGCTGGATCAGGTGACCCTGAACCATCCCTTAGTTATGCTGCTATAGACATAGACTGCTGGGGGGTTCCCATGATGCACTGTTTCTTTCTCTTTTGCTCTGTATGCACCACTCTGCATTTAATCATTAGTGATCGATCTCTGCTCCCCTCCACAGCATGTCTTTTTCCTGGTTCTCTCCCTCAGCCCCAACCAGTCCCAGCAGAAGACTGCCCCTCCCTGAGCCTGGTTCTGCTGGAGGTTTCTTCCTGTTAAAAGGGAGTTTTTCCTTCCCACTGTAGCCAAGTGCTTGCTCACAGGGGGTCGTTTTGACCGTTGGGGTTTTACATAATTATTGTATGGCCTTGCCTTACAATATAAAGCGCCTTGGGGCAACTGTTTGTTGTGATTTGGCGCTATATAAAAAAATTGATTGATTGATTGATTGATGCCGGCCTCTTCTGAATCTTCTCTGTTCTCTCACGACGTCCTGGGTGAATTAAGCCTTAAATTAGGATGTTTTCAGGTCGAAACAGGCCGACGGCGGCGCCTGGAAGCGCTGCAGGACGTCCCGCTCTGTGGGAAGTCCTTACACTGACAGAAACACCCCATAATCTCTCATCAGCCGTTAAACTTTTCACCGAAACCAGCTTAATTTCTCGAATAGTATCCACTCGGCTATTCCTCACAGGTCCAGAAAAAATTTTGATAAAGCAACACGCACCGCGTGAAAAAACTCACGCATGCGCACGAGGGTTCAAGCATGATTGGTGGAATCGCACGTCATTCAAATCCATATAGTTAAAAAAAAATAAAAGGGTCGGTTTATTGTCTAATAGACCTCGTAGATATTACATTTATATTTTATATGTCAGTACACACGGATATCCCCGCTGTTTCTCCATGTACAACTTGAGTTGTATCAGCAAGGCCATTCAGTGTAAAACCTGAACAAAATCTTGTTGTAGATCTGTACTCAATCTGCTGTGGAATCCCCAAGCATCTGGGACTATCCGAAAGAAACAACAACAACAACGAAATCTTTTTTTAACATTTATGTATCTTTTTTTTTCAATTATGAACAAAATGAAGTTCAACACTTGAACATTCAAGCATGTAATCATGCAAAAGAAAAAGGACAACTAAAGAAAAACAAAAAGTGCTACAACTCGAACATCCCAGCATAATAAACACAGACCCCATAACGAAAAAAAATCTTTTACATTTCAGTACATCAAAAATAGCAGGTTTCACTGATATCTGTGAAACCAGTATGTACCCGAGGACTAAAATTATTTGCCCCTCTTACTTTCTGAGGGCGGAATTGCTAGTGAGTTGTGGTTTTTCCTTTTTTTTTCTTTTATATTCATCACATGGTAAGCCTTTGTTCGCTGTTTATTGTTGTCATAGCAAGATAAAACACTTACAAAAAAATTTAAACAGAAAGTGCTCTGCAGTGCCGTGGCATCAGTTTACTCCCTGGGGGAGTGACAAAACCAAACAACAAAAACTAAACCAAACAATGGATATAAAAATTTGTCCTGTGCAGCTGTCATCAAGAAGTTCTCAAGCAGCCAATAAATAAATTGTGACGTTTGTACTGCTTGAAAATTGTGGCCTCAAAAAGACCACCTTAAAAATGATAACAATTAGAACAGTTTATTATGGTCCTAAAAGCAACACTTCTAAGAGAGCTTCATAAGCCAGTGTGTCAGTACAAGGTTGAAGTAAGACATGAGGAGCTATGCATAAATGTGCTTTCATTTGGTCTTCACAATATATTTTTATAAAGTAATACATAATTAGTGTTGTTTTATATCCAGAACAACGTGATGCCTTGCATGTCAGCACCCTGTTATCATTGTGTGAATGGCGGATTGTAAATTTGTCCTGTGCAGCTGTCATCAAGCAATTCTCAAGCAGCCAAGAAATAAAGTGTGACAACTGTATTGCTTGAAACTGGTGCCCACAAAAAGACCATCTTAAAAATGCTCACAATTAGAACAGTTTATTATGGTCCTAAAAGCAGCACTTCTAAGAGAGTGTCATAGTCCAGTGTGTCAGTACATGACTGAAGTAAGACATGAGGAGGTGTCCATAAAATGTACTTTCATTTGGTCTTCACAATATCTTTTTATAAAGTAATACTAATTAGTGTTGTTTTATATCCAGAATAATATGGTGCCTTGCATGGCAGCACCCTGGTATCAGTGTGTGAATGGCGGATTGTAAATCATCATTGAAAAGTGCTTTGTGCATCTGCTTCATACAGAAAAGATCTATAGAAATGTAGTCTATTTACCATTTACACACACTGGCCACAGCTCTTTTTCCCAATTTCAGAGTAGGCTTAGATCTGTTTAGAACAGCCCTGTCTTTGGCATAGTGTAAATGGAGTTATCTTTTAATCGTTTTCACTCTCTGCTCATTCTTCTGCTTCCTTCTGTGGGCACATCAGAGCCACACACACACACACACACACACACATACATACAAGCTGCAGCCTCGGTCTTGCTGAGCCTTTGTCGGACTAAAAAAGCAACGCCAGCAGTCTTTCGCAGATGACAGGCAAAGACTGAAAGCATATAATAAAATGGCATTAGATGGACCAATCTGTCCACTCCATTCGGAAGCCGATCCCTTTGCATTCTTTTCATTCCAGACAGGGGAAATATGGATTCATTTGCAGACCTTTTCCAGAGGAAAGCATGTCACAAGAGTGTGGCGACCTGCTCCCTCCAATCACTCTTACATATATGGTCCATCAATCACAAACGTACGTACACAAACGCACATATTTGTGGGCTGGAGTGGGCGCTGTTTGTTTCAGCCATTAGTCATTTTATTAACACTCAAACATGGCCGTCTAACATTTTGAGACCTTGATGCTTTCATTAAGCCAGTGGTGTTGTGTACTCTGAAAGCACTTTAATATCCATACACTGAGCATGGCACACACAGACACAAGCATACTTGTCCACACAAATTCCACATGGCTTTGTAACAAACATTATAATCATGCTATCAAATACACAGAATAGAACACAAATTATTTTGATGTAAAGAGCAAAGTGGTCACCATCCAATGGGTCACAAATGCTAGCACAAGCTCACCGCCATCTTCTGAGGGGCACACCACAGCAAGGTGCCTACAAATTGCACTGCAGTGGGTTGCACAAATTTGCTATAAACAAACACTAAAAAGTGATCAGATGCTTCAGACTGCAATGTAACACCATCACTGAGTAGGTATAACTTTATAGCAAATGATATTTGAAAATGTTTATCATATTACTATTCCAGCAAGTTGGTTTCATGACTTTCATAGCATCACCTTATATCTTGTGTTATATAGTGCCGTCGTCATTGTCAAAACTGTTTGCAGATGTATATGTACACTACGTATGTACTGTAAATATTGGCGTATGCTGTAGGACCATGCTAGAAACAAGTATTTGTATGTTGTCCAGCTTATACATGGGCATTTCTTTGGCCTTTTCCCATTGCAGGGATCCTCAACACTTAGGCACCGAAGCCCTCAAGGATGCCACATAAGCCAAACGTCAGACATTACATCATGATGCAAGAATTCACTCTGTGAGTTACTGCAACCAAGTGGATTATACCTTTGTAACTTTGGATGGTGCGAATACAGACTTCTTGATCTGAAAACTATATTACCAGGTCAGCCAAAGGGGAACATCACTAATCAAGGTAATAGGAACATATTTCAATCTAGATTTGACATTGCTGCATATTTCCTGACTATTTCTATCTTGTCCTCAGGCTCACAAGTGCCTTTAGGCATTAAGAACCTTCACTGGTAACTGGGACTATACATATGGAGATGTGCCATATCCTGCCAGCAACACCACTTGTAACTGAGTGACATATATCTTTGTGGTAGAATCTGAACACCAGACATTTCACACTTGAGATGTATGCATAACCAGGTCTGCCAAAGGGGAATCCCCAATAGCTCAGCTAGTAGGAACATACTGTATACCAATCTGGATGTCATCTTGCGACATAACCTTTGATTTGAAACAAAGTCATTCTAGTGTGCTCAAGTGTCCTCTGGAGAGATCGCATACCAAACACTTCCAGTCATCACCTTTTAGTCACTGCTTTCTGGAGAGGTGATGGTCTAGTGGTAAAGTGTTGGGCTGAGATCAGAGGATCCTTGGTTCAAAAAAAAGTGACCCTCACAATATGGCTGCCAGCTTTACACGCACTAGCCAGTGGAGTAACTATGGCACATTGACACTTTATATCACTCTATGCACACAACTGTGTATAAAGCAAACATCACGGCTTGGCCAGCTTCAGCATAAACAGCTTTCCAGAGGCAACATGGATATTTTACCAATTACACACCTCAATGAAATCATCTGCTACAGTCTTAGATGGCTGCCTATCTATAATCTTCTATACCACATGTATACTACAGCTTCTCAATGAGTGAGCAGAGGAAAATCTCAAACCACAAAGGCCCCAAACTTTTTTTCTTTCCTCCTTCTGCATTATGTGTCAAACTGATGCAAGATGGAGCAATATTTAATTACCATTCCTAATTGTGCCTTGAAGGCTGCCTCAATTTTGTCGAGGCTTCATCCACAGCTGATTATGTTGCAGTGATGAGGTTAATGGTGCTGGATATTCAGATGCTTGGCAAACAGTGAATGTGAGGATGCTGCTGGGTGTGTGTTGCCCCTGGCAACGTCACATGCAGATCTGAATGAACAGGAGTGAGGTGTAATTGTGTGTATATCTGAAATACAAGTGGTGTGTCCTTGTGAAAGTGAATCTATGCTCAACTTCATCACATTCAATAAAGACTACGTAATTATTTTGGTAAAAGACAGACTTTGAACTTTTTTTTTAAGATTCTGCAGAAGGTGCTTTAAAATTCACCCAAACTGCTATGGTACCTGGTTTATGAGTCCCAGGTTACTTTGTGCTTCTTCATGCTCTCTTGGACTGTTACATAAAACTGATTCAAAAGGTGTCTGAATGCCTTGAGGAGAGAGAACTTTTATTTGTGCACATGGGATGCAAAGCAAAGGCAAATACGCACACACTTTCCACGAACAATTCAGCCCACCACACTGTATTTTTCTGGCTCACTAAGCACACTTGACTCCCGGCCACTGCAACTGCAAAACTAACCCCCATCCCAGTTTGCAATTCCGTTCTTAGAATCTTTTTGTCTTTCAATTCAAAGTATTTTCTTCTCCAGCAAATGCACCATTGTAATACTCAAGCAGTTTATGGAAGCAAACAGGCTCAAAGATCGTTTTTTTAACATATTTTCTAAATGAGTGTCATGTTCATTAGTGCAGTGTATTCATCACAGAGCAGCAGATACTCAGTGCAAAAGATGGAATTCGTAAAGTTGAGATAACAGCTGTAAGACAAGGCGAACTTGAGAAGAACCACAGAGGCACCCAGAGATCTAAAAGCCATTAACTCTGGTGCTGGCTGGGAGGAATAAGGTCTGCAATGGCCTATTTCTGGAGGCTCTATATCTCATCAGGGGCACAATGTTGTGTGATTTATTTGGCCTCAGAGTCTTTTTTTATAAAGTGTATCTGAGTATGAGCATGTGTAACACCAGTTATGAAGTATGTCCTCATCTACTGTATGTGCGTTGCATCACCCAAAGGCCTTTAATCCAGTCTTAATGGTGATGGAGGTGCTACTAGAGTTCCCCACACATTTGTGATAAATAGGGATATAACGATGCACTCAACTCACGATTCATTAAGATTCACAGTACCATTTTCTGAATCAGGTGCAGACAAATTACAATGGAATAAATATTCATTTAATTCTCTATACTGTGCAAAACACATGCTCTGCTTAAAAGTGCAACTGAAGTTATATTTTATCTTAACAAAAATAAATATAACATAATGTTAAAATACCCTCGGCCATATGAGCATTGTGTTCTTTATAATTTGTAGTTGTTTAATTAATTATTACGATCCTATTGTCTTACGTACAGTTTGCAACTGAAGTTATATTTTAAATTAAAAAATGAATATAACGCAATGCTAAAACACCCTCGGCCGTATGAGCATTGTGTTCTTTCTAATTTGCAGTTGTATTAATTAATTATTAAGATTGTATTGTCTTGCACACAATTTGTACATGTTCAATAAAGTGCCTGTATCTAATCAATAATCAAAAACAATATTTACGTTTTAACGGCGTCAAACGGGAGGCATAAAGTGGGCACATATGAGGTCTATTAAAAAAGTATCCGACCTTATTATTTTTTTTTTAAAACCATATGAATTTGAATCACGTGTGATTACATCAGCCAAGCTTGAACCCTCGTGGACATGCGAGAGTTTTTTCATGCCTGTCGGTGACGTCATTCGCCTGTGAGCACGCCTTGTGGGAGGAGTGGTCCAGCCCCCCTCGTGGGAATTCCTTGTCTGAGAAGTTGCTGAGAGACTGGCGCTGTGCTTTATCAAAATGTTTTCCAAAACTGTGAGGCACATCCGAGTGGACACCATTCGACAAATTAAGCTGGTTTTCGGTGAAAATTTTAACAGCTGATGAGAGATTTTGGATTGTTTCTTTCGCTGTAAGGACTTCCCACGGAGCGGGACGTTGCGCAGCGCTCCGAGGCGACGTTGTCATCCTGTTTCAAGCTGAAAACCTCCAAATTTAACCCTCTGTTGACGCAGGATGTCGTGAGCGGAGAACAGAGAACTTTCAGAAGAAATCGGAATCAGCAGGTTATCCGGACATTCCACTGTTTAAAGGAGATTTTTTAATGAAAGACGTGCGGACGGATTGGCGCGTCGGCTCGCAGCCGGCGCAGCGCGCCCGCACAGGAAGAACACCTCCGTTGGAAGCCTTAAGGACAAGTTGGAACATGCCCTGCTGTTAAACAATTTCTCAGATACTCACTCAACTGAAAGCCACCAAAGCCGCCTGGATTTTACAAATGTTATCAACACGGAGGTGTTTTTCCTGCTTGCATGTTTGTGTTTTTTTGGTATTCTAATTCATGATCAATGTATACTTTGTATTCACTATGATGGGTGTAATATATATAATGTTATATACATATGTATAATTTTTATTTTTGGTAAAAAGGGTGGGTGTTTACAAGCTTTTGCTTCTGCCTACACCCTTTAGGTGCTTGGGTGTATTGCTGGATTATTTTCTTTTTCTTTGTAAGTTTTTTGTTGTTGTTGTTTTGGACCTGTGTTTGCCGATAAATTCATTCATTCATTTATAACAAAAACTTTGTTTTCACTCATAGTTAGTTGTTGGATGTAGCCATTTATGTCAAATAACTGTATTTACTCTGTTTAAATCATAGTGGCAACAGAAACTACCCAAATGACCCTGATCAAAAGTTTACATACCCCTGGTCCTATCACCAATGCACCTAATGGCTGTTCCGTGCCATAATGGATGTGGTGACGCATGCTACCAGCTCATGTCCCTGAAATGACTTGATCACTGAGTGCAAAATCATGTTTTACTCATATTACTACACTTGAGGTTGGCACACGAACTACTGACACAGTCTACAACTGACTTCAAAGCAACCTACAAGGTCCCAGATGACCTCCATATTTAGGTTATGAGGTAATCCAGTGCAGGATTTTACCCAGAGATGAGCAGTGGATTTGGCAGTGCACAGTTTCATTATTTTTCTATTCCTACTTACTCCAGTCAAGGTTCACAGGGGGATGGAACCTATCCCAGCAGTCAGAAGGCATGAGGCAGGGTACACCCAAGACAGGACACCAGTCTATCACAAGGCCACATATACAGTAGATAGACAAACTCATTCACACACCTTCAGTCAATTTAAAGTTTTCATTTGAAACCCACATGAGCATGCAAACTCCATACAAAAAGGACCAGGCGGGATGCGATCCCACAACCTTCTTGCTGTGAGGCAACAGTGCGAACCACTAATCACACCTCACCATGCTGCCACCAGTCCACAACTAGTATAAAATTGATTGTGTGAGTTCTGTATTATTTTGTAGATTTGAGACATTCAGAAACAGAATTCTCATTATCATTCAGGCTAAACTGAAAATTTTGCAAAACACAAACCATGGCCTTAACATCAACCAACCTAATGGGTAGTTTTTATTACACTGATTCATCAACCCAAATTAAAAATACTCAGTATGTGCAGGTACAAAAGCAGCAAAATGGAGGAATTGGTTGTGAAAATTGTATGATGAGTTTGTTTCCGTTTATGTCCTCCCCTAGATATTTTTGTACTATTTTTGTAAATGGCATGTTTCAATTTGACCTAAACCCTCTTCAGGGAATGCCAAACATGTGGGTTTGGCAAGCTAGTGGTCTATAGATCAGACGGCCATGCTCAGCCAGATGCCTGGGTCGAGTAGTCCTGCTCTCCGGTAACATCATCATTAATTAGGATGTTTACATTGGGTCATATTTGGGTGTAAGTATAAGTGTTTCCCAAATTAGCTCAGAGATCCACAAGGTACAACTGCACAATGCTGCAGCCTCTTGAGTCCATGCATTAGTGGGGAAGATAAACAAATACACTTGTATGTGGATTTGAATGCAAATGAGAGCTATTACTCTTACTAGTCCAGTGCCCGTAGGAAGTTTGTAGTCCTACAGAAAATTGGGAACTAAAAAAATTAAATAAAAAAGACCATTCCCAGAAAAATACCACATAATAATGCCAAATACCACCACCAGACCAATTTAATGCTAAATAAAGTGTTGTGAAATGCCATCACCACAATGCAAAGCTTCAAATGCCACCATTTGTAATATAAATAATAAAAATCATAACAATGAATGTACCTGTACAGTATTTCAAATTCAAGGATTCAAAAGAATTTTCAGAGACCACTTTAACAGATCCATTTTTTGCCATTTTCCAGAACAGCAAAGCTGGCAGCCTCACAGACAACACACCACAGAAGCAGGAAAGATAGGGAGGGAGGGAGAGAGGAAAAATGTGTCTGTCTCGGCCGAGAGCAAGGAGGCAAAAAAAAAAAAATAGCACAGTTTAGCACACAAATTTAGCACAGTGCTTTAATTTTCCCTCAGAATATTTTATTTTACAAACTATATCTTGTCATTTTTGAATGGTTTATTTATTAAATAGTAAAAAAATGAAGTAAATCAATTGTAAGGCCTGAAAGAAGTTTCTGTCAGAAATAAAAACAGAATACAATAATTTACAAATCCTCTTCAACCTATATTCAATTGAATACACCACAAAGACAAGATATTTAATGTTCAAAATGATAAAATGTATTGTTTTTGTGCAAATATTTGCTCATTTTGAAATGGATGCCTGCAACACGTTTCAAAAACAGTCAGATTCTGTGGAGATTTTCAAGTCCAGGCTTAAGACGCACTTATTTTCTCTTTCATATGGCTAGCATACTGGTACAGTTTTGTTTACGCTTTTTACTCTTTTAATTCATTTATTAGTAAATTGGAGCGGGCTGCGGCCTCAACTTTACCTAAATTCTGGGTCTTTTAGTGAAGTTTTAGGGCTAGTGGCCGGCGATCACCTTAGTATTTTCTCGTTTTTCTTGCTGTTTAACTGCTGGCAAACTATACAGTATTTTTTGTCTTTCTGATGCCTGATTCTGTTTTGTCTCTCTGTTTAAGGCTGGGCATACACTGTACGATATTTTCAATCGTTGTACTTGGCTCCAGCTCAAACTGTGCGACAAAACCGCAGGGTTTAAAAGTTCAGAGCGCATGATTCATGGTCTCACACTGTACGGCCCGATGCTCTGATGCGATCTGACTGCCCACATTGTACGTTCAAAAACCACATGTCGGAAGCTTTTTTTTCTTTAAAAAAAAAAAAAAAAATTTCATGCCTATCAGTGTGCACAGTGAGTGAAATCAGGTGGGGAGAGACTGAACGTATATGCATGCGCGCGGACACACAGCAGACAGCAACATGATCCATGAGAGGACAGTAAAAAAGAAAACATAAACATTCATAACAGGTGTTGCTACTTACACTGTTGTATAAATAAACTATATTTCATACGGAGTCATACAGCTGTGCAAGGTGCAGCACTCCCTCATCTGTCGTAATCCTGTTGTTGTCAGCTGTGTGTGCCCGCGCGCGCATATACGTTCAGTCTCCCACCGCCTGATTCCACTCACTGTGCACGCTGATAGGCATGAACTTTAATATGATATTAGGTTATTGCGAGGGAACACAAAAAAAAAACAAAAAAACATAAGACTTTACATGAGAGAACTGTTTGCTCTCTCCGGTGTTTGCTCATGGACAGTGCGCAAGATAATCAGCATGTAGACGCTTGCAGCGCTGCTTCAGCAACGCGGAACCCTCACAAGCCACGACCGGCCGACCAAAATATCAAACAGGTTTGATTTCATCTGACCATAACATTCCTGATCAGGAGGTGGTCGTGAGATGTTAACGCAGCTCGTTAGTCCTTGTAGACTGCACGATGCAGGACGCACGATTAAGCTGAAACTCGGCGCAATCCAAAAAGCAAAGGGTCACCCCTTTGAGTCTGGTCTGCTTGAGGTTTCGTCCTCAAGCAGACCAGTTGGTAAGGTTAGACCTTACCTGTGTGAAGCGCTTTGAGGCAACTCTGTTGTGATTTGGTGCTATATAAATGAAAATGAAACTGAATTGAAAAAAAAAGATGGGACAGTGGTATGTTTACCACTGTGTTACATCACCTTTCCTTCTAACCAACACTCATAAGCGTTTGGGAACTGAGGACACCAATTGTGAGTGTCATGATTAGGTATAAAAGGAGCATCCCCAAAAGTCTCAGCCATTCACAAGCAAAGATGGGGCGAGGATCATCACTTTGTGAACATTTTGTGAATTTACTTTTGTGTGTTGGGGGGTTTGGCTGGATGTTTTGTGTTGTTTCTTTTCTTGCTCTCCAGTTGGTATGCAAACTGGTTTTTGTCTGTGGAGAAGGTGCTGGCAGAAGAATCCTTCACCCTCATCAACATTATTGGCTGCACTTGTGGAGGATGTCCATGTGCAAGCCTAATGACTCGCAGCACCTGTGGATGATGCTCAGTGCAGACTTAAGGACTTTCAGCTGAAGCAGATAATTAGATGGCGTTCTGCATTTAAGCCATGAGTGGTTCAAGCAGAATTGCCGGAACTCGACCTTGTGACGTTCGTTTGTGAGACGCTGAGGACCGCGCCTGGGTTTGACACATCGTGCCTGTGAAGGAGGACGGGTGAGGGACACATGCTGTCAGCACACATCAGAGGTGATTGATTGTCTGAATAATTGTTAACAGTAATTTGGTATTTTGTTACGAAGTATATTTGAACATTGATGAGAATTGTGCAGCTCGCTTCTCACGGCCGTGGCGTACGGACTGATGATCCTCCACCTGTTGTGAGAAGCTGCTCATTTACATAAACCTTAAATTCAGACCTGAATGTGTTGCTGATAGTGTGTGCCTTTGAAGGATATTAGTTGTAGCTGTTGACTTACCTCACCTCTTCTATCCTTCACAGAGTCAGTTTGTCGTGTCCACCTGGGGGGTGTTTGGCGGTGAACTTGAGTCCAGAAGCGCCGGGCTTCGTCCCTTGGGCGCTGGAGAGCGCGCCGTCCTTCACTCACCAGACAAACGCACTTTTATGTTGTACACAATTATTGCACGAAAGGGAAATAAATGTTTTGTTTTTGGAACCGCTTTCTGGTTATTTAGCGCTGGGTTCAGTCAGACGCAGGTCCGCTCCTCAACCCGCGTCGGCACATAACATTTACTCTGGATCAGATATACAGAGGTAGCACAAGTGATAATACAGAGTTGAAAAAGTTAAATATTGGTTTATATAAACAGACTGTCACTAATATTAATAAGACAAATTTCATATTGTTTAATGACAGAGTGAAAAAAAAGTAATGTGTCATTACAAATAGATGGAATGGTATACAAAGGGTAAAAGAAACGAAATTTTTAGGAAGTCATGATGGATGAAGATCTTACATGGAAATCACACATAAATTACATAAAGGGGAAAACAGCGAAAAGCCATTGCTGTTTTTGCATAAAGTAAAATATTCATATATGGTTTATTAACATTGTACAATTCATTGATTGTTCCGTATTTACTTATTGTGCAGAAATCTGGGGATCAACATATAACAACTTATACACAACCTTTATTTATTCTGCAGAAAAGAGCTTTAAAAGTGATTAGCAACAGTGGTTTTAGAGATCCATCTATTCCATTGTTCATTAAGTATAGGGTACTTAAATTCATGATTTAGGTCGATTTGAAAATATTACAAACAATGCACCAAGCTAATAATAAAATACTTTACCAACAAACATTCAAATATGTTTGAAAAAAAAGAGTAAGTAGTTATAAATTGAAAGGAATAGAAGTCTTTAAAAAACCAAGATACAGAACCAAAGTAAAGGAACGGAGTATTGCAGTAAATGGTGTAACATTATGGAACAATCTCAACCAAAGAAGTCAAAGACTAAAGATGCTTAAGTTATTTAAAAAACGTATTAACTAGATGTATTAAGTAAGTATGAAACTATGGAATAAGTCAGTGAGCTGTGAGAAGGCCAAAAATGTAATACTGTTAATAATGTTTAACAATGTTTAAGTTTAAAATGTACCTGTCAGAGATGTAATCTACTAAATAATGGTCATAATTATGAAATAAGTCAGGTGGTATGTGACAGTCAAAGAAATGCAATCTGTTAAATAATGTTGAATAATGACGCTGGATATTTGAAAGATTGTATTGTGAAAAGGGGCAGAAAACATAAGACTTGTTCTTCTCTCTGCTCCTTTTCATTCAGGTGATTTGTGACGCTTTATTTCTTGCTTTTCTGTTTTTTTTTTCTTTAAATGACTGAAATAAATATTAAAGAAAGAAAGAACAACTGCGTGAAATATAGTCAGTTAAGAACAATGTTTCTCAACATTCAGTTGCAAGGAATTTAAGGATTCCATCATCTACAGTCCATAATATCAGCAGAAGATTCAGAGATTCTGGAGAACTTTCTGCACATAAGCGACAAGGTCAAAACAACATTGAATGCCCGTGACCTTCAATCCCTCTGGCGGCACTGCATTAAAACCGACAATCAGTTGTGTAAAGGTATCTTACCGCGTGGGCTCAGGAACACTTCAGAAAACTACTGTCAGGTTAACACAGTTTGTCACTACATCTACAAGTGCAGTTAAAACTCTACCATCCAAAGCCATACATCAACAACATCCAGAAACACTGCCACCTTCTCTGGGCCCGAGCTAACTTGAAATGGACAGACGCAAAGTGGAAAAGTGTGCTGTGGTCTGATGAGTCCACATTTCAAATTGTTGTTGGAAATCATGTACGTCTTGTCCTCTGGCCCATCCAGATTATTACCAGCGCAAAGTTCAAAAGCCAGCATCTGTGATGGTATGGGGGTGTGTTAGTGCCCATGGCATGGGCAACTTACACATCTGTGATGGCACCATCAATGCTGAAGGTACATCCAGGTTTTGGAGCAACACATGCTGCCATCCAAGCAATGTCTTTTTCAGGGTCGTCCTTGCTTATTTCAGCAAGACAATGCCAAGCCACATTCTGCACGTTACAACAGCGCGGCTTCATAGTAAAGAGTGCGGGTACTAGTCTGGCCTGCCTGCAGTCCAGACCTGTGCCCAATGAAAAATGTGTGGTGCTGTTTCCCTCTGTTCTGCATCAATGATGCTTAGCACACACGAGCACCATGAGTAGCAGTTATGTGCACCCCTGTATATATATATATATATATATATATATATATATATACATACATACATATATAGTTTTTTTTTAATTAGTGTTTTATATGACAAAATAACTGAACATGGAAACCATTTTGACAGATGTCCGTACACAGACAACAGAGGGTTTTTGCATGACAGAGATCATCATCAATTTCATCCAATTTTATATTTATATAGCGCCAAATCACAACAAACAGTTGCCCCAAGGCGCTTATATTGTAAAGGCAAGGCCATACAATAATTACGTAAAAACCCCAACGGTCAAAATGACCCCCTGTGAGCAAGCACTTGGCAACAGTGGGAAGGAAAAACTCCCTTTTAACAGGAAGAAACCTCCAGCAGAACCAGGCTCAGGGAGGGGCAGTCTTCTGCTGGGACTGGTTGGGGCTGAGGGAGAGAACCAGGAAAAAGACTGTGGAGGGGAGCAGAGATCAATCACTAATGATTAAATGCAGAGTGGTGCATACAGAGCAAAAAGAGAAAGAAACACTCAGTGCATCATGGGAACCCCCCAGCAGTCTAAGTCTATAGCAGCATAACTAAGGGATGGTTCAGGGTCACCTGATCCAGCCCTAACTATAAGCTTTAGCAAAAAGGAAAGTTTTAAGCCTAATCTTAAAAGTAAGAGGGTGTCTGTCTCCCTGATCCGAATTGGGAGCTGGTTCCACAGGAGAGGAGCCTGAAAGCTGAAGGCTCTGTCTCCCATTCTACTCTTACAAACCCTAGGAACTACAAGTAAGCCTGCAGTCTGAGAGCGAAGCGCTCTATTGGGGTGATATGGTACTATGAGGTCCCTAAGATAAGATGGGACCTGATTATTCAAAACCTTATAAGTAAGAAGAAGAATTTTAAATTCTATTCTAGAATTAACAGGAAGCCAATGAAGAGAGGCCAATATGGTGAGATATGCTCTCTCCTTCTAGTCCCCGTCAGTATTCTAGCTGCAGCATTTTGAATTAACTGAAGGCTTTTTAGGGAACTTTTAGGACAACCTGATAATAATGAATTACAATAGTCCAGCCTAGAGGAAATAAATGCATGAATTAGTTTTTCAGCATCACTCTGAGACAAGACCTTTCTAATTTTAGAGATATTGCATAAATGCAAAAAAAGCAGTCCTACATATTTGTTTAATATGCGCTTTGAATGACATATCCTGATCAAAAATGACTCCAAGATTTCTCACAGTATTACTAGAGGTCAGGGTAATGCCATCCAGAGTAAGGATCTGGTTAGACACCACGTTTCTAAGATTTGTGGGGCCAAGTACAATAACTTCATTTTTATCTGAGTTTAAAAGCAGGAAATTAGAGGTCATCCATGTCTTATGTCTGTAAGACAATCCTGCAGTTTAGCTAATTGGTTTGTGTCCTCTGGCTTCATGGATAGATAAAGCTGGGCATCATCTGCGTAACAATGAAAATTTAAGCAATGCCGTCTAATAATACTGCCTAAGGGAAGCATGTATAAAGTGAATAAAATTGGTCCTAGCACAGAAACCTTGTGGAACTCCATAATTAACCTTAGTCAATCAATCAATCAATCAAGTTTTTTTTTTATATAGCGCCAAATCACAACAAAACAGTTGCCCCAAGCGCTTTAGTCTGTGAAGAAGATTCCCCATTACATGAACAATTGTAATCTATTAGATAAATATGATTCAAACCACCGCAGCGCAGTGCCTTTAATACGTATGGCATGCTCTAATCTCTGTAATAAAATTATGGTCAACAGTATCAAAAGCAGCACTGAGGTCTAACAGAACAAGCACAGAGATGAGTCCACTGTCCGAGGCCATAAGAAGATCATTTGTAACCTTCACTAATGCTGTTTCTGTACTATGATGAATTCTAAAAACCTGACTGGAAACCTTCAAATAGACCATTCCTCTGCAGATGATCAGTTAACTGTTTTACAACTACCCTTTCAAGAATTTTTGAGAGAAAAGGAAGGTTGGAGATGGCCGATAATTAGCTAAGATAGCTGAGTCAAGTGAGGGCTTTTTAAGTAATGGTTTAATTACTGCCACCTTAAAAGCCTGTGGTACATAGCCAACTAATAAAGATAGATTGATCATATTAAGATCGAAGCATTAAATAATGGTAGGGCTTCCTTGAGCAGCCTTGGTAGGAATGGGGTCTAATAGACATGTTGATGGTTTGGATGAATGTAACTAATGAAAATAACTCAGACAGAACAATTGGAGAGAAGAGTCTAACCAAATATCCGGCATCACTGAAAGCAGCCAAAGATAACGATACGTCTTTGGGATGGTTGAGTAATTTTTTCTCTAATAGTTAAATTTTATTAGCAAGAAAGTCATGAAGTCATTACTAGTAAGTTAAAGGAATACTCGGCTCAATAGAGCTCTGACGCTTTGTCAGCCTGGCTACAGTGCTGAAAAGAAACCTGGGGTTGTTGTTATTTCTTCAATTAGTGATGAGTAGTAAGATGTCCTAGCTTTACGGAGGGCTTTTATAGAGCAACAGACTCTTTTTCCAGGCTAAGTGAAGATCTTCTAAATTAGTGAGACGCCATTTCCTCTCCAACTTACAGGTTATCTGCTTTAAGCTGCGAGTTTGTGAGTTATACCACGGAGTCAGGCACTTCTGATTAAAGCTCTACAGCATCCAAAGTTGTCTTCAATGAGGATGTAAAACTATTGACGATATACTCTATCTCACTTACAGAGTTTAGGTAGCTACTCTGCACTGTGTTGGTATATGCCATTAGAGAACATAAAGAAGGAATCATATCCTTAAACCTAGCTAGAGCGCTTTCTGAAGACTTCTAGTGTAATGAAACTTATTCCCCACTGCTGGGTAGTCCATCAGAGTAAATGTAAATGTTATTAAGAAATGATCAGACAGAAGGGAGTTTTCAGGGAATACTGTTAAGTACTTCAATTTCCATACCATAAGTCAGAACAAGATCTAAGATATGATTAAAGTGGTGGGTGGACTCATTTACATTTTGAGAAAGCCAATTGAGGTCTAATATAGATTAAATGCAGTGTTGGAGGCTGTCACTGTCACCATCTGTGTGGATGTTAAAATCGCCCACTATAATTATCTTATCTGAGCTAAGCACTAAGTCAGACAAAGGTTCTGAAAATTCACAGAGAAACTCACAGTAACGACCAGGAGGACAATAGATAACAACAAATAAAACTGGTTTTGGGACTTCCAATTTGGATGGACAAGACTAAGAGTCAAGCTTTCAAATGAATTAAAGCTCTGTCTGGTTTTGATTAATTAATAAGCTGGAATGGAAGATTGCTGCTAATCCTCCGCCTCGGCCCATGCTATGAGCATTCCTGGCAGTTAGTGTGACTCGGGGGTGTTGACTCTTAAACTAACATATTCATCCTGCTGTAACCAGGTTTCTGTAAGGCAGAATAAATCATATGTTGATCAATTATTATATCATTTACTAACAGGGACTTAGAAGAGAGAGACCTAATGTTTAATAGACCACATTTAACTGTTTTAGTCTGCGGTGCAGCTGAAGGTGCTATATTATTTTTTCTTTTTGAATTTTTATGCTTAAATAGATTTTTGCTGCTTATTGGTGGTCTGGGAGCAGGCACCGTCTCTACGGGGATGGGGTAATGAGGGGATGGCAGGGGGAGAGAAGCTGCAGAGAGGTGTGTAAGACTACACTCTGCTTCCTGGTCCCAACCCTGGATAGTCATGGTTTGGAGGATTTAAGAAAATTGGCCAGATTTCTAGAAATGAGAGCTGCTCCATCCAAAGTGGGATGGATGCCGTCTCTCCTAACAAGACCAGGTTTTCCCCAGAAGCTTTGCCAATTATCTATGAAGCCCACCTCATTTTTTGGACACCACTCAGACAGCCAGCAATTCAAGGAGAACATGCGGCTAAACATGTCACTCCCGGTCCGATTGGGGAGGGGCCCAGAGAAAACTACAGAGTCCGACATTGTTTTTGCAAAGTTACACACCAATTCAATGTTAATTTTAGTGACCTCCGATTGGCGTAACCGGGTGTCATTACTGCCGACATGAATTACAATCTTACCAAATTTACGCTTAGCCTTAGCCAGCAGTTTCAAATTTCCTTCAATGTCGCCTGCTCTGGCCCCCGGAAGACAATTGACTATGGTTGCTGGTGTCGCTAACTTCACATTTCTCAAAACAGAGTCGCCAATAACCAGAGTTTGATCCTCGGCGGGCGTGTCGCTGAGTGGGGAAAAACGGTTAGAAATGTGAACGGGTTGGCGGTGTACACGGGGCTTCTGTTTAGGGCTACGCTTCCTCCTCACAGTCACCCAGTCGGCCTGCTTTCCCGGCTGCTCGGGATCTGCCAGAGGGAAACTAACGGCGGCTAAGCTACCTTGGTCCGCACCGACTACAGGGGCCTGGCTAGCTGTACATTTTTCCACGGTGCGGAGCCGAGTCTCCAATTCGCCCAGCCTGGCCTCCAAAGCGACGAATAAGCTACACTTATTACAGGTACCATTACTGCTAAAGGAGGCCGAGGAATAACTAAACATTTCACACCCAGAGCAGAAAAGTGCGGGAGAGACAGGAGAAGCCGCCATGCTAAACCGGCTAAGAGCTAGTAGTTGCACTAAGCTAGCGGATTCCTAAAAACACACAAAGTGAATAATGTGTAAATAATTTAGAGGTGATTCAGCAGAGGTAGTACTTTAGTTAAGGCACGTGAAGATTACACTGGGAAGTAAATCGTTATCTAGGTAACTAGATCAATCTAACTGCACAGATTAAACAGCTAACAGATACAGAAAAACACCGCTGTGCTCTGGAACAGGAAGTGATACAATACCGCAGTGAGAGCCAACCACCAGTAGAGGCAAGCAAGAGCCTCTGCCACAGAGGGCACCATCTTGGAAGCAGTAATGTTCCAATGTCAAAATAAAGGTTTTATGTCAAAATAATTGTTTTCAAAATTAATCCCAAAAAGTTTCATAATAAAGGATGCACATCATCATGCCATCTGCAAGCCATATCCAAAAGCTGAGGTCAATCTGACAAACAGTCAGAGATATGCAAATAAAGTTATCCACATAAACACACACAGACATTTCTTTCTTTATATAGATAAATGACTTGTAAATGGACTTTAAATACAACATGTAACAGATAGTTAGGGCATCGCATTCCAAAATGTAATATTTTGTGCAGATCTGTGCCCAGGAATGAATATGATGCACACAATGCTGCTTCAGAAAGCTGTTCTGAGGAAAATATGACAATTAAGGGCTACAAAACAAGAAAAGCTACATAACCCTCATGCACACTTCAACATCTACACATTTGCTGTCATTTTAATAGCTATTCATCAGCTGTTTTCAGACATGCAACACTGTGCGAATCACCTCGTCACATTTCTAACTGCATTGTGAGTTTCATTCATCCATCTCATCTCCTTGACAGGAAGGGTTCCATTCACACCTCTGCTGGCAAGACATACTGTACTTGTGAAAACAGGTTAGGATGCATTAAACATACAAGACCAAAGGCACTGCTGTTTTGAGTGAGTGCATCTGAAATGGTTAGAGCAGGAGAATTTCTATGTAAAAATATTTCCGAAGGTTAGTTCACACATGATAAATGAAAACATTTTGGATAAAGTGGATAGGTCATGATCTTGACATGTTTTTACTGGCAAGCTGCCTTTTTACCAACTTGAACCTTGAAGGATGTTAAGCTGTGTTCATGTTATAGTGGAAAAACACATCCTGCACATTTCTCTATTATTACAGCCACATGCGGCAGTGCTTTGTGTCCAACCATGTGTGGACAAAAGAAGCTGAAGAGCTTTCATCTGATTTGGTCCAAATTTGGTGGCGTTAATGAGGGTCAGCCAAGAAAGTGATTTCATCTTGAGACAAACAACAGGTTAAAAAGGCATGGTCACAGGCAAAGTCCAGAATTTTTACGTAATGATTATGTATAGAATATTTGAGGACAAGCATGCAATGATCCTTACAGGCCCTGAGAAGCATTGGTGTCGGTGATTATTCCTGGATTCTACAGTCTGAAGCCTCCCATTGCATGGGACATAGGGTACTTCCTCAACCAAGGCTGGTATTCATTTACAGCTTGGAAGCATGAAGCATGGTCACCTTACTATTGGTCACATAACTTTTGACCTTGGGTAAATTTGAAGTGTCATCATCATAGAATGGCTAGTTTGAAAGATACACCTGAAGATACTACCAGAGTTACAATGACACATAAATATGAAACCATAATATAATATGGCCAGAATATGGCCCAGAATATGGTTTGTACATGCTTTCCCATTCAATTGAATGAGTCCAAATGTTTCACTAGTACTGTGTGTAACTGTTTAAGTTTTCATTAAATGTCAAGAACACACAGAATAACACATTGTGATATCCCTGATTTACAGAGATATAATTTATAGAAATCAATACAAATCTGCAGTAAAGCACAGTAGCGCACACCCTTCTAGTTGTGTATATGGGGCATTGTAACAATCTTGAGGAATGTGACACACTGTGGAATTGGACTTTGTTTGTGCAAAAAATAAAATAATAAGAATAATAATGAATCTACTACAGAATCTGTCAGGCTTGTTTATTAAAAAAGGCTGAGGCCCATCATAACTACAGATTATATATATGAGCTAAGGGCCATGTCACACCTTGACGATTTAGCCAGTGTATGCCGATGTATGAAAAATGCACTGAATATGCTGGATACGTCGAATATGTTAATGCCAGTGTATGCTGACAGCCCAATTTCCAACAAAGCGGTTCGGGTCGGTACAGCCAGTGGTAGGCACAGATAACTTCGATAACAGATAATAAGATAACTGAAAAGTTATCTTTGATAAAGATAAACCGATAAACCACCCAAAAATGTATCAGAAGTTACAAATAATCGATAAATTCCGGTGTTGTCTATGGGACATTTGCAGTTACTAAAGAGCTGTAATTGATTTTTAACACGATCCCTTTTGAAAGCATCAAAAGACCTAAAGAATAAGCAAGAACGTTTGACCATGCTCCCCCTTGCAGGAAGCAGCACAGACAAATCCTGAGTGCACCCACAAAATCAACTCTTTATTAATCATAATCATTTTTCTTTCAACATTCTGCCCCTGCTGGAAGCTCTTGTTTACAACAGCGCTCCCACCACAAAGCCAAACCAAGAGCAGCCATAAGGCCAGCTCTCTATCAATTTCAATACGCCGGTCAGGCAGAGGTCTTGAAAAATAAAGTTATACTAACTTATGAATTTTTGAAAATACTGATAGAATAACTCCATTAATGTCAATTCTGTCATTTGTACAAAGTTAAAATATAACATATATCTTTTAATGTTGAATAAGGCACTAATTCTGAGGTTTTGTAACAAACACAGACCGCAAAGCATTCTGGTAAAAGTGCTAAACAGTGATTGGTTCAGTAATCCATTATGTAAACCAACACGTTAATGTAACGTGTGTCGTGTGTTGGTTTAAAGATAAATGTGCTTTTGTAAAATATTCCATTTTTATTTGTAAAAACAGGCATTTTTACGGAGCCCTGGAAGTGTCATCGCAATTGCATGTTTTAAAACTTTTATGATGTTGTAAAACGTGCACTCAATATTAGTACGTAAGTAAGTAAATTTATTTATACAGCGCCTTTCACAGACATAAGGCCATGTACACACGTTGTCGGGTATTTGTAAAACTGAATATCTTACCCTTTCAGTTTGGGGAAAAAACTTCATCCACACTATGTCGTTTAAAAAAAAATCCATCCACATCGAACCGTAAAAATGTGTTGTAATTAGTCTGCCAAACCTTTGGGTGGCGGTACTGATTAAAATTCTATCCAATCAGGAGCCTTATTCTCTTGTCGTCACTTCCACAAAAACTAAAAACATGGCGCCAACCTCGTTCGTGTGGACCGATAAGGAGTCGGAATTACTTCTAACCGTAGTTTTAGAATACAAAGTTAACAAATATATGCACACAAAAAGCGCCTGGACAATGGACAATACCAACACTTTGAGAGCAGCCATGTACCCAGACATTTAATACTGCCATGAACACTCCTGGCCAGTAGATGGCAGTAGCGGCCTTGAAAAAATAAACAAAATTCCAGATAATCCGTGTCTGCTACATTTAAGATGCGTGGAATTTAACAAACGCAAATACACTAACATCTATAAACCCAGAGAATATATTCACGAGAGTTTTAGGCACTAGAGTATAATGCTGTTATCTGTGGACCCTGAACAGAGTGTCTGAAATGCATTTGTCCTGTCGTGAACGTCTGAGATTACCTTATGCTACCCATAATGCATTGCTGCCTGGCACAGCATGTGTTCACAAAACCTTAAAAATTAGCACATTACTTTAAAACGAAAACATATATCTGATATTTTCACTTTATAAACTTCAGACATGACAATAATTTTAAATAACTTGTCTAAAATGAGTGGTTAAAATTTGAACCACAAGTTAAACATGTATGCCTCTGGATGACTTGGTGACATTGCGATTATATTAGTGGTGTTGGTATTAAAGGAAATTACTTTTTTTTTGTTGTTCACTAGTTCTCCTTTGCTTACAGACAATAGAGTGGTTTCTGTTTGTAGAGGATAGAACAACATGCTTATTAGGAAACTTTTAACAGGTAGGTCTCAACAGCTTTAACAGTTTAAAAATGTTTTTCACTGTTCAGCTTAGTTTAGTAAGTTATCGGTCTAAAAGTTATCGGACAGTAATTCATCGGAAGATAATTAGTCCGATGGTTTTTAAATTTATCTAAAAAGATAATCCGATAATGAAAACATTATCTTCGATAATTATCTGTTATCACTGTTATCAGATTATCGGAAGTGTGCCCACCACTGGGTACAGCACGGTATGGTGCGGGTCAGAATGGTTAAGTCTGGCTTGGTTTGAGTATGCACCGCCGGCAGGAACAAGTAAATATTGCTGATCAAGTCATCGAGCACGCGTACGCTGTCGCACGACATCTCTTCTCCACACAGAGGCCAAACAGAGTAATTTAACAATTTTTAAAATGGATTTTATTTTTGTCTTGGTGGCTCATGGGATTTATTTTCATCGTGTGCAGAATGCTGAAGAATCAACTGATGCCTGTGGTAAACCCTGACATGAATGAATGAGGCGCTGTGACTTTTTCAACTTTTAAAATAAGTTAATTGTCTTGTTGTGGCACAAAGCGCTGGCGTTCTATGGTTCAGGCTGAGAAACGCACCAAGAGCAGACAAACACAGAGGGACAAATTTTAAACTGCTATATTTCTTCAGCCACGACAAGGAACTAAAGTATTTTCAGACGTCATTTTCCAAAATCAGTACGCTTTATATGGATGTGTTTTCGTCAAGCTGTGATGATGAATCCGACTGAAACAAACAGGTAAAATTAAGACTTTTTATTTACTCCTTGTGTGAATGGTTTTAATATTTGTAACAGTCTGAACTGCATGAGGACTGCAGCTTTGCGCCAATCAATGGTCAGCATCAATGGACGTATTTCGACTTATGAGTAAATTACAAGAAATGTGTGTCATGCACAACTTACCTACAACTTATGATCCGGATATGCGTAATGTATGAGTCATACGCTGGCATACGTCAAAAACATTGTGCATGCCCAAAATTTTTCAACGTATTCACCGTATATCAGTGTGCTGCAACGTGATCTCGACTTATACAAAACTTACCCATGACTTATTCGACCTACACCAGTGTATGTCATCGTTTTTAATACGCTCGGCATATGCTGGCTAAATTGTCAAGGTGTGATAGGGGTTTGATGAATTGGTGATTGCTGGAAAGCTTTGGATAGATCAAACCAAAGTAGAAGAACTGTGTTATAATGTCACTAACAGTTTGCAAATGTGCAAGACAGTCATAATGCAAACAATCTTTAGACGGAAATGGACAGACATTAATGTGTTTTCAAAGTGTCAACATATAAACAAACTGGGGTCAAAAACATATGTCTAAAAGGGGTAAAGAGGGCTTCAAACAATGCTCTCAGTTTCTCCATGATTAGCTCGTCTCACCTATCAATCGTACTTTCTCCCACCATTCTATTTTTAAATCAAAACGACAAATAGCTCTCCCATTTCCTTTCAGCCTCCAAACCTTTCCATATATCCTTACTTTAATCTCATCCAGACTGTCTCCGCTATTCTTCATGTGCCTAGAACCACAGTGTTGTGACGGCTAACAGCAGGGCAGCATGTTGTGGTTTTACTAAATGTTTTACACAGTCGGAACAGGTCCATATGGGCATGCAGCCAACAAGGTTGTTTTATTTGCAATTATGTCTTCCGCTTAACAAAATATCTGCTAGAGACAGCTGATGTCTGTGTCGTCGAGGGAGATGAACGGCTATAACTTATGTTGGGATATTTTAACCTCTGCATCATCCATCTTTTATTATCTGTGGGTGCTCGGTGAGTGATGGTTTTTTGATGCTGTGCTACTCTTCCCAATACATCTTCGGTAGCGGTTGGGTAGCTGAGCGGGTCCCCCTTATAGTTAGTGGGAGTGGTGTAAATCACAGTTGATTTGGCTTACTGCCACGGATGTGTCAGCTAACCCTGTCCAATGAGAATCCAACAAATAGCATTCCATGTCTGTTAAATCACACTTCATAGTACTTCCCAGACCGCTATAGTATCCCCCTGCCTTTTTAAAGAAGACTCCCCTAGACTTTTGGAGTTGTACTCCCCCCCCCCCCCCCCCCCCCCCCCCCCCCCCCACACACACACACACACACATCCCTCTGAAGGATTCGAAGCAATATAAAGTCATCTCTCTTCCTCTGGCCTCTCAAATGGGGCTGTCAAAGTATTTGCACTGGATCAAAAGTCCAGATGGCTACAGTCAGCGGGAGTGAGAGGGAAAGCCGAAAGAACAAAGGCGGCAATGGAATTAGATGACATGGTATGTATGTACTGGGTTCAAAATCTCATTGTGCTGCAAGAACACAGAGATAGATCTCCACATATTCATGTTGTACTGCAGTAAATGTAAAAATGGACAGGGAAGGAAAACATGAGCAAACAGACTGCTGAAAGAATCCCCTCTGCCATTGACCATGATAGAGGAGCAACTGTAAATTGTGCAATGTCAAAGTGAAGTGTGTTCATACGGCTATGCTTTTCCTGTGGCTGTAGGATAAAGAGATTGATGCTGTAGTACTGGAGAGCTGTGTTTTCTATCGAAATGTGTATTCTGTGGCTCACGACAGAGCAGAACACATCTCTCTCCATTGCTAGGTCTTGCAAGTTTTGTTACGCAAAGTATGGAAAGGTGGAAAAACCTGGAACACTTGCACTCCAGAAACTGACCTACCACTTCTGGATGGGTTGGTACATGCTTCTTTTTCTGGTTTACTGCAGTCCAGCATTAGGGGTCTCTAACTGGTTCAAAATGCTGCAGCCAGACTTTTGACACAAAGCAGAAAGTTTGACCACATTACAACCATTTTGGCATCTCTTCACTGGCTTCCTGTCCCAGTGAGATCAGATTTAAGGTTCTGCTACTAGTCCTATAAAATTGTTCATGGACTGGCACCTCCCAAACCTAGCTGACCTAATTAAACCTTACGTACCAGCCCGGGCTTTGCATTCTCAGGGTGCAGGACTACTTTGTGTCCCTAGGGTGAATAAGAAGTCTGCAGGTCACAGAGCTTTCTCTTATTGTGCTCCTGTTCTGTGGAATGATCTCCCTGCATCAATAAAACATTCAGATTCTGTGGAGACTTTCAAGTCCAGACTTAAGACACACTTATTTGCCCTTTCATATGGCTAGCATACTGGCATAGTATAGTTCTATGCTTTTTACTCTTTTCATTCATTTTATTAGGAAATGGAACGTGCCCGCGGCCTCAACTTACCTAAATTCTGGGTCTTTTAGTGAAGCTTAGTGCTAGTGGCCGGTGATCACCTTAGTATTTCCTGTTTTTCTTGTTGTTAATGCTAACAAATTACTGTATTTCTTGTCTTTCTGATGCTGATCTGTTTTTTCTCTCTGTTAAAGGTGCAGCTCCATCCAGAGATGGGTGTGGTATTGATGCTGGAGACTGTCCTGTCCTGTGCACCAACAACATTTCCTGTATATTAGTTTTGTGAATTGTTCTGTAGTTTATGTCTGTAGCATGGCCCAAGCAAAGGGTCACCCGTTGAGTCTGGTCTGCTTGAAGTTTCTTCCTCAGAGGGAGTTTTTCCTTACCACTGCTGCTGGGGGTTAGTAAGGTTAGACCTTACTTGTGTGAAGCACCTTGAGACAACGCTGTTGTGATTTGGTGCTATATGAATGAAAAGAAATTGAAATTGAAATTCTGGATTTTGAAAAAAAAGCTTCAAGATGATGTCTCAGCTACCTAGCAACCAAGCAACATATATTTCTTTAAAGATTTGGGGTTTGGTCAGGTCAGGTTTGAGAGCATGAGCTGATGCTGTTCCTACCCCTCTACCCCCCCCCCCCCCCCCCGTTCTAGATGGCAACCACCCATGCAATAAAAGTAACAATATATTACCTCACAATGCAAGTGATACTCTCTCTTTTGTCCTACCACTTTGCCCTTTCCAGAGAGTATTGGAATTGGGCCTAGGTTTTTTCTAAGTAACCATTCGTTTGACACAAAGTCATTCCAGTGGTAAGCAAGGATCCTTCTCCAAAGAGACCTATAGTACCAAGACATCCACTGTACTTCAGGACACTGCTTTGTATCCAAGTCTTACAACCATATAATAATACAGGAAGCACCAGAAATACTGACATTGTCAAACACCTCTGACCAGTAGTCCAATGACTCCATAGGTTTTTCCACGGTGCTCTCAATGTCAAAGGCAAATGGACCCACAAATATGCATGTCATGTTGGCATTGTGAATATCTGTAAAGTTTGATATTTCATAGAATACACCACAGATGTCTGAAGTCCAGGTAGTAATTGAAAATGTGGCTCTTATTCTTCATTAGGTAATCACAACCCCACAACTCTGCTCTGAGATGGGTTAAGGTTATTTTTTTTTTCATGTACTAGCTGAAGAAACAGTTCACCTGCCTGAGGTTATGTGGCTGGAGCCAAGGAAGGGACTGTGAGCCACCTACAACTGAGTGTTGTGCTACTATGCTGCTCAGCTCAGAGTTGCCCGGTGCAGACTTGACGATATGCAATAAGACGTTTCACGTCGACAAAATATGTTCATCTGAGATATCAAAAATACTTCACCTGCCTGGAGTTACACAGAGATGTGCAAAGAGCCCACAACCCAAGCATGGCCTGAGCCTAAGTGTAGCGTCCGAGCATGCTCCTGCTCCCAAAAATAACTGTTTTTGATCTGTGGTGAATGTCGTGACTTGGCTGTTGCAAACTTGGCCACATGAGAGGCCTCTTGGGAAATTCAGCACTGGTGCACTCCAGTAAACCGTATAGTAATAAATAAAGAGTCGTGATTAATTTTGCGTAGTATATGTAAAAGGGTAAAAATTAAAGGACCCCTCCAACCCGGAGTTCAAATCTATCGTGATGTCAGACATTGTCCAACCCTCATTGAAATGAGTTATTATGTTCTCTCACTATAACTGTTCTTGCATTTCCACCATGGGTGCAATTTGGTGGGGGATGGGGGGCAGTCTCACCACCTTTTCAACCAGGGGGGACAGAATATGATATGTCCACCCACCTTCTGACATATATGTGTGTACTTGAAACATGCTATGCCAGTCTTATGTGCAAACCATGTCAGTTTTATGTGCAAACCATGTCAGAATAGTATCTTCTTTTCTGCAAGTTTGTATTTTTAGCAGCATTGACTTGTTTACAACACCTGTTTCTTGTTTGTCACATTCTGAATTTTCTGGGACTGCATTTGCCCAGATTGAAACCAAAAAAGTTGCCTCTAGGGACTAGTGTCTATACATAAGTATCAATGGACCATATGCTAATTTACTAAATTCTGAAAGTTAGAAAAGGAAATCAGAAAAGCTATCTGGGACCTCAGAAAGCCCATCTGCAATTATTGCTTGATCTCCAAAATCAGTCTATGCAAGCGAAATTATGTTCAGTATGAGTGTTGTTATTAGTGCCACTTTGAAAATTAAATTCATGATAAGTAATTTATCCTAAAGTTATGAGCTGTTGTTTTTTCAAACATGCAAAAACAAATC
Source organism: Thalassophryne amazonica (assembly GCF_902500255.1). Lineage (NCBI taxonomy): Eukaryota > Metazoa > Chordata > Actinopteri > Batrachoidiformes > Batrachoididae > Thalassophryne > Thalassophryne amazonica. The sequence goes on from NC_047114.1 coordinate 67,890,229, forward strand.
TTGAGGAAAAAAATACAGTATGCGATAGTTAATAATTATTAAGAGCCTGTTCTTTCATATTTATAAATACATTTTACAACATTGCAGTTGTTTTTTAATGAAAACTCAACCTATCATTCTTTTTGAGTTCTGCACATGTGGTGATACCTTATTTACACCAGGATGTTAATAAAATCAATGCTGGCTATTCTCAGAAGAAAATACTTATATCCACAGTTTCAAATTACATAAGTCAAATGGTGTCCACTTTGTGGTTCACATTAAAATTACTGTTCTGGATGCTCAGAATGCATCTGAGCTTATCTAGAAACCGTTGGCTTCTGGGGGCCTAAAGCGGCCCCCAGACACTCGGCCTATGGCCTTCGGCCCTGCGGGCCTCGCACTCCACCCCCCCAATTTCTAGTTCTAAATTGCACCCTTGACTTCAACTTTATACATTTTACAAAGTGTCACCCATCATCCTCATAGTTGAACTGCCTGAAGACTGTGCTTTTTCAGGGTACAATGCTGTAATGCTTCAGAGGTTCCTGTCGCAAGATGCAGTGCAAACTGATTAAACGTGACACCGTCAGGCTGCTTCACGTTCAAAGCCGGAGACAAAAACTATTAACATCAGTGATGTCGCCATTGCAACAGTCATTTCATTCAGAAAGATCTTATTTCAAAACCAAAGAATCTCTCCTGTGTTGTCTGAGGATATTTCAACATCAAACAAATGAATCCCTGTGAAAAATGCAAATTAACTAATGTGCACACTTGCAGAAACATGCACTGACACTAGGGACAGTCCAGAACATCTGTGATCAGCATTTGTCGGAGGGATCTGTTTGAATTAGCATAGAAATCAATCTATCGCACAGTAATAAAGGCAAGTTTCATTTAATGTATTGGGAAAGATGCAAGTGAAAAGGGCAGCAGAGATTAGAATGTAACTTAATAGTTTGATATTTTCACTACCAGTGCTGCACTTTTGTAATTTACTTACAAGGGCGAGGCAGTGCACATAAAACTGCAAATGTACTTTGAGAAGCCAGATGAATAAGCGGGATATTAGAGAGATAGGAAGAAGAGGAGATGGAGAATAAATGGGGAGGGGTGAAAAAATGAAAGAGGCAGACAGGGGAACTCATTAACTTCTCTTTAATAAAGTCCAAGTCACATGGGGACCATTTCATTTTTTCATCCATGCAGTCACACAAAGGCGCTACAGACTCCACTGATCACTTCTAAAAACAGCTCAGGATTTTCACACCGATAGTCACCAAGCTATGAATACATCACAAAAGTATCCGACCTTATTATTTTTTTCAAAAACTATATGGATTTGAATCACGTGTGATTGCGTCAGACAAGTTTGAACCCTTGTGCGCATGCGTGAGTTTTTTCATGCCTGTCGGTTGCATCATTCGCCTGTGGGCAGGCTTTGAGTGAGCACTGGTCCACCCCTCCCGTCGGAATTCCTTTGTCTGACTTCTTGCTGAGAGACTGGCGCTTTGCTTGATCAAAATTTTTTCAGAAACTGTAAGGCTCCGTTGGAAGTCTCACAGGACAAGTTTGAACATGCCCAGCTGTTAAACAATTTCTCGGATACTCACTCGACTGAAAGCCATGCAATGAGCGGCTGCGTGCCGACGCGTGAATGTGTCCGCACGTCTTTCATTACAAAATCTCCTTTAACAGTGGAATGTCCGGATAAACTGCTGATCCCGACTTCTTCTGAAACTTCTCTGCTCTCTCACGACGTCCTGGGTCAACAGAGGCTTAAATTTGGAAGTTTTCAGCTCGAAACAGGCTGACGACGGCAGCTTGGGGCGCGGCGCGCCGACTGGCGCCGTGGGCTGTCCTTAAAGCGATAGTAACACTCCTTAATCTCTCATCAGCTGTTAAAAGTTTCACCGAAAACCGTCTGAATTTCTCGAATGGTGTCCACTTGGATGTGCCTTACAGTTTCTGAAAAAATTTTGATCGAGCAAAGCACCAGTCTCTCAGGAAGTTCTCAGACAAAGGAATTCCGACGGAGGAGGTGGACCAGTGCTCACTTAAAGCCTGCCCACAGGCGACTGACGCAACCGACAGGCGTGAAAAACTCATGCTACGCGCACGAGGGTTCAAGCTTGTCTGATGTAATCGCACGTGATTCAAATCCCATATAGTTTTTTGAAAAAATAAAAAGGTCGGTTTCTTTTCTAACAGACCTCATATACTAAGCAAAACTTCAAATCAACAGCAACGATATGTCAATATGTTATGTACGGCACACAATACATTATTTTAGGAAAGTCAGGCCTTCATCATTTATTGAAAATTCCTAAGTGGCTTTCCTGTAGTGACAAGGAAAGTATTTCTTCCAGTAGATTTGTAATATTTATAAAGTCCTAGGTTGTTTGCATATGTTGCTCAGTCACCAATTTGGTCTTCCCAACAGCTGTTGGCAAATGTTGAACAATATAACCAAACTGTCAGGCTCTCATTCCTTGTGCACAATGTTTTTACCTGAATCTCCTTCAGAATATAAGTATTTTAATGTCAAAGCAGTGACTGCTGCACAGTACCAAGGCTTAATTTGCCTTGCTGGAATGCGGAAACAGACTACTATAATGTTCTTGTCTGTGTCGATTCCACCCACTCTTTGATATTTCATGAATAAATATCCCAGGTATGGTCTATATTAATAGCAGTCTGCATTATTTTAACAAGTGGCAACATCCAGTGTTTAAAAATTAAGCCAATGTGAAATTGCCAAGCCGAGCAGTTCCTGAATGGCCACTTGGAGGTGGCTTCAAAAGTGAGTCTGTCCGCATAGAGCCCCATGTCAAAATTCAACTTAAAAGCAGAAATAAACATGTTTGAGTGACAACGAGTGGTGTAAGCTTGAGCAGCTAGCAGAGGGAACCAGCTGCTGTAGCTTTGAGCATGGTTTGTCCTTTCTGAGCTGTGAATTAACTGTTAAGATTACATAATAGTGTGAAATAGAGACTTATTGTTATGGAGACTTGCTTTTAAAGTAATAATTGCATAAAGCAGATCAGAGAAGAAAAATAAATCAGATTTGCATTCACGCAGATAGCCTCTGTCTGCTTGCGGTCGGAAGGACCCAACCTGGTGCAGGTTCGATACACATCGGGGTCCAGGCACAAAAAGAATCACTCTGAAATATCAGGAGTAGAGACATAGTGTGCATGACACCTTTCTTATGCTGAAAAGTCTTTGTACTTTGTTGCTGATCTGGAAAATGAGCTGATCTGTCTAAAACCATGAGCCAATCAGTTTGTGATCAGTTGCACACTAGTTTGTGGATGTCAGAAATGAATTGAAAATGACTTGAATTTAAGTGCAATTCTTGAATTTGGGTTTAATTTTGAACTGAAGTAGCAAATGGGATGCAGAATTACCAGTCCAGCATCTTCTCTTTGGACTCGCTGGTGACGGTGGCAAAGAAGAGAACACTGGACAAACTGCTGGACATTATAGACGATGTCAGTCACCCTCTGCACACAGTCATCAGCAACCAGAAGAGCTTCTTCAGCCACAGACTTTTCCTTCCCAAGTGCAGGACCAACAGACTGAAAAACTCCTTTGTCCCTCGGGCCATCAGACTGTACAACTCCTCACTCATGGGGAGGAGGAGTAACAGGAAGACAGAGGATGGGAATGAGAGGAACAGTAGTGGCTAGTAAACCAGTACCGATCAGTATGTCTGGTATTCATATTGATATTTGCAGTTTTTTTCTTCTTTTTTCACTTTTGATACTCTGCGTGTTGTTTGTGTTAGTTCCTGATTGTTTAACAGCATTTACATCCTAAAAGCCGCACAACACCGCAGAAAGGATTTTGGATGAATGTATCCAATGCAGACTTGTTCTTTCTCTGTCTTTCTGACAACATGTATGGTTTTGACTTTACATGTAGCTTGAATTGAGGTTGTTTGTCAGTTTCTTTCATTTCCAAAACCTGTTTTGGTGGCCTCCAAGACCAAAGGTGCTTGTTGTGTATTTACCCTTAAACTGAAGGAAAAATTGCACAAATCTTATTGACCAAATTAATCAACAAGAAGAAAAATAATTGATAAACTAGGTACTAGGTAGTCATATTTTATATAGTTGTATAGCTGTCCCAATCCTAATGTAATCACAACAGATCTATAAAGATCACATTGGGGTGTTTTGTTGGAAGTCTCGCTCAGTGCATGTTGTAGGCTCAATGTAACTCAATCCCACAATGAAACTCAATATCTAAAGCTACAGCCTACACACCTCAAGAAAATCTCCAAGAATGAAGCAGATTGCACACATTTTTCATCCGTTTTCAGCTCGTGCGAGATCTTCAAAGACCTAAAAAGGAAAACGGATTTCCATTCCATGATAAACATTGAAGCTTGGCACTGGGCCCAGCTCCAGATTCCGGTTGTCATTATCGTTTGCAGGATAACATCGTTCGACTCAGAGGCGTCGGAGAGGGAATGGGATGGTTGAATTCAAAGAAAGTAGCAGGGACTGCAGCAATAAAGCTTCTTTCTGCATCTGAACATCCAAGCCTTCCCCAGAGGCCAGACAGCAAGGCTAATTTAAGAAGCGTGGGCCCTGTCAGCTGTCATTAGCATGCACACTCACAGACGCAACACAAATACGTGAGTGAGCACACCTTATCCAAAAACACACATAACACATGCATGCAGCTGCACACTCGCTGTAAGAAGCTAATTCCAGAAATGTGGGCAACTGTTCAGACGTCATCATCTGCAAGTGGAGGTCAGTCGGCATGACCAGGTGCTGCTACTGTGAGGAACAAGACTGGTTTAGAGAAGTTATTAATTAGGACTATCAGATCAATGTAAGGACATTTAGAATAAGGAGTTCAGTAAGTCTTGGAGCCTAGTTCCAATTACAGGGTTGCAGTGGGTGGGGTGTCTGACACCCCAATGAAGATCTGGACCCCCTCGCATCCCTCAAAAATTGTCTTAAAACTAAGGGGGTTCAAAACAATAATATCTACATTTTACATGTGATAGCAAATATTATTTCTACAGTCATGCCCAGAAAGAATGTTGTAATATGATTTGAGGACACCAATAAATTGCCTTATCCCTTTGCTTAAAGTGCATATTGCTGGTAAATGAAGTGTCAATAAGGGGACTATTGGGTGTTATTTTTGGTGCCATATGCCTTGAGATATTAACCATCTGGGCCGACGCCGTCGTGTACGACCGGCTAAGACCAAGCTTTACTACTTTTTAATGATATGAGATAGAAACTTCCTTTTTTTTTTGGCTGAAAAGTTAACTCCGCAGACTTTCGAGCCAGCCATCGGCCATCTTTGTACTCCTCATAGAAGTTGTGTGATGACGTGGCAATGTGAGTGTCCAATCGGAATTGGTTCACCGTCACATGGTTTTTCAAAATCCAATCGTAGGGCAGATTTACCTCACGTGAAAAGCCAAAGATCACTTTTCAGGAGTGATCTGTTACTAGTTGGCCCGTTTGAATAGCTCCCTGGGTGCTCCAATGAGTACATACTATGGTCTCCATGCGCCCTGCGCCATTACACACAGCGATCAGTGAAGCAGACAGAGAGCCTCTGATGGCAATCTCATGTGCTCAAACAAAGAGTGTGTAACTATCAGGATTGCTCCACTAGTTTGCTTGTGAATGTTACTGGATAACTCTGTTGCTTTCTCGACGTAAAGCACGATTTACCATATCAATGGACAACAAAACGCATAGACCATTTTGTATATATTGTTCAAAATGTGCATTTGTGTTTATTGTTTGAACCTTTTTTGTTGTACAGTCTTTCACACAAGACCTCAAATTACCTTTATAAAGTGTCAAAACAGTTGTTTATTATAGTTTGTTGTGTGTTTTGAATAAATGTGTGTGGAAAATTATTTTTCACTTTATTTTTTCCTTGCCTATTTTTGAGTGTAAACCTTTATTACACTTATAAAACACTACTATGGCATATATATTCTGAAAGCACAGGTTGTCTTGAAAAAAAAGAGAAATAAAACTTGATTGTGGGATGCAGGGAGAGCTGTTAACAGCAATAATAAAACATTTATGCCAGGCGAGTGAACTGTCCAAAAAATGCCCTCGGACCCCAGAGGGTTAATTCATAAACACAGGGAAATTAGCTTGATTTCATCTGCCACTGATAAACATTTGCATGTGAGAAATGATGACTGTGTTGACATCACTTTTGGAACCACTCCCTCAGAACTATGTACTATTTTCATTTAAACAAATGGGAAAACCACATTTTTTTTCAGCTCAAAATCTGTTTTTTTTTTTTGTTTTTTTTATGAACTTTGATGGTGAATATGTCAAAACGGTGAATGGGTGTGTTTTTTTTTTTTTATAAAGGTCCAGCAATACCCGTCCTTATCTTTATTAGTTGTCCAGTTTTGCCACAGATAAGATTGTTGAGGTGGAAGTGGTGTGTACACACCTCCCAGAAAGAGTGGCAAAATTGCAACCAAGCATAACATGAGAAAATGGGCTTCAGAAACTTTCATTTGTGTGGCCAACAGAGCTAACCATGCTGCCTCTCCCAAAAGCATGGAACGGGATGTTTTTTTTTTTGGGGAGGGGGGTTTCTTTTTGGTTTTGCAGCTGTCACAGAAATTAGACGTCTCTGTCTCTCCCATGCTCTGCAAAGAGCCGTGACATGGACACTGGACTGGAGGTGAAATGTTTCTCTCATGCTCCGCTTGGAGCTGCGAGTCATGAAGAAAGAAGAATTTTATCTGTGTGTTTATAAGTGTGAGCATGCAGACTGAGAGAAAGTGATTGCTTTTGCAGTCTTAACGGGAAAGCCGTGACATGGACACAAACTGGCCCCTGGCCATTTCTAACAGTGTTACTTTACTGGATCAACAACTGTGGGCAATTGAATAGTCATGTGTTTGTACAATTTAATGACATTATTTAAATACAAAGCCATGTGGAACCGGAGCAGAAGTGACTACATGGCTGCCGTGTGCGAACACAGGAGAACTCAATGAGATGCATCTCTCAGGGTATCCATCCATTTTCTATACCCACTTACTCCATGCAAACACCAGACAGAAAGGCCACAGGTGGGAATAGATCCCATGACCTTCTTGCTGTGAGGCAACAGTGCTAACCACTAAGTCACCGTGCTATGCCACTCAGGGTATGTATTTATTAATACTTTGTGCTTATATTAGTTTTGTTTTTTTTCTGAATACAAAAAGCAACTCGGATTGACGTACTGGTCTAAATCCAAGCATGAAACTGTAACTGGACGCAGGCAAGTAACCTTCATGCAGCTAAATCTCTGTTCCAAATATTACATAACAATTATAGATAATAATGGCTGTGAAGCTGTGATGCATTTTTCTGATGCACTCGGGCTTATTTTACTTTTATCAGCTATATAAAGGCCCGAATGAGTTAAAGAATTGGAAGAAAGATTTATAATCTGGTACATATGTTTTTCAAAGATGCTGTTGACTGGAGTGAGCTATGTCTTTTAACATTCATTGAACATCTCATCTGCCTGCCTCACTCCTAGTATTGCAATGGGGCTTTTTCATCCATGGCGTGTTGCCTGAAGTTACTGTTTAACTAATTTTAGTGAGCTGAAACCAGCATTTGCCTTAGCTAACATTAGCCAACTAATATGTATGGACTCCCATAATTTTCATTGCAGAATTCTCAATGTGCCTGGGAGCAACTCTGGTTCTGTATGTTGGTAACTGTTTAAAGATGACAATTACATATGATTATTGCATAAAACATTGCTATATATTCGTAAGACACACCGAGATAATTACTGACATCACACTACTTTCGCTGATAATGTTATGTTATTCAGACAACAATTTCATTCCTTAATTTGTTTCATAAAATGTTTTGCCCCTTTCATTTTCATTTATTCAGAGTAACCAATGTCAGTTACAAGTAAAAAAATAAATACATAAAGCATCAACTGTTAACATGTTTGTTTGTTTATTTATATATTTTACTGTTTTACAAAGAAGTGGCAAAATTTGCTCTTGTTAATGGGTGCCAATACAAACAAGTGCAAAGCTTTTTTTGTCAAAAATAAAATGCAAACTTTTGTTGTTGTTGTTGGTTTGTTTGTTTCTTCTTCTGGTTGTTGCAGAAAGCATCAAACACAAAAAATGCACAAAATAACTGTTTTCTGGCCCTTAATTTATAAACAGGCACATTTTTCACATAGAATTAATACAAACAAACAAAAACATTGCAATAATCTATGAGTTTGAAAACATAATTTCATTGAAATGGATTAAATTAAGTCACATTATTAACTTTTGATAACATTCAATTATTTTTTGAGAAAAAGTTGATCTGGACATGCTGGTGCATTCATGGATCCCAACAGGGTATATCATTATTTTGGGAAGCAGGGGCATGATGGATTTTGCATAAATATAAGAGGATGCAAAAGAAAATGTTTGAGAACTACTGACAACCAGAAAGGCACATTTTCTCTCTTTCTTTACATATTTTACTCAGTCACATAAACTTCACTGAGACCTGTGTATTTTTATCAGAGATGGAAGTTTCTGGAAATTACTTGCGTGTTGAACATTTCTGGGTTATTTTTGATAGCATACCTCAGAATCCATTAATGCTCCACATGCAAACAATCAGTGACAGTAATTTAATTTAACCTTTATTTAACCAGGTTAGTCCAATTGAGATCGAGATCTCTTTTGCAAGGGAGACCTGAGCAATTATTTAGATTCCAATTCAAATAACCTGCATGTCTTTAAATCAAATCAAATCAATTTTATTTATATAGCGCCAAATCACAACAAACAGTTGCCCCAAGGCGCTTTATATTGTAAGGCAAAGCCATACAATAATTACGGAAAAACCCCAACGGTCAAAACGACCCCCTGTGAGCAAGCACTTGGCGACAGTGGGAAGGAAAAACTCCATTTTAACAGGAAGAAACCTCCAGCAGAACCAGGCTCAGGGAGGGGCAGTCTTCTGCTGGGACTGGTTGGGGCTGAGGGAGAGAACCAGGAAAAAGACATGCTGTGGAGGGGAGCAGAGATCAATCACTAATGATTAAATGCAGAGTGGTGCATACAGAGCAAAAAGAGAAAGAAACACTCAGTGCATCATGGGAACCCCCCAGCAGTCTAAGTCTATAGCAGCATAACTAAGGGATGGTTCAGGGTCACTTGATCCAGCCCTAACTATAAGCTTTAGCAAAAAGGAAAGTTTTAAGCCTAATCTTAAAAGTAGAGAGGGTGTCTGTCTCCCTGATCCGAATTGGGAGCTGGTTCCAGAGGAGAAGAGGGAAGGAAAATGTGGGAGGAAACCGGAGCACCCAGGGGGAAACCCACACAAACACAGGGAGAACATGCAAACTCCACACAGAAAGGCCACAAGCAGGAATTAAACCCATGGTCTTCTTGCTATAAGGTAACAGTGTTCACCACTAAGCCACCATGATTCCATTGCACTGTGTAATGCACTGTGTTGGTTTGCAAACTGCCAATAAACTTGAAAGAAGAAGAAGAAAGAAGAAGAAGAAGAAGAAGAAGAAGAAGAAGAAGAAGAAGAAGAAGAAGGGCTTGTGTCTGCAGCATAGCCCAAGCAGAGGGTCACCCCCTTGAGTCTGGTCTGCTTGAGGTTTCTTCCTCAGAGGGAGTTTTTCCTTACCACTGTTGCCTGTGTGCTTGCTCTGGGAGTTGGTAAGGTTAGACTTTACTTGTATGAAGCGCCTTGAGGCAGCTTTTTTTGTGATTTGTCGCTATATAAATGAAATAAATAAATAAATAAAAACGGTTATTTTTGTTTTCCTGGCCTGTGTCGGATTTATAGTCTGTGGTCTGTCTTTCACAATGTTTGTATTTGTAAAATTCAATGAATGCCTACTGTTAACGAGAAAATCGTGAGGTGGACCAGCTTGCAGCCATGTGTGTTGCTGGTTTGTGTACTGTGCTAATCTCAGCTACCGGAGTAAGTCTGGTGGAGGAACGGCATTTACTGTAATGCTGGAAACATATCTGATGAGACGTCAGAGTGGATATTAAAACCCTCTGGGGTCCGAGGGCATTTTTTGGACAGTTCACTTGCCTGGCATATGAGGTCTATTAGAAAATTATCCGACCTTATTATTTTTTTCAAAAACCATATGGATTTGAATCACGTGTGATTACATCAGACATGCTTGAACCCTCGTGGGCATGCAAGAGTTTTTTCACGCCTGTCGGTTACGTCATTTGCCTGTGGGCATTCTGAGTGAGGAGTGGCCCACCCTCTCGTCGAGTGGACACCATTCGATAAATTCAGCTGGTTTTCGGTAAAAATTTTAACGGCTGATGAGAGATTTTGGTCTGGTAGTGTCGCCGTAAGGACGGCCCATGGTGCCTGACGGCAATCTGCGCTTCGAGGTGGCAGCGTCTCGCCGTTTCAAGTTGAAAACTTCCACATTTCAGGCTCTGTTGATCCAGAAAGTCGTCAGAGAACAGAGAACTTTCAGAAGAAGTCGGCATGAGGAGTTTATTCGGACATTCCATTGTTAACGGACATTTTGTAATGAAAGAACGTGCGGGCAGAGTCGCATGTCGGGCAGGACCCGACCGCGGGGGGTCGCGACAGGAAAAACACCATTGGAAACCTTAACGGGCAAGTTGGAACATGCCCAAGCTGTTAAACAATTTCTCAGTTACTCACTTGTTGAAAGCCATCAAAAGCCACCTGAATTTTACAAATGGTTTTCAACACGGAGGTGTTTTTCCTGTCGCGGCGCACACAGATTCGCCGAGTCGTCACGGAAACGACTTGGCGAATTTGCGCGCACGTTTTTCATTAAAAAATGTCCTTAAACAGTGGAATGTCCGCATAAAGTCCTCATGACGGCCTCTTCTGAATCTTCTCTGTTCTCTCACAACATCCTGGGTGAATTAAGCCTTAAATTAGGATGTTTTGAGGTCGAAACAGGCCGACGATGGCGCCTGGAAGCGCTGCGCGACGTCCCGCTCCATGGGAAGTCCTTACACCGACAGAAACACCCCATAATCTCTCATCAGCCATTAAACTTTTCACCGAAAACCAGCTTAATTTCTCGAATAGTGTCCACTCGGATATCCCTCACAGGTCCAGAAAAATTTTGATAAAGCAACGCACGCCGTCTCGAGCAGCGTGTGAAACAAAGGAATTCAGCCGACGAGGGCGGGACCACATCTCACTCAAGGCCTGCCCACAGGAAATGACTGTCACCAACACTCGTGAAAAAACTCACGCATGCACATGAGGGTTCAAGCATGATTGGTGTAATCGCACGTCATTCAAATCCATATAGTTTTTTTTTTAAATAAAAGGTAGGATAGTTTTCTAATTAGACCTCGTAAATGTTTTATTATTGCTGTACCAGCTCTCTCCGCATCCCACAATCAAGTTTTAGTCTCTTTTTTCAGGACAAACCTGTGCGTCATAATATAAATGCATTTGTTGTGTTTTATAAGGTAATAAAGGTTTACAATCAAAATAAGGAGGGAAAAAGTAAAAGTGGAAAATAATTTTCCACACACATTTATTCAAAACACACAGCAAACTATAAACTGTTTTGACACTTTATAAAGGTAAGCTGAGGTCTTCTGTGAAAGACTGTATAACAAAAGGTTCAAACAATAAACACAACTGCACATTTGAACAATGTATACAAAATGGTCTAGCATTTTTTTGTGTTTTTGAGTTATCCAGTAACATTCGCATGCAAACTAGTGGATCAATCCTGTAGTATGCATTTTTGTTTGAGCACGCGAGCTTGTCATCAGAGGCTCTCCGTCTGAGCCATCTACTTTCAGTGTTCGCCTGTGAGTAATGGCACAGGATGCATTTGGAGCCCACTAGTATGTGCTCATTGGAGCACTCAGGGGGTAGTCAAACGGGCCAACTAGTACTATATCACTCCTGAAAACGATCTTGGCTTTTCACGTGAGGTGAATCTGCCCTATGATTGGATATTGGAAAACCATGTGATGGTGAACCAATTCCGACTGGACACTCACATTGCACACGTCATCACACAGCTCTATGAGGAGTACAAAGATGGCCGATGGCTGGCTCCAAGTCCACAGAGTTAACTTTTCAGCAAAAAAAAAAAGGAAGTTCTATCTCATATCCTTTAAAAAGTTATTTATAATTTAGTAAAGCTTGGTCTTAGCGTTGTATACGATGGCTAAGACAAGAGGGGTAAGTATCTCTTTTTCACACGTGATTCAAGACTCAAAGATAACGAAACGCTGCGCCACTCAACCACACAACAGCGAATGAGAGATGCCGTGTTCATCAGGAATAAATTAAAATGAGGCTGGTTCATCCAAAAGGACCAAAATGCTGATCCCAACTATTTTTTAATAATCATTTTCACAGAAAGGCCAACACTCCTGGCAGGTCGTTGATCTACTATATACTTTGACAGAATTCCTTGTCAGTGACCTTATTCAAGTTATTTCACACAAATCAAACTCTTGTCTTTGGAATAAATTTACTTCAAACTGTCTCCATGCAAACGTGATATGTTAGCCGCTAAATCGCTTGTAATGGTTTTCTTCTGTTACTGGGTGTGAAATATTCATGTGACTTAAAATATGATATTTAACATGCTCATACAAGTCAGATATTGATGTAAAAAACACTTAATTTTGTGAGTACTCCCAGAAATGCTGACATCAACAGTGGATGGAAAATCTGTTACTGTGTTTCCTATTCATAGACAATTAGATTAGATTAGATTAGACAGAACTTGATTGATCCCTTGGGAAGACTTCCTCAGGGAAACTGAGGTTCCATTAGCATTGTATCGCAGCATACAGGGTAAGAATCATACAGAGTACAAAAAGTGAAATAAAAACAGCTTGTAAATATAAACATGAATACGACACCAATTCCAATTAAGTTGGGATGTTGTGAAAAATGTCAATAAAACAGAATACACTGATTTGCAAATCCCCTTCAACCTATATTCAATGAATACACCACAAGACAATAAACAAACTGATAAACTTTACTGGGTTTTTGTACAAATATTGCTCATTTTAAATGGATGCCTGCAACATGTTTCAAAAAAGCTGGGATAGTGGTATGTTTATCACTGTGTTACATCACCTTCCCCTTCTAACAACACTCAATAAGCGTTTGGAAACTCTGAGGACACTAATTGTCGAAGCTTTTGTCGGTGGAATTCTTTTCCCATTCCTGCTTGATGTATAACTTCAGTTGTCAAACAGTCCGGGGTCTCCGTTGTCATATTTTGCGCTTCATAATGCGCAGGCCAGTCAAGTACCTACACTCTTTTACTACGAAGCCACGCTGTTGTAACATGTGCAGAATGTGGCATCAGCATTGTCTTGCTGAAATAAGCAGGGACGTCCATGAAAAGACGTTGCTTGGATGGCAGCATGTGTTGCTCCAAAACCTGGATGTACCTTTCAGCATTGATGGTGCCATCAACAATGTGTAAGTTGATCATGCCATGGGCACTAACACACACCCCATCCATCACAGATGCTGGCTTTTGAACTGATGTCCATGATTTCCAAAAACAATTTCCACTTTGCATCTGTCCATTTCAAATGAGCTCAGGCCCAGAGAAGTGGCGGCGTTTCTGGATGTTGTGATGTATGGCTTTAGCTTTGCAAGGTGGAGTTTTAACTAGATGTAGCAACAAAGTGTGTTAACTGACAATGATTTTCTGAATTGTGCATGAGCCCACGCGGGTAACATCCTTTACACAATGATGTCTGTTTTTAATGCAGTGCCGCCTGAGGGATCGAAGGTCACGGACATTCAATGTTGGTTTTCGGCCTTGCCGCTTACGTATAGAAAGTTCTCCAGATTCTCTGAATCTTATGATTATATTATGGACTGTAGATGATGGAATCCCTACATTCCTTGCAACTGAATGTTGAGAAACATTGTTCTTAAACTGTTGGACTATATTTTCATGCAGTTGTTCACAAGTGGTGATCCTCACCCCATCTTTGATTGTGAATGGCTGAGACTTTTGGGGATGCATCTTTTATACCCAATCATGACACTTAACTGTTTCCAATTAGGTGTTCTTTGAGCATTCATCAACTTTCCCAGTCTTCTGTTGCCCCTGTCCCAACATATCAGTCAACAGTCATGAAGATTCCACGTCTGCTTCAACAGGCTCGCCAACCATTTTGTGTTACGTCACGTCCTGCGCCACTAGATCAAAGTGACTTTAAACTGTGATCAGATCTTTTTAATGAACATGATGCATCAGCTGCCACCAAAGGAATACAGCAGTCTTTGCAATCTTTTTTTTTTTTGTCCCTGCTGACTGCGTGTGGGAATTAATTTTCCCAACATAGCGTATGACATTTTTTCAAGCAGATTTCCATCTCATTGTCACATCGTGCACGAGTGTTGGTTCATTCATACGATACACCTTTGGGTTTGGCACTGCAATGCATTAGCATTTTAGAATAAATTAGCATACTCAAAGGGAGCTGCTGCGACATTGATTACAAGTAACCGTGTGCATTTAGATGCCAACACTGCATCTGATCACACACAATATCCCGTCTGTCCTCCCCCATCTTGCATGTACACGCACCTTGCCTCAGCAAGGCAGCCCCACCCCCTGCTGTGGCGCAGGTGCTATGTCGTGAATCTCACTCTCTACATGCACTCAAACATGCATGCAAACTCACACAAATACATGCACATAAATACACACAAATTGTATCAAAAGCAGAGCTGTGAAGCAAAGGTGACAGGTCTCTGGTTCTGTGCCATCTTCAGCAAATGTAGCGCTAATTGCCATTCCCCTACTGTTAGGGACCAGCATGGATCCAACATGGAGTCCATCTGGACCCCAACATTGAGTCATCTCGTGCCCATTCGACAGTTTAGTTTTTTGTTAATAGCAGTTTCTGAATTTACTGTGCATCCAGAAAGTATTCACAGTGCTTCACTTTTTTCCACATTTTATGTTACAGCCTTACTCCAAAATGGATGAAATTCATTTTTTCCCTAAAAATTCTACACACAATACCCCATAATGACAATGTGAAAAAGGTTTTTTTTCAAATTTATAAAAAATTTAAAAAAACTAAGAAATCACACATTCATAAGTATTCACAGCCTTTTCCATGAAGCTCAAAACTGAGCTCAGGTGCATCCTGTTTCAACTGATCGTCCTTGAGATGTTTCTACAGCTTAATTGGAGTCCACCTGGGGTAAATTCAGTTAATTGGACAAGATTTGGAAAAGGCACACACATGTCTACATATAAGGTCCCACAGTTGACAGTGCATGTCAGAGCACAAATGAAGCATGAAGCCAAAAGAATTGCCCCAAAACCTCCAAGGCAGGATTGTCTCAAGGCACAAATCTCGGGAAGGGTACAGATACATTTCTGCTGCTTTGAAGGTCCCAATGAGCACAGTAGCCTCCAATGAAGTTCAGATCCCCCCAGAAGTCTTCCTAGAACTGGTTGCCCATCTAAACTGATTGATCGAGGGAGAAGGGCCTTAGTTAGGGAGGTGACCAAGAACCTGATGGTCACTGTCAGAGCTTCAGCATTCCTCTGTGGAGAGAGAACAACCTTCCAAAAGGACAATCTTCTCTGCAGCAATCCACCAATTAGGCCTGTATGGTAGAGTGGCCAGATGGAAGCCACTCCTTATTAAAAAAAACACATGGCAGCCCACCTGGAGTTTACCTTAAGGCACCTGAAGGACTCTCAGACCATGAGTAACAAAATTATCTGGTCTGATGAGACAAAGCTTGAAACTCTGTGGCATGAAAGCCAGGCATCATGTTTGGAGGAAGGAACGATGGCACCATCCCTACAGTGAAGCATGGTGATGGCAGCATTATGTTGTGGGGATGTTTTTCAGCGGCAGGAACTGGGAGACTAGTCAGGATTGAGGGAAAGATGAATGCAGCAATGTACAGAGACATCCTGGTTGAAAACTTGCTTCAGAGGGCTCTTGACCTCAGACTTGGACGACGGGTCATCTTTCAGCAGGGAAATTAATTTAGTGTATATAGCGCCAAATTGCCAAAAAAAAAAGAAAAAAAATATTTTTCATGTTATCATTATGGGGTGTTGTGGGTAGAATTTTGAGGGAAAAAATGAATTTACCCTGATTCGGAATAAGGCTGTAACGTAACACAATGTGGTAAAAGTGAAGTGATGTGAATACTTTCCAGTTACACCGTATCGCCACTGTGCATTCAGTTCCAGATAACACACCTGAAATTGGCAGCACAGGCCCACATAGAAGCTGGTGTTGTTACGGCAACAGCTGATTCAAGCAGAGACAGACTTCAGTGTGACACATCTAACAATTCTGTCATCTGATTGACAGGCTGGGCAAGGCTCCAATTCGCACATCTAGCACACGACAGGATGTGGTGCACATACAGCGCTGAGGGTCAGCGGTTCAGACGCCACACTCAGATGCACAAAAATCCCACACACGCACACCTCTCCACTGAATGTGGACAAAAACTATTTGCTTCCATAAAACCCTCCTGTGACTTATAGAATATTCCAGTATTACGTGGGCCTGAGGAGAGCCATGTTCTCTCCCGGTTAGCCTGTCATCAGCGGTATTGTGCTGCATTGTCTGGGAGCCAGCCTAAATGGGGCGCTTTCAGGAGTATTTTCAGGTACTTTCATGGAAGAATGAAGAGGATATTCATATCACATTTCAGTTTTTCTATCGCTGAGCAAACACAGTTTGGACAATACACATGCACACACACAAAATGCGCATCGGCACTTCCTATTCTGACCTGAACAAGCGAGTCAAGAGCATTCCTGGTCCCAGCGATTTCCTCCACCTTGTCCCAAAAGACAGGATCGCATTACAAATGCCTGGCTGTTATCTCTCGCAGAGGCAGCAGCCAACATAAAAAGACACACTACAAAATGAATGTTATTACCTTTTCCGCAAGACAGCTACAATTCTGGAAGTCAACCTTTTTTTTTTTGCAACGTTGGGATGAGATTCAGTTTCCATGACTGTCGTTACAAAACAAATCTGATTTGCATGAATTTCTTAAAGCATCTGGCATTACTCAGCAGCCGACTTGAGTTAAACTCTCATTGGCCTGATGGAATGTCAAATCCAAAGCAATCAAGAGTTGAGTAGAAACAGCCCAGACTGAAAACCTGATCTACTGTCCGACTCGCAGCAGAGGATGTAAGAGTTTCGTCAGTTCACTAATCTCCAACGGAGACTGTTGTGCTCTCGGTAGAGCGCGCATGTCAACACTGGTTCACGTCTACCCTGCACAAAGGTTCAGGGGCCCCTAACCGGGACAAGTACAGCACGCTACTCAGTGTGACCTTGAAAGAAATGTATTTAACCTCCACTTCCCGCCAGCCATGTGAGCTCCAATGTCTGTTCAACAGTGTCGTATTGTGCATTTGTTTCTACCTTTTGCATTCAAATATGGTTCAGGTTTCATGTTTAAGTGATTGGGATTTAGCACTATTTATTGATAAAATAATATAGCAGCAGGGGTGGTGGCCAAGTGGTTAGTGCACTTGGTTTCAGTGCAGAAGGTTCCCAGTTCAAATCCCACCCCTGCCACATTTCTCCATGTGATGTGGAGTTGCGCACGGAAGGGCATCCATCGTAAAACTTTCAATTCAACATGCAGATCCATCTCAGATTTCCTTGTGGCAACCCAGAATGCAAAACAAGGGAGCAGCCGAATGGACTTACTATTGGTAAAAAAATATAGATTTCATTACCATGTGTTCATTAGCGCATAATTACCTGCAACAATAAATCAATGTGTTTTCACGAAAGCAGACTCCCTCATGGAGGCTGCCATGGAGGAATGAAACCACTGAGGGACTTGCTTTAAAAAGCTACGTTTCCAGCCATGACAAGGAATTAAAGTGTTTTCAGATGTTGTTTTCCAAAATCAGATAGCTTTATGTGGAAGTTTTTGTCAGACTGTGATGATGAATCCTACTGAAACGAACAGGTAAGATTAAGACTTTATATTTACTCCATGTGTGGATGGTTTTAATATTTTAAACAGTCTGTTTGCATGAAGACCGCGGCTTTCAGCCAATCAATGGTAGCATTAATGGATGTATTTTGACTTATGAATAAATTACAAGAAATGTGTGTCAACAATCGCATAACTTACCTACAAGTTATGTCCCAGATGTGCGGGATGTATGAGTCATACACTGGCATACATGGAAAAAATTGTGCATGCCTAAAAGTTTTCTAGGAACTCGGCATATTACGACATAAATCAGCGTGCTTCAATGTGCTCTTACCTTATAAAAATCTTACACATAACTTAGACATACGCCCACGTATACCAGCATTTTTAATATGGTCGGCATACACTAGCTAAATCGTCAAGGTGTGACAGGGGTGTTCAATTTAATTTAATTTATTAATTTATATAGCGCCAACTCACGACAAAGTCGAATAACAGCAGGTAGATTGTTCCAAACAGCCGGACCACGGTAGGAGAAGGCTCTATACCCCACAGACTTTTTGTTCATCCTCGGAACACACAGAAGCCCTGCACCCTGCGAACGCAAGGGCCTCGCAGGTACGTAGGGCTTAACCAAGTCCGCCAGGTAGGAAGGTGCCAGTCCATGAACAATTTTATAAACCAACAATAAAACTTTAAAATCCGATCTGGCAGAAACCGGTAGCCAATGAAGGGATGCCAGAATGGGAGTAATGTGGTCAAACCTTCTACTTTGTAACAAAAGTCTGGCAGCAGCATTCTGTACCAACTGAAGTCCTCGAATGCTAGACTGCGGCAGGTCAGAAAATAAAGCATTACAATAATCCAGTCTGGAAGAAATAAATGCATGTATCAAAGTCTCAGCATCAGCCATAGACAGGATGGGACGAATCCTCGCCACATTTCGCAGATGAAAGAAGGCAGTTGTTAAGGATTTTATATATATATATATATATATGTTATCACTGTTAAACATTTGTACCTTTTGTCTTCTTTCTGATGAGAACGGTGTTGTGCTGTTTGCACTTAAACCCGAGAATGTACGTGTTATTCAACCTTGTTTTAGCATGCTGGGGTCAATCTGAACTGGGAATGAGAAGCTGGATGTACTTATTATTATTCTGATTGTGATGTGATGCTTAGTGTTCCAGGCAGATGCAGAACAGCTGATAACTGCGAACGAGATGTGCTGACCTTCGACGATAAGAGTAAAAGAAAAGAAACTGTTTTGCTTACAGCTGCACTTATTGACGTGTGTGTTTATGTTACGGGAAGAAACTTGTCTTGCGTCATTCCCCCACCCTTAGGACAAGTTTTTGTTTATGTGATGAGGGATTCACTAATAAAAAGAGCGAAGCGCAGGCCAGACTTTAGTGTAGCTTTGGTGTATAGCCTGACTGCACTCCGCGCGTAAAATTTGACTTTCTGTCTCACTGGTGGTTCTTGACTCTGTTTGTCTTATCAAAGGTTTTAAGAATGTTTGGAGGAGAAAATACCCAACAGCAGTCCTCGTAATGTCTTTAATGTGGGGGCCAAAAGACAATGTAGGATCGAAAAGTACTCCAAGATTCCTCACTTCGTCCGTATGATGCACAACACACGAACCAAAATTAAGCGCCAACTGATCAAAATGTTAGGTGTTATTAAGTCCCTTTGGTTTCTCCATTGTTTTCATTCGTGTGTTGGCGACCCTCCTGTCCTGTGCACCAACAGCATTTCTTGTATATTGAAATCATGGTCATCACAGTAGATCCAGTGTAGATCTGCATGTTGATTTGACACACGTTTACATGGGCTGCCCTTCCTGACACAACTCCATATTACATGGAGAAATGGGAAGGTGTGGGGTTTTGAACCCAGAACCTTCCACATTGGAAAGAAGTGCAGTTAACCAACTAGCCACCACCCTTGCCCTCAAACGAATGCCTGTTTTAACAAAGAATTTTACTGGCTTACATCATATCGCATCAAATTGAATTGCATCACATAGCTCAAGACAGGGCCTAAACGTGAGGCAGAAAACCCCCCATGTAAAGGTGCAGTTGTGTTTTTGAAAGGAGTGTCCCTTCAAACTGCCATCTTCCACAGAAAACTGAACAATGCCTCACACCTGAAAATACCTCACACCTGGCATCCTGTTGAGGTTTATATTAAATAAATGTGATGAATAATTTGCAAAATGTGACATCAGCCAGCCATTCTTTGAGTAACACACTTTCAAACTGTTCTGCAGTGTTGCTTTTTCATCCTGTTAAATGTTCACAAAAACACTAAGACATGCATGAGGAATAAGACAAATCATGTCTGTTCAAAAGAAACGCAGCCAATCCATCACACGCACGCATCTCAAATAAACAGAGGATGCTCACGGCATCCGTCATTCCCGTCTATTCTGTGATCCATGATATGATCACAATGCTCATACGTCCTACATGATTCACAGTCAATCTTTAGAGCTGAGGCGACACACCGACAGCAAAAGATGCTTCTTGTCTTTCTTCTCTTCTTATCCCCCCCTCCCTCCTTGCTGGAAGCACTGTGACCATCCATCATTCTTTCCCTTCACTTTAGAAGCAACCATGTGATGTTTATCAAAGGAAGTCGATTTTCAAGCAGTTACCTGAGTCACAATTGATTGAAAATGTCTCCAAATGCAAGTCACTTTCAACACGCTCTCAACGTTTTCAGGTGTCCTCTTTCGTCCCAATCGCTGACAGGTGTCTGAAAGCCCTTTGAAAGCATGCCGAGCGATTTCCACGCTGCTCACATCTGAACTCGCACAGTGACCTTGTCAGGAGTCATAACCGTTAAATGACGTGCGGCAATCCTGTGAAGAACGATGGCGTGTTTTAGAATTATCCCAGGAGTGGGACACAGGTTACGTCTGCAGCAAAGCCTAGTACCCATTTAATGCTGAGTGGATGAAGACAGTGTAAATGAAGGGTCTTGACAAAGGACAGGCAGGTAGCATGACCGAGTATCAAACCCAGGTCTGCATATTGGTGTCCCAACTCCTTATCCCAAAGAGGTACATGCTGTGTGAGTCATCCATCCAATTACTCTAATCAAAGGCCACTGCCTATTCCAGCAGTCATAGGGTGCGAGGCAGGGTACACCTCGTACAAGATGCCAGTCTGTCTCAGGGCTGTCTGAAGTCAGCAGATCTCAAAACTGAATGGGTGAAGGAGAACAAGGTAACCAGTGAGGGAAGCCACCAAAACACCCATGACAAATACCCTTGGCTGTTGAAGTTAGCAGCTTCAGACTCATCCAGGGTGTAATCACAGACCCCAGAGAGTCCACAGAGAACACCTGCAGATGGGGCCAAAAATGATTCATACCAAAAGTGAAAAATAGTCAAGCTATTAGGTATCGATTGTAAACAACCATATTTTCCAGAGTCTAAGTTGCACCGGAATATAAGTCACACAGGTTAAAAAAATGGCTCCTGAACAGAAGAAAAACATATATAAGTCGCACAGGAGTATAAATCAGACCTTTTTCTGTGTTATGTGCTCTTTAATTTGATATTTTTGTGCATTGTTGTAGTCATTTTGCTTTATGCTTTGATTCTTGGGAAAGTTCTACATAAATAGTTATTGAAATTATTATTATTAATAACAAACTTGGAAATTTTTGGTATATAAATTTAACCGGATTATAAATCATAGGGCCTCAGAAACTAGCAAAAAAAAAAAAAAAAAAAAAGGATTCATAGTCTGGAAAATACGGTAATATGTGTTCAAATGAACATTTCTTTTTTTTTTTTTTTTCATTTTTGTTACACATTTAGTCAAAATCACAGGAGAAAGAAAAAAAAAATCTGCTTACTTTTTATCTCACTTGCTAAAATTTGAAAAGCATTTCCACACATGGGGCTCTGATGTGTAAGGCTGAACTGGAATCAATTAATCATGCCTTTATTTAATCTCTGGTGGATTACTGTAATTCCCTTTTCACCTAGTTTAATAAAATATCTTTGAATTGTCTTCAAACAAGCCATAATTCTGCAGCAAGCCTTTTATCTAAGTCAACAAGGAGGTCTCATATTCCTCCAGTTTGATTTTCCCCTTCATTGGATCACAGCAACTTCCAGAATTTATTATAAAATTCTGACTGAAACTGTTAGAACTTTGCAGGGGCAGGAACTTCAGCATATCTTAGACCTCTTGCAGATCATATCCCCAGTAATTATTTCAGCTCTTCAGGTAAAGGTTATTTGAGGGTCTCCTATCCACTTTGAAACCTGCTGTTGCAGTATTCTACGTAGAACCAGGTGCTCTGCCACTACTATTTCTGTGGAGTCTGTGGGTGGGGTCTGGGGTTTATAACAGACATCCAGAGATTTTGATTTAAATGGGCATTTGGGTAGGATTTAAATACATTGCATTTCTTTTGCACTTTTCCATCTGCTCTAAATCCTCAAAGTGCTTTACAGTGATGCCTCACATTCACCCATTCACACACACACCAATGTCAGGATGCTGCCACACAAGGTGCTCTACTGCCCATTTGGATCAACTTGGTGATTATGGACCATCCCCAAGTGATGTTACTGATTTTCCTATTTGACAAGGAGAATCAAAGCTACCCCATTAACCTCTAGAACATCACTTCCCCATGTGGATAGTATTTCTTGTTTGTTACGTATTTTCTATGTATAGAGCGTTCCTTGAGTGAAGCATGGGTGGCTCAGGTGTTTAATGAAAGAAGCTTCATCTTTGAGTCCAAACCAGCAAAGCTAACAAGCTAAAATCTATTCAGGTACTTATTAAATCATATTTTTGTGCACTGTGCAGTGGTTCTCCAAATGATTTGTTTTGGTATGCACATTAAAAATTAAGAGCCGCTTATTATCTCAATAATCATGCTTTAAATGGGCCTAGCAGATCAGGCTACTGATAGCTGCTAAAAGTGTTAACACCATTAGCATACAACGTGAAATAAGATGAGAGTTTAATTTTTGTCACAAAACAACAGATACAGCCTCCACAACAGCTAGGAGCCGCTGCAAGGGGCTACTACTGACATTATGAGATTTGGGATCGCCCCGCTGCAGTCACTCAAAGCAGCCACGCTCCTCAATATTTTATTTATTTAACCTTTATTTAACCAGGTTAGTCCCATTGAGACTGAGACTTCTTTTGCAAATGAGATCTGGACAATTCTAAAGTTTCCAAATCACTTAACCTGCATGTCTTTAAATGTGGGAGGAAACCCAAGCAAACATGGGGATAACATGCAAACTCCACACAGAAAGGCCACAGGTGGGAATCAAACCCATGACCTTCTTGCTGTGAGGCAACAGTGTGCACCACTAAGCCACCATGCTGCCCTATACATAACTTTATGGATTAAAATGTCTTATACTTAGAAGTTATAAATAAATCCACCCCCTGTACAGTTGTCATGATGAAGGAAACTACATATTGAGACCAAAACTGTTTTTTGTACCAGGCTGTAAATGTGTTTCTTTCTGGTCTAAAGTTGGACATTTTAACATGGACTTGAATGGAAACCTGCTCACTTTTGAAGCCAGTCTCAAGTGGCCAGTCAAGGAACTGCAACATTTTCTTGTTCCAGGTCGGCTTCCTCTGAGACTATCGAAGCTTAACTCTTGGTAAGACCATCTTGCATTTGCTGTACCGCCATTAGTTACTGCCACTAAACACACAGTAACTTGTTATTACACCCACAAAAAACATTTATATCCTCCATCACTTACTAACATGACGTTTTAGCAATCAGACAATAAATATATACTCTGGAGGTTTTGCTACTCATTTTTTTCCCCCAGAAATCAGTGTTTTCTTGCAGTATTATTATTTTTTTTATACATATACTTATTCTGCACTACCTTGTAAGGCTGCCACTCCCTACAGCGCATGCTTTCTTGCCACAACCTGTTCTTCTTGGCCTTGTTCCTGTACTCATCCAGGCTTTTGTTGCAGAATAGAGGGTGGTCTTGATACCACTGAGTCACCTCCTGGTCTTTGGCCTGATCCAGTTTCAAATGTGGCTTTCTGCTGTTTTTTTGTGTGAGTGTTTTTCCAGTCCAATGCAATCCAAACTCACACCAAATTGCTTTCAAAACCCAGTGGTCCAGTCCAAAAATAATATAGCAAAGTACACTACAAATAACATACAACATATTACACAGTCAGGCACAAACCGCTGATACTACAATGGCCAAACAATGCTCTACAGATGGGTTTCTCAATAGGTCTGATAAGCACTTTAGTACAAATTACTACTTAATATTGATATCTTTACAAATACTGTACCTTTGTTTACTCAGTTGCATATACCTATGTTACTATGTCAGACTTTGGAGTCACTTTTAAACCATGTGAGAATCATTTTAAATTGGAATACGATAAGTAGTAACAATGTGATATTGAAAATGGACAATATAGAGGCGCATCAAAATCTGAATCACGACAAGGTGAGAATTTCACACTTTGAAGTGAATACCCCCAGCCTGGTAATATTGAGACTGGAGAATTCAAACTTTTCAAATTGAAAATTATGCAGGGGAAATGTGAAAAATAATCTGTAATCTCCCACATGTTCAATTATCTTTCTGTACATTATTTTTTCTTCCAAATAATTTGATTACACTTTCATAACATGTAGTGTGCCAATGACACACAAACATTTCAGATTAATTTCACTAATCGATTATTCTACAGAGAGTCAAACCAGAAACAGTACTAAAAGATTTTCATTTTTTCTTTGGACTTCAGGACACAAGGTTGGATGGGACCCCAAGTGGAAGCGTTGTGCGGTGCATCAACAAAGTATTGAGCAAAGTGTGTGAATACTTATGTACATGTGATTTCTTAGGGGTTTTCTTAATTTTAATTTTAATACATTTGCAAAATAAAAAAAATATGTTTTGTCATGTTGTTATTATGGGGTGTTGTGAGTATAATTTTGAGGGAAAAATGAATTTACTTAATTTTGGAATAAGGCTGTAATGTAATAAAATGTGGAAAAAGTGAAGGGCTATGAATACTTCCCGGATGCACTAGTCTGTGCTGAGGGCATCAGAAAACGTATTTGGTCATGTATATAATATTAAAGGATTATTAACTGACTGTGGGGTCTGTATGGGGAAATATCAGACCGACGTGTTGTCAGTACAGACCGAGTGTCAGCAATTTATTTGTATGTTACTGCTGCAAATAAGTATTTGAACACCTGTGAAAATCAATGTTAATATTTGGTACAGTAGCCTTTGTTTGCAATTACAGAGGTCAAACGTTTCCTGTAGTTTTTCACCAGGTTTGCACATGCTGCAGCAGGGATTTTGGTCCACTCCTCCATACAGATCTTCTCTAGATCTTTCAGGTTTGGAGTTTCAGCTCCCTCCAAAGATTTTCTATTGAGTTCAGGTCTGGAGACTGGCCAGGCCACTCCAGGACCTTGAAATTCTTCTTATGGAGCCCCTCCTTAGTTTCCCTGATTGTGTGTTGTGAGTCATTGTCATGCTGGAAGACCCAGTCACATCCTTACCCCACAAAGTGAGATCTTGCATGGAATCCCAGACTGAGGGAGATTGACAGTCATCTTGTGTTTCTTCCACTTTCTAATAAATAATCATAACAGTTGTTGTCTTCTACCAAGCTGCTTGCCTGTTGTCCTGTAGACCATCCCAGCCTTGTGCAGGTCTACAGTTTTGTCCCTGGTGTCCTTAGACAGCTCTTTGGTCTTGGCTATGGTGGACAGGTTGGAGTGTGATTGGTTGAGTGTGTAAACAGGTGTCTTTTATACAGGTAACAAGTTCAAACAGGTGCAATTAATACAGGTAAAGAGTGCAGAATAAGAGGGCTTCTTAAAGAAAAATTAACAGGTCTGTGTGAGCCAGAATTCTTGCTGGTTGGTAGGTGTTCAAATACTTATTTGCAGCAGTAACATACAAATAAATTATATATATAAAAAAAAAAAATCATACAATGTGAGTTTTTGTTTTAGATTATGTCTTTCACAGTGGACATGCACCTAAGATGAAAATTTCAGACCCCTCCATGATTTCTAAGTGGGAGAACTTGCAAAATCGCAGGGTGTTCAAATACTTATTTTCCTCACTGTATAAAACACACAAACTTACAGTATCACCCAAATATGAAAGCTGCTGACAGCTCATAGTCAGACCCATTCGCTTCACCTCTATGAAGAACTAACAGAGCGGTCTGGTCATTAGCTGGTAAGCTTTCAATCTGTGTGTGGGATTTTTTCAGATGGTGTTTAGATATTTATGGAGGACATTTATGTCCGACTTGTTTTTTAATCATGTTTTTTTGCTTCCTGGTTTGTAACAAAAATATGTGGACTCATTGTCATGGTAACCTGACCGATATGGGAAAATATCAGACTATCCAACCGATAATCGGCCAATCACAGCACGATTCGCGTCACAGCTCATATATATATATATATATATATATATATATATATATATATATATATATATATATATATATATATATATATACACACATTAGTGTGAATCTGTCAAGTGACTGTCTAATAGTGTATGAAGCTCCCATCATAGCCATGTCATTTTAAGTACCCAGCCTTGAAAGAAAGCATGGGGGAAAAACTTCACAGGAATAAGGGATGAGGAAGGAAGAAACAATTGAACTGTTGAGTGTGCACAATACACAATGGGTTTCGGAGCATATACATGAGGGAACCGCTATTCTAACTAGTTAATAAAAACAACATTTACCGATTTCATCAGCAGCCGAGTAAAGTATGAAAATCTTAATGAATGTCAATATGGTTTTAGGAGTAAGCGGTCCACTTCAATGGCAGTAATTGAAGTGATAGAGGACATAACCAATGCTATGGAGAGAAAGAAATATGCAGTTTGCATTTTTATAGATTTAAAGAAAGCTTTTGATACTCTTAATCATTCAATTTTGATAAAAAAAAAAAATTACAAATGTATGGTATTAGGGGAGTTGCATTGCAACAGAGAGAGAGTAAGTAACAGAGTTACTTAACAGAGAGAAAGCAGTTTGTGAAAATGGGTGAGTTTACATCAAAAAACTTGGAAATTTTATGCGGAGTACACCAAGGTTCAATTTTGGGAGCAAAACTATTTAATTTATATATAAATGACATATTTAAGATCTCCAAAATGATGAGAATTTTATTTACATACGACACAAACATATTTTATGCAAATGAAAATTATAGTGAAATTATCCGTATTATTAATAAGGAACTGAATAAACTAAAAAGTTGGATGGACACAAATAAATTATCTTTAAATCTAGATAAAACTAAAATTATGTTTTTCAGAAATTACAAAGTAAATTCTGAGTTAAAGATATGTATAAATGGTTCAAACTGAAAAAGTATCAGAATATAAATTTCTTGGTGTAATAATAGACGAAAAATAAGCTGGAAAAAGCACATTCGATACGTACAGAGTAAAGCTTCCAAAAGTCTTGCAGTTATTAATAAAGTTAAATATTTGTTACAGCATGATGCTCTTCGTGTGTTATATTGTACATTGATTTTGCCATATTTAACTTACTGTATAGAAGTATGGGGTAACAACTCTAAGAGTTCACTTCATCCCCTCGTCATATTACAAAAACATGCAGTTAGAATTTTGCACAAAATAGGATATCTAGACCACACAAATGAATTGTTGTTCAGGTCAAAATGATTAAAAATGACTGATTTGGTAAAATTTCATACTGCATTAGTAATGTATAAAGCTAATAAAAATGAATTGCCATGTAATATTCAAAAACTGTTCTGTAAGAAAGAAGGACAGTATGGATTGAGGGGATGTGGTAACTTTATAGTACACTATGTAAGAACTACTCTGAAAAGTTGGTGCGTGTTGGTATGTGGAGTCAAGTTATGGAATCATTTGGACAACCACATTAAACTGTGTGGAAACATTTATAAGTTCAAAAAGATCACAGTACACAAATGAGTAAAAAACGCTTATAGAGTCAGTAAGAAGTGTAGATTATTGTGTTGACATTGAACAGTAGTATCAGGTGTACGACATTATGATAGTAATGATCAAGGTGTAAGACTATTTGTAATTGCTTAGAAGGTAAAAATGTGTTAAACTTTAAATGAATTGAAAATAATGGAAAGCCATTGATACAATTGTTAGTACCTAACTGTACATTTGAATATAGAAAAGTATAAATGAAAAGGACAATATGTATGCATGCATAGATGTATGTGTGTAATTGTGTATGGGTTTTCATGTACTTGTATATAGGTGTACACGTATAGGTGAATGTGTGTATATGGGTATATACTGATGAGCACTTGTAATGGGTTTGAATAATTGAATATGGAGTTGTTGAGTATACTGCTATTAGTGCAGCAGATTAGAGAATATTTACAGGGGAATCTTTCAAATGGTGATACAAGCACCAAATTCAACACAAATAGTCCTGAGACATTACTCTTTTGAAAAAGCAGACTATCCACTCGATTTTTCAATAGGCAGCCAGGTAGGGGTCAGTGAAGAATTACACAGGGATCAAAATTAAAAGATGCTTCAATATGATTGGAGCATTTGTAAATCTTGACCCCTGTGTAATTCTTCACTGACCCCTACTTGGCCGCCTATTGAACAATCAAGTGGATAGTCTGCTTTCTCAAAAGAGTAATGTTTAAAGAATATGTGTGCCAAATGTAGTGTTTGTATCACCATTTGAAAGATTGTTTCAGTTATCTGCTGCACTATATTGAGAATTGAATGTGTACCTCACAAAGAAGATCTGAATACGAAAGCAAGCAGAAAGAACTGATGGTGGTGATGGATGATGGGTGATTGTTGTAGTTCATTGCTCTACCATGATTTTATATTTTGAGAATTTTACTTAGGGTTGGGAGTTTATAAGTTATACTTCTTCCCACTCCTTTTTGGGTTGAGGAGGCACAGTATATGCACCGGTGTGACAAAAGGTGATGAATGTATATGTTTGTTTTTATATCTGTATAGCAAAAAAAAAAAAAAAAAAGTGTTTGAGGGTATGCGAATGAGACTATACGTGCCTTAAAACTTGAAAAAAGAAACTTGAAACATACCCACAAATAGCTCCACATCATATCTTCAGGCAGATATTTTTTATAAAACCACAAATCACACTCTCTGCTAGCCATCGAGGATATGCACTTCCACAAAGACACATCAGCACTCCAAAGGGTTGGATGCACTTAAGGGTTAGAAGCCAGTGCTGCCAGCCTCCTCATTAGCACACATAAGACCGTAGGCAGATGTAAACCTTTATTTCTCTCCCTCTCCTGTGTCTGTCCTTTCTGACTCCCGTCAGACTCTTGCATAAATCCTCAAGCTCACCTCTCTTCTGGTTTATGGAGGGAACAATATAGAGCAGAGTCGCCGATCTGTAAAATAAGCATCTATACGGGGATTTTCTGCTGCAGTCATTTGTGCAACTGCTGAAAGTGCATTTATTGTCAGTTCAAGGAACCACACTTTTAGGTATTCGGGTGAGAATTATGACCTAAGGATGGTAGGTCGTGATGTAACCTGGAAGTGCAGCAAAGTGAGAAGAGCAAAGTAAATGGACTTTGTTTGGCTCATGTAGTCATAAGTATTCATGAGGAGGTCAAAAGGTCAGTGTCAGCTAGGATCATTGGGCTCATCAAAGCAGAATCCTAATCGAAGATCTGTGCATAATATAGCTTAGGAAAATATAAATATTCAGTAAGATTATAGAACTTTAAGGGGTCACTTTGTGCGACCGATTGCTTGAGTGACATCTGGGATTGGTTCTGCGGTGTAGTAGATATGGAAGTGTACAACACCAGAACATTCACTTGTTCTGACTTAAGCCGCTCTCCCCATTGCAGATTTGTGGCCAGACTACTTTCCCAAGTCAAATTTTGAGCTAATAAGTCCTGATTTATTACAATGTCATTTCAAATTCATGTGTCACATGATTGTATACTGATGGCACCTGGCTAGTGCAAACTACACCCAAATACAGATGTGGCCCATGACACAAACATTTGTGCATACAAGCCCTTGTGTTCGACAAGATGGACCCAATGCACACAAATACGTACTCCATATAGCCTCTGTGGCAAGTACCATACCATGGAACAAAGATAAAATTTTAACATTTGAAAACTGTCTTCTGTTGAAGAGCACAACATGCATTTCATAGGATTTATGCTGCAGCAGAGAATCAGAAGAGGCTTTTGCTGAGGGAATGGTTGGTCCATCCCTGCTTGTTCAACCATGATCTATGCGTACTTTCGCCAAATACAGTCTCCTCCGCACTCCCCCCGTGCAAAGCCACTGCACACTGCTGCGCACGATCGCTGCCCACTTTAGTCAATGAAATCACTCACTGCTCCCATAATCTACATGTATTGTAATTTTTGCCTTAATTGCAGCCTGGCATCAAAATAACTGAGCAGTTCAATTCATATTCAAGCAGTAGTAATTATTTCAAGATGCAATATGTAAGCAAATGTAAAAAAAAAATAATAAAAAAAAATGGAACATGTTGAAATCTTCCTGATTGGTCATAAACATTCTACAACAATACCTTTGCAGATTACACCTATTTCATGCCACAATTGGGTATCCAATTGTTTTTGCACCCAATTAAATATAATAAATAAATACAAATAACTCCACAATCAGTTACACATCAATAAAGACATTTATCATTTTAGTAAATGTTATCTCATATGGAACTGCCCTGGGTACCTGATGGCAACCACTAAAAGCAAACAAATAGTCCATCTCCACATTCCAAAGCGGCTACAGCAGCCCTGGTAGTTGTCTCTGTTAGAAAGGCCTGTGACCTGGTAGTAAACTGTCACTCAAATTGACCACAACCCTATTTATTTATTACTATATGGATTAAATAGCTTAAATGGATGAGTTCTGTTTATTGACAACTTTACGGTGTTAAATCTCACACGTATAGCCTTTTTGCTTAACGATTCCCAACGGTCAGAGTGGCCGTTGTTTTTGGGTGTGTTTGTCAGGAAAATGATCATTTCTCTACATTGATTACAGACCCTGCAACGGGTCTGTATAATCAACCGTTTTCTGCAGCGCGGCTTTGCTTTGAACCTTGAACCAATGAAGCAGTGCTTCGATCTTCGATCTGCTGCTTCGTTGGTTCTTTGTTTATTTGCTTTATCTTAATTTTTCCCCCGCTAAAACCCTAAAGAGCATATGTCTGTGGAGTAATATTTACATTTTTAATGTTAAATCGACCTGTTATGATCTTCTGAAACAATTGATATATCTATTTTATAACTTAAAAATGGGGCCGATGCAAACGCGTAGCATGTCTATGGCATTTTCAATGTTAAAGTTAGCATTAAGCGAGCCACCATCAAGCCTTCCTCCTCAGCGCCCAAAGGATTCTGGATACTCTAAATCCGTGAATATACCCCCAAGCCGTAAACATGTTTATTTCTGCTGCAAAGTTGGAGATTTGAGCATGGGCTCCATATAGAAGGTTTTCAATCACGTGACCGATTACTTACCATCTCCATCGTGGCGTACTACGCGGCTGGCGTGTGAAAGAAAATAGAGAGAATGAACGCTTATTACAATATAAGCTGTTTATTGTGATCGATGGTGTAGCAGTTGGTTCAGTGGATCTGTATGTTATACCAGATAGTGAATTTAATGCCGATGTAATGAAGTGGCCGGCAGTTTCACAGCGTAAGGTTAAGATGGCCATAACCAAGCAGACGGCCCATAACCCACCAGAGGAAAAGCTCCGAGGAAGCAGCTCCTACCAAGCCCCCGGAAGAGCGCTGCGGCTACCGGCGGTGTGAAGAAAGCCTCACCGTTACAGGCACAGCACTGTGAGAGAGATCTGCTGCTACCAGAAATCCACCGAGCTGCTGATCCACAAGCTGTCGACAGGTCAGCCTGCTGGCCTCTGGCAGAGCATCACAGCGGAGCTCTGAAAGCGAGGTCGGTCTTGAAGTCCTGAGCGATTCCTCATGAAGCGTTTGAAGGGGCAGCTTCCAGATCAGCAACTCTGTGGATTTTGGTTGCGGCGGATCTCTCTCATCGCCACAGTGCCAGGCCTGTAACAGTGAGGCTTCTTCACACCGACGGTAGCAGAACGCTCTTCGGGTGGCTTTGGCTTTGGATTTGTGGGTGGCCTGCTTTGTTCTGGCCATATTAAAGCTTCCTTCAGATCTGCTGAGCCAGGTCTCTGCGTCGCTTACAAAGCTTGTACACTCCACTGCTTGATGCACAATAACTGCTGGTCGCCTGTAAATGAGCGACCTGCCTCATTTTTATCACCCTGTTTGAACAACCTACGGCAGCACAAAAGTTGACCATTCTTGAAGCTTCTGCAATGTTCGCAAATGCAAGTAGCATATCATAGCGGCCACCGCGTCGTAATCCAGATGGCCGCGGGGCGCAAAATCACATGGCGATATGTCACATGAAACCCTCTATAGGGATTGACTTTTTTTGTTTTTTTGTAAGGAAGCCTCAAGCCATTCAAGCAACTGCAGTTTTGACATTCCAGAGTTTCCAGACTTGGTTAAAACCTACTTCAGCAACATTTCGAGTACCATATTCTATTATCTTTCTCCATAGATTTTTCTCTCCACCCTAAATTACACAGATCAAGACTTAGAAGCCAAAGAGATTACCCTCGAGGTCACTTTTTCTCAGGAAATGCCTCTTTCACGCTGTCAGCCCCTTGTTGTACTCCAGCCAGCTTGCTGGGGATCGAGACGCCATCCACTCATTCCGCATTACCCTCTGTGCTTCAAATCAATAGTTAATTACCTCTAAAAATGCTCTCTTCTTACCCAGCTAGAGACGAGGACAGCAGTGGGCAGGCAGAAATTTGCCTGGCGAAGCGGTTGTGTTACACAGAATGGAGACTGTCCTTCCACCAACACTGCTGCTTATTGGCCATATGAACATGCCGGCCTTTCATTCTGCACTTCATTTCAATCAGCCGCACAATTCTTACTTCCCCAACATACGGTGACACAAAAATTAATGTGCAACTTCTCTCAATCTGCTTCTCTCTGGCCAAGTACCCAATGTTTAATAAGAGATTACATATACGGTGAGGAGAAGGGCAAGCTGATGGTGAAATATATCCACATGTCCCTGACCTGAGAGAGCCAGTGGCACTAACTCATTAATATGGGACAGGCCCCCGGCTCGAGGCCCTTAGCGTTCCATCGCAACTCATTTCCTTTCCACACATCAAAGGCCTGAAGAGCATGTGCGCGTCTGATTCTATGTTGGTGTGCACTCGTCGGCCCCTGTGAGAAAAGCCTGTGGAGGAGCTCGCTTTTATTTAATCAGAAGTGGAACAGCTTCCACAAACGACTGTAATTTCAGTCCTATTAACGCTCTGCTGGTTAATTCCTCAGAGCGCCGGAGAAGCAGCCGTCCTCATAGGTGCTGATTCTTTCAAATTTGAAAAGTACTTAAAGCCCCCCGCCATATACCAGCCCCACTAAATGTCATATCCTGCACATTTGCTTTGAGAGACAATGAATTTGCTCATAAACATTCTGAAATGTGGAGATAATTGTTTGTGCATTCACCAAGCACTGAGACTGAGACTTATCAGTGTGGTTTGAGACTTTTTTTAGCAGTGATGTCCCATATCTCTTGTTCCTGTCACTCCGCCTCCGCTCCAGCCCTTCTGCTTACTGGCTTCAAATTTGTTGAGTCTTGGGGTTTAGAAGTCCATTAAGTCATGTTGCTCGTGACTTGGAACACATCAATTTGGAACAACCCTAAATGAACTCTTTGTTCTGACAGCTCAGCAACCTCATCAATCTGTTTCCTTTCTTCTAATAGACTAACATTTTTAATTTTTCCCAATAGCAGCCCCTGAAATGTAATTGTTTTCCCGTTACTTAAAACATATTAAAAAAGGAAGGTGCGGGGGTGATGATCAAAGGAGGGAGGAAAATGGGGCTCATCACCCATGAAGGGCTAATACATACCCTGCACATTCACACATCACTACTCTGTAAATGTATCAGTCAGATCTAGGAGTGGTACTAGCAAGAGCAAATAACTACACTTATGCCACATAATGACAATGATTTGCTAATCGATATAAGTTTCTGATTATAGTCCTGTACAGACCCTGAGGGCCTACGTATATGGACTCAAGACTGCTTTTCTCCAGATTTCATAGCATCAAGTTGATGAGAGTCTATGACTCCCCTTGGACAGCTTGGGTCTTCAATTTGGGACTCCGGAGAGGGCAGTCGCATCTCCTCCTCTCTCCTCTATCTCTGCTCCAACCTTCAAAATTCCTACTTCACTGGACTGTGGAATATTCAAACTATATTTTGATTAATCATGGAATTGATCAGCTGGTCTCTGAATGCTATTGACACCATTTTTTACAAGAAAATCAGGGCTGGGGGACCTGCGTGCCCAGATGGAACCTACCATGCGGGCTATGTCCTCGACACCTGGAGAATGGCGTGTTGCGTGCTCTGTACCACTCTCTGTGGAGGATGTCGAAGACTTATTATATTTGGTTTTATAGTGGGAGGGCTGGGTGCTTATTGGTTATGTGCTTGCCCGACCTACCGGAGAATTGGCAAGACGGCGGTTACCAGAACCACGACCCCTCACCTGTCCATCACGATTAATGAGTTGGGCAAGGCGATACAGTCTCAGACTGCATTAACCCTTGAACTCAGACGTAAGTTGGAAAACATCTCGGAGCAAATGTACGCGTTGCAAAGGAAGATGTTGGAGACCAGGGAATACCGGGAATGGTCAGTCAGAGGAGCTGTAAATTGTGTTTCTCTGCTTAACCGTAAACATGGCAGGCTTATCAGCCTCCAAAGGTCAAAACGCCCCACTGTATTCCTCCAGAAGAATCTCTACGGCCTTGGTGAACCATTCAACTACCCCTCTTATCTTTCTGCCCTCCCCTACAGTCTGATGTTGCCAAGGCAACTCCAGACATTATGCGCGCACTAACAGAAACTGATACAAAGTCATCTGAGTGATACGAACTCATCTCATCTGCTCAAATTATGCATACCCCCGCTCGCAAAACCCTACCACCCCCACCGCCTCTGCCCTGCCACTCCGCCCCAATGAGACAATGCAGATTTGCAGATTAAGTATTTTGTCAAAGGACACAAACAGTAGCATGAGTGAGGATTCAAACCCAGGTCTATATTTTGGAATGACAGCTCCTTAGCCATTTCTGTTACCTGTTCTACTCCTACTGGTTTTGGAGACATCCTGGAAAATGTGTTTGCCAGACAATTGTAACATTATTCATGACGCGTTTATGATGCAATCAATATCAACCGTAACTTCAAATCATACCTAAAATAAAAATCATAGTGATTTCAAGGACATATGAACAGTAGTACCATGCTTATTCTATTATCATGGAAAATTAATGTCTACATTAAAGAACTGTACTGGATTGCATCATATCAGATCAGTTTGAAGCGTTTCATAACACAACGTACCATCCATGAGCAGTAATCATAGCCTATGATTCATTTTGTAAGGAGATTGCACAGATCTACTTACACTATTTTCACAACAAATTATGTACTGATTGATATAAGCTTTACATCATCTCTTTAGCCCATATTTGCTACAGAGATGTCCTGCAAAAATTTAGTTTACTGGGTGACATTTTTGACAACCTTGACCTTGACTGATCATGCTTCCCCAGGTAACCATCTGAACACAACCACCCAAGGAATATTCTGACCAATTTTGGTGAAAATCGCTCACCCATTCCAAGTTATTTTGTACATAGTCAGACAGAAACACAAACAAAAGTGATTATGGTTCTCTGGCAGACCACTGGCACAGAGTGTAAAAAGGGCACTCAAACAAGGGCCTACATCCACCAAAGCAAAAGGTGTTAAACACAGATGTTTATGGATTGTGGATTGTGTGGGTGTTGAGGTGCTGGAGAGGACGGAGGTGGACAACACCGGTGTGGAGAGGAAGTGCCGGATATGGAGTTGTAAGCCTAGAGGCTCCGTGAACCAAGCTGTGTGAAGGGTGGGAAATAAGACTTGATAATCAATGCTTTCTTTTCTCACCTGTCCAACTCAACAAATATTGAAAAGGCTCCCCTTTCCTGCTGACTGAACAACTCGTCACCCAATCTCCAGACAGTCGATAATGAAAGGGGGAAATGCCTGACAGACCAAACACACACACAAAGAAAGAAAGCGGCACATTTTTTTCCCCACATCATCACCCTCGAGCATTGGGAAAGCCAGGTCACTGCACCGAATCAGCTCATACCTTTTCCACTAGGTGAGGTTTGGGGATTGCCTCTGTGTTTTTACTTTGTCACACAGGTGTTTGTACTTTAAAGAGTCAGTTTACCGGGAAACAAATGACTTGCACAGTTTGAGCTTGAACTATGCCACGGTCGTCACCACTTTCACTCCTGTGCTCTAACGTGTTGTCGTATGTTGCTGATGCCCGCGGTGCCCTCTTATCCCTGAGATTCGACACATACGGGCTGAGCCTTTGTCCTGCAGTCAGGCCACCTGCTCTGATAAGGGCCGAGCATGAAGCAAGACGGGCGGAACCTAACATGATAGATAACATCTCAGCGGCAAATCTTTGGATGGGATGGATTGTGGGAGACAATGTGGCTAAGAACATGGAAACAAACATAATAAAATAGGAAAACACCAATATGTGCCACAGTACCAGCAGTGTGCATCCTGTTTCTCGCCCTCTGGTCGACACTGTTCCTTTGTACCACCACTCACATGCAGAGATACAGACAAATATGTGCACATGCATACCAGCCCCCAGCCTGCATCTACCATCTGGTCTTTCCAGGGCTCAGATGTCTCCGGAGTAAGGTGAGCTATGAGGGGAACGCTGTGCATGCATGTGCATGTATCTGTGTAAGTAAGGAAGTAACGGCAACAGAGAAACCGACACTGTGTGAAGCCAATACTGCCAATATGTGAAAAACGGGCATCTTTGCAGACATCACATAAACTCCTAGATAATAAAAACATAGATAAACTCATATTTAATTCAAACCTTAAATTAATTGAACTGTGCAACACAAGCAGCAAGTTTGCTGATAATCTGGTATATACAGGAGACACGATCATACTCACAAGTTAAAATAAAATAATAATAATTAGACTATAATAATGAAATAAGATAAGATAACGTAAGCCTTTAATAGTCCCACAATGGGGAATTTATAATGTTACAGCAGCATCGGGACAGTCATAGAACAACGGTGCAAGTTTGCAAAAATAAGGTAGAAGAAAAAATATCTTCTTTTTGTGGGTGTGCAAAAATAAGAACACGACAAACTGGGGAGACCTGACATTTGTCGTTTGGTATGCTCATGTTTTTGGGTCAAGGATGAACACCGGCCCAAATGGAACTTTGATAGGAGTAATATTTTTGGAGAAACAATGGATTTATGTAATACACTGAACAATGGCCATTGATATTTACATTCTGGCACACGTCAATCAAGCAGGGGCGGTAAATCATCTATATATTAAAGTGTGCGTGCATGTGTGATTTTATTTAGTTAGTTCAATGTAAATTACATAATGTAAATATGTTAAAAATACACAGAGGACACCAGAAAGTGAAAACACATATTTCCATTGTGGTCCATTTAAAATCAAATGACAAAAGAGTAGTAACAAAATATAATAATAATAATAATAATAATAATAATAATAATAGGTGTTTATATGATAAGAACCTAAATAATTTATAAATGCATAAGACAGTAAATTAACATTAAAATTACGTAAATTAACATAATGAATTATATAATTAACATAATTCTAAAACATTCTGGATTCACACGACATTCCAACTCATTATAGAAAAATCTGTATATTTATTACCACTCTTGAAAATGTCAGTTACCTACTACCCAACCTAGAGCCGGTGGATCCCCACAGGCAAATGCACTACTGTTATTTATATATATATATATATATATATATATATATATATATATATATATATATATATATATATATATATATATAAATCAATCAATCAATTTTTTTATATAGCGCCAAATCACAACAAACAGTTGCCCCAAGGCGCTTTATATTGTAAGGCAAGGCCATACAATAATTATGTAAAACCCCAACGGTCAAAACGACCCCCTGTGAGCAAGCACTTGGCTACAGTGGGAAGGAAAAACTCCCTTTTAACAGGAAGAAACCTCCAGCAGAACCAGGCTCAGGGAGGGGCAGTCTTCTGCTGGGACTGGTTGGGGCTGAGGGAGAGAACCAGGAAAAAGACATGCTGTGGAGGGGAGCAGAGATCGATCACTAATGATTAAATGCAGAGTGGTGCATACAGAGCAAAAAGAGAAAGAAACAGTGCATCATGGGAACCCCCCAGCAGTCTACGTCTATAGCAGCATAACTAAGGGATGGTTCAGGGTCACCTGATCCAGCCCTAACTATAAGCTTTAGCAAAAAGGAAAGTTTTAAGCCTAATCTTAAAAGTAGAGAGGGTGTCTGTCTCCCTGATCTGAATTGGGAGCTGGTTCCACAGGAGAGGAGCCTGAAAGCTGAAGGCTCTGCCTCCCATTCTACTCTTACAAACCCTAGGAACTACAAGTAAGCCTGCAGTCTGAGAGCGAAGCGCTCTATTGGGGTGATATGGTACTACGAGGTCCCTAAGATAAGATGGGACCTGATTATTCAAAACCTTATAAGTAAGAAGAAGAATTTTAAATTCTATTCTAGAATTAACAGGAAGCCAATGAAGAGAGGCCAATATGGGTGAGATATGCTCTCTCCTTCTAGTCCCCGTCAGTACTCTAGCTGCAGCATTTTGAATTAACTGAAGGCTTTTTAGGGAACTTTTAGGACAACCTGATAATAATGAATTACAATAGTCCAGCCTAGAGGAAATAAATGCATGAATTAGTTTTTCAGCATCACTCTGAGACAAGACCTTTCTGATTTTAGAGATATTGCGTAAATGCAAAAAAGCAGTCCTACATATTTGTTTAATATGCGCTTTGAATGACATATCCTGATCAAAAATGACTCCAAGATTTCTCACAGTATTACTAGAGGTCAGGGTAATGCCATCCACAGTAAGGATCTGGTTAGACACCATGTTTCTAAGATTTGTGGAGCCAAGTACAATAACTTCAGTTTTATCTGAGTTTAAAAGCAGGAAATTAGAGGTCATCCATGTCTTTATGTCTGTAAGACAATCCTGCAGTTTAGCTAATTGGTGTGTGTCCTCTGGCTTCATGGATAGATAAAGCTGGGTATCATCTGCGTAACAATGAAAATTTAAGCAATACCGTCTAATAATACTGCCTAAGGGAAGCATGTATAAAGTGAATAAAATTGGTCCCAGCACAGAACCTTGTGGAACTCCATAATTAACTTTAGTCTGTGAAGAAGATTCCCCATTTACATGAACAAATTGTAATCTATTAGACAAATATGATTCAAACCACCGCAGCGCAGTGCCTTTAATAACTATGGCATGCTCTAATCTCTGTAATAAAATTTTATGGTCAACAGTATCAAAAGCAGCACTGAGGTCTAACAGAACAAGCACAGAGATGAGTCCACTGTCCGAGGCCATAAGAAGATCATTTGTAACCTTCACTAATGCTGTTTCTGTACTATGATGAATTCTAAAACCTGACTGAAACTCTTCAAATAGACCATTCCTCTGCAGATGATCAGTTAGCTGTTTTACAACTACCCTTTCAAGAATTTTTGAGAGAAAAGGAAGGTTGGAGATTGGCCTATAATTAGCTAAGATAGCTGGGTCAAGTGATGGCTTTTTAAGTAATGGTTTAATTACTGCCACCTTAAAAGCCTGTGGTACATAGCCAACTAACAAAGATAGATTGATCATATTTAAGATCGAAGCATTAAATAATGGTAGGGCTTCCTTGAGCAGCCTGGTAGGAATGGGGTCTAATAAACATGTTGATGGTTTGGATGAAGTAACTAATGAAAATAACTCAGACAGAACAATCGGAGAGAAAGAGTCTAACCAAATACCGGCATCACTGAAAGCAGCCAAAGATAACGATACGTCTTTGGGATGGTTATGAGTAATTTTTTCTCTAATAGTTAAAATTTTGTTAGCAAAGAAAGTCATGAAGTCATTACTAGTTAAAGTTAATGGAATACTCAGCTCAATAGAGCTGTGACTCTTTGTCAGCCTGGCTACAGTGCTGAAAAGAAACCTGGGGTTGTTCTTATTTTCTTCAATTAGTGATGAGTAGAAAGATGTCCTAGCTTTACGGAGGGCTTTTTTATAGAGCAACAGACTCTTTTTCCAGGCTAAGTGAAGATCTTCTAAGTTAGTGAGACGCCATTTCCTCTCCAACTTACGGGTTATCTGCTTTAAGCTACGAGTTTGTGAGTTATACCACGGAGTCAGGCACTTCTGATTTAAAGCTCTATTTTTTAGAGGAGCTACAGCATCCAAAGTTGTCTTCAATGAGGATGTAAAACTATTGACGAGATACTCTATCTCACTTACAGAGTTTAGGTAGCTACTCTGCACTGTGTTGGTATATGGCATTAGAGAACATAAAGAAGGAATCATATCCTTAAACCTAGTTACAGCGCTTTCTGAAAGACTTCTAGTGTAATGAAACTTATTCCCCACTGCTGGGTAGTCCATCAGAGTAAATGTAAATGTTATTAAGAAATGATCAGACAGAAGGGAGTTTTCAGGGAATACTGTTAAGTCTTCTATTTCCATACCATAAGTCAGAACAAGATCTAAGATATGATTAAAGTGGTGGGTGGACTCATTTACTTTTTGAGCAAAGCCAATAGAGTCTAATAATAGATTAAATGCAGTGTTGAGGCTGTCATTCTCAGCATCTGTGTGGATGTTAAAATCGCCCACTATAATTATCTTATCTGAGCTAAGCACTAAGTCAGACAAAAGGTCTGAAAATTCACAGAGAAACTCACAGTAACGACCAGGTGGACGATAGATAATAACAAATAAAACTGGTTTTTGGGACTTCCAATTTGGATGGACAAGACTAAGAGTCAAGCTTTCAAATGAATTAAAGCTCTGTCTGGGTTTTTGATTAATTAATAAGCTGGAATGGAAGATTGCTGCTAATCCTCCGCCCCGGCCCGTGCTACGAGCATTCTGACAGTTAGTGTGACTCGGGGGTGTTGACTCATTTAAACTAACATATTCATCCTGCTGTAACCAGGTTTCTGTAAGGCAGAATAAATCAATATGTTGATCAATTATTATATCATTTACCAACAGGGACTTAGAAGAGAGAGACCTAATGTTTAATAGACCACATTTAACTGTTTTAGTCTGTGGTGCAGTTGAAGGTGCTATATTATTTTTTCTTTTTGAATTTTTATGCTTAAATAGATTTTTGCTGGTTATTGGTAGTCTGGGAGCAGGCACCGTCTCTACGGGGATGGGGTAATGAGGGGATGGCAGGGGGAGAGAAGCTGCAGAGAGGTGTGTAAGACTACAACTCTGCTTCCTGGTCCCAACCCTGGATAGTCACGGTTTGGAGGATTTAAGAAAATTGGCCAGATTTCTAGAAATGAGAGCTGCTCCATCCAATTGGGATGGATGCCGTCTCTCCTAACAAGACCAGGTTTCCCCAGAAGCTTGCCAATTATCTAGGAAGCCCACCTCATTTTTTGGACACCAGTCAGACAGCCAGCAATTCAGGAGAACATGCGCTAAACATGTCACTCCCGTCTGATTGGGGAGGGCCCAGAGAAAACTACAGAGTCCGCATTGTTTTGCAAAGTTACACACCGATTTAATGTTAATTTTAGTGACCTCCGATTGGCGTAGCCGGGTGTCATTACTGCCGACGTGATTACAATCTTACCAAATTTACGCTTAGCCTTAGCCATCAGTTTCAAATTTCCTTCAATGTCGCCTGCTCTGGCCCCCGGAAGACAATTGACTATGGTTGCTGTGTCGCTAACTTCACATTCGCAAAACAGAGTCGCCAATAACCAGAGTTTGATCCTCGGCGGTGTGTCGTCGAGTGGGGAAAAACGGTTAGAGATGTGAACGGGTTGGCGGTGTACACAGGGCTTCTGTTTAGAACTACGCCTCCTCCTCACAGTCACCCAGTCAGCCTTGCTCGGGATCTGCCAGGGGGTAACTAACGGCGGCTAAGCTATATATATATATATATATATATATATATATATATATATATATATATATATATATATATATATATATATATATATATCAATCAATTTTATTTATATAGCGCCAAATCACAACAAACAGTTGCCCCAAGGCGCCTTATATTGTAAGGCAAGGCCATACAATAATTACGTAAAAACCCCAACGGTCAAAACGACCCCCTGTGAGCAAGCACTTGGCGACAGTGGGAAGGAAAAACTCCCTTTTAACAGGAAGAAACCTCCAGCAGAACCAGGCTCAGGGAGGGGCAGTCTTCTGCTGGGACTGGTTGGGGCTGAGGGAGAGAACCAGGAAAAAGACATGCTGTGGAGGGGAGCAGAGATCAATCACTAATGATTAAATGCAGAGTGGTGCATACAGAGTGGTGCGAGGTCTAATGAAAAAGTATCCGACCTTATTATTTTTTTCAAAAACCATATGGATTTGAATCACGTGTGATTACATCAGACATGCTTGAACCCTCGTGGGCATGCGACAGTTTTTTCACGCCTGTCGGTTACATCATTCGCCTGTGGGTGAGGAGTGGCCCACCCTCTCGTCGTTTTTTCATTGTTTAGGAATGGCTCAGAGACTGCTGCTTTGTTTGATCAAAATTTTTTCAAAACTGTAAGGCACAACTGAGTGGACACCATTCGATAAATTCAGCTGGTTTTCTGTAAAAATTTTAACGGCTGATGAGAGATTTTGGTCTGGTAGTGTCGCTTTATGGACGGCCCACGGCGCCTGACAGCGATTTGCGCTTCGAGGCTGCAGTGTCTCACCGTTTCAAGTTGAAAACTTCCACATTTCAGGCTCTGTTGATCCAGGAAATTGTCAGAGAACAGAGAACTTTCAGAAGAAGTCGGCATGAGGAGTTTATTCGGACATTCCATTGTTAACGGACATTTTGTAATGAAAGAACGTGCGGGCAGAGTCGCATGTCGGGCCGGACCCGACCGCGGGGGGTCGCGACAGGAAAAACCGTTGGAAACCTTAACGGGCAAGTTGGAACATGCCCAAGCTGCTAAACAATTTCTCAGTTACTCACTTGTTGAAAGCCATCAAAAGCCACCTGAATTTTACAAATGGTTTTCAACACGGAGGTGTTTTTCCTGTCGCGGCGCACACAGATTTGCCGAGTCGTC
Source organism: Thalassophryne amazonica (assembly GCF_902500255.1). Classification (NCBI taxonomy): domain Eukaryota; kingdom Metazoa; phylum Chordata; class Actinopteri; order Batrachoidiformes; family Batrachoididae; genus Thalassophryne; species Thalassophryne amazonica. Next base: position 67,933,569 of record NC_047114.1, read on the forward strand.
ACGGAAATGACTCGGCGAATTTGCGCACACGTCTTTCATTAAAAAATGTCCTTAAACAGTGGAATGTCCACATAAAGTCCTCATGCCGGCCTCTTCTGAATCTTCTCTGTTCTCTCACAACGTCCTGGGTGAATTAAGCCTTAAATTAGGATGTTTTCAGGTAGAAACAGGCCGACGAAGGCGCCTGGAAGCGCTGCAGGACGTCCCGCTCCGTGGGAAGTCCTTACACCGACAGAAACACCCCATAATCTCTCATCAGCCGTTAAACTTTTCACCGAAAACCATCTTAATTTCTCGAATAGTGTCCACTCGGATATTCCTCACAGGTCCAGAAAAATTTTTGATAAAGCAACGCGCGCCGTCTCGAGCAGCGTGTGAAACAAAGAAATTCAGCCGAGAGGGCTGAACCACATCTCACTCAAGGCCTGCCCACAGGGAAATGACGTCACAGACACGCGTGAAAAAACTCACGCATGCGCACGAGGGTTCAAGCATGATTGGTGTAATCGCACGTCATTCAAATCCATATAGTTAAAAAAAAATAAAAGGGTCGGTTTATTATCTAATAGACCACGTATATATATATATATATATATATATATATATATATATATATATATATATATATATATATATATATATACTCAACAAAAATATAAACGCAACACTTTTGGTTTTGCTCCCATTTTGTATGAGATGAACTCAAAGATCTAAAACTTTTTCCACATACACAATATCACCATTTCCCTCAAATATTGTTGACAAACCAGTCTAAATCTGTGATAGTGAGCACTTCTCCTTTGCTGAGATAATCCATTCCACCTCACAAGTGTGCCATATCAAGATGCTGATTAGACACCATGATTAGTGCACAGGTGTGCCTTAGACTGCCCACAATAAAAGGCCACTCTGAAAGGTGCAGTTTTGTTTTATTGGGGGGGATACCAGTCAGTATCTGGTGTGACCACCATTTGCCTCATGCAGTGCAACACATCTCCTTTGCATAGAGTTGATCAGGTTGTCAATTGTGGCCTGTGGAATGTTGGTCCACTCCTCTTCAATGGCTGTGTGAAGTTGCTGGATATTGGCAGGAACTGGTACACGCTGTTGTATACGCCAGTCCAGAGCATCCCAAACATGCTCAATGGGTGACATGTCCGGTGAGTATGTCGGCCATGCAAGAACTGGGACATTTTCAACTTCCAAGAATTGTGTACAGATCCTTCCAACATGGGGCTGTGCATTATCCTGCTGCAACATGAGGTGATGTTCTTGGATGTATGGCACAACAATGGGCCTCAGGATCTCGTCACAGTATCTCTGTGCATTCAAAATGCCATCAATAAAATGCACCTGTGTTCTTCATCCGTCACAGATGCCTGCTCATACCATAACCCCACCGCCACCATGGGCCACTCGATCCACAACATTGTCATCAGAAAACCGCTCACCCACACGATGCCACACACGCTGTCTGCCATCTGCCCTGAACAGTGTGAACCGGGATTCATCCGTGAAGAGAACACCTCTCCAAAGTGCCACACGCCAGCGAATGTGAGCATTTGCCCACTCAAGTCGGTTACGACAACGAACTGGAGTCAGGTCGAGACCCCGATGAGGACGGCGAGCATGCAGATGAGCTTCCCTGAGATGCTTTCTGACAGTTTGTGCAGAAATTCTTTGGTTTTGCAAACCGATTGTTTCAGCAGCTGTCCGAGTGGCTGGTCTCAGACGATCTTGGAGGTGAACATGCTGGATGTGGAGGTCCTGGGCTGGTGTGGTTACACGTGGTCTGTGGTTGTGAGGCTGGTTGGGTGTACTGCCAAATTCTCTGAAATGCCTTTGGAGACGGCTTATGGTAGAGAAATGAACATTCAATACACGAGCAACAGCTCTGGTTGACATTCCTGCCTGTTTTGACCTGAAAACATTCTAATTTAAGGCTTAATTCACCCAGGACGTCGTGAGAGAACAGAGAAGATTCAGAAGAGGCCGGCATGAGGACTTTATGCGGACATTCCACTGTTTAAGGACATTTTTTAATGAAAGACGTGCGCGCAAATTCGCCGAGTCGTTTCCGTGACGACTCGGCGAATCTGTGTGCGCCGCGACAGGAAAAACACCTCCGTGTTGAAAACCATTTGTAAAATTCAGGCGGCTTTTGATGGCTTTCAACAAGTGAGTAACTGAGAAATTAACAGCTTGGGCATGTTCCAACTTGCCTGTTAAGGTTTCCAACGGAGGTGTTTTTCCTGTCGCAACCCCCCGCGGTCGGGTCCGGCCCGACATGCGACTCTGCCCGCACGTTCTTTCATTACAAAATGTCCGTTAACAATGGAATGTCCGAATAAACTCCTCATGCCGATTTCTTCTGCAAGTTCTCTGTTCTCTGATGACTTACTGGGTCAACAGAGCCTGAAATGTGGAAGTTTTCAACTTGAAACGGCGAGAAGCTGCCGCCTCGAAGCGCAGATCGCCGTCAGGCGCCGTGGGCCGTCCTTATGGCGATACTACCAGACCAAAATCTCTCATCAGCCGTTAAAATTTTTACCGAAAACCAGCTGAATTTATCAAATGGTGTCCTTACAAGTTGTGCCTTACAGGTTTGAAAAAAATTTCATCAAACAAAGCAGCAGTCTCTGAGCCATTCCTAAACAATGAAAAAACGACGAGAGGGTGGACAACTCCTCACTCAAAGACTGCCGACAGGCGAATGACGTAACCGACAGGCGTGAAAAAACTCTCGCATGCCCACGAGGGTTCAAGCATGTCTGATGTAATCACATGTGATTCAAATCCATATGGGCTTTGAAAAAAATAATAAGGTCCGTTACTTTTATCACAGACTTCGTATATTTAAATGATTTCAAAGCTTTTTAATTTACTCAATATGTTTAATTATAAAAATGTTTCACAAAAAATTGAGTGGAGCATAATAATAATAATAATAATAGGTAATAGGTTTTAGAGTGTAACTTGCAAAGAAAGCTTGATAACAATTGTGCATAAACATAAGAAATCCTTGACCTTCTGAGACCAAATCAGTGGGGTTGTTGAGTTCAACTTCTGACCTTATAATCCTTCTTTCACTTGGATGACCTCATACGAGAGGCAGCACGGTGGCTTAGTGATTAGCACGGGTGCTCCGATTTCCTCCCACATTTAAAGACATACAGGTTAGGTGAAGTGGAAACTTTATAGTTGTCCAGGTCTCCCTTGCCAAAGAGATCTCGATCTCAATGGGACTAACCTGGTTAAATAAAGGTTAAATTAAAAATACGACATGCGGTATAAATCATTATGTACAGGTGCAGTTATGCTCACAAGGAAATTTCATGAAAAAAAGAAAGAAAAAACACTTCCATGATTTTGAACTTTGACCTTCTGATCCTAAAACCAATAGGGTTTGAAACTAACCCCATGCACAATATTCCTGAATGTTTTGAGTTAACTGGGTAAGCTGTTTGCCAACAAGTATGTGCAAAGTCAAAGATGGACAGACAGGGAACATGATGCCAGCTCTGTAGCCTTTTGGGCAGCTGATGGATAAAAATGTATTTTTAAAAAGTCTGGACATCCTATAAAACCACACTTCCTGTATTCAAGCACAATATTTTCAGCGTGCAGGCCGTGCAGCACGTTGACAGCCCTGCGTGTACACAAGCTGTGGGCGAGGGTTGGCACCGGGGGTCATCAGAACTGACTGGACCGTGTAAGCGCACCTTAACACCAAGCAGTCTTTTCACTGTGGGCCGCCATGAGCCGCCATAATGGCGAGAGTTCAATGTGTGGAAATCCTGCCAGCAATAAGGGCTCAGCTTTCCTTTGACAACCCGGCGCCCAAACGTACAATACACACAGCAGCACAAAACGAGTGGAAAATTGAATTCTACTTCAGGTGGTCCCAGGTTAGTAGTAGTGCCTGTGGCCAAAATGCACACATAGACTCGTGGTCAGTTACACGTTTATTTTGTTTTTACTCCGTCATGTCCTTTTTCAGTCCTGCTTCTTCCACCTGTTGGGCCAATGTGCACTCGCATATCCCCCCCCCCCCCCCATTTGTAATTAGAGATCTCAGCAAAAGAGCAATCACATCCATTAGAGACTCGACGGGACTCCTTTCACAAGCCGTCTCCTCTGCACAGCCGAGTTCTTGCACATCATGTTAGTCAAGTTTTCAACACACATAAACTGCCCTCACATACTCACTGCGCTCAGAAAGGTTAGTGCAGAGAACTACAGAGAAGACATGACAGAACACTATGACACCTCAGGGCAGTTTAAATGAGCAAAACATGTCCCGTAATTTAGTTTAAAAGTTAGTCCACAGATACTTCATCTTCTGCCTCAGGTTTACTCTGATTACTTTAACTTAACTACTCCCTGACAGAAAGCGAAATGATTTGTCAAGAATAAAAGACTCAGCGTGGTTGTCAAAAATAAAATAGAAAATTTTAAAATGTCCCACTTTTAAAATGTGAGGATTTGCCACTTTCTGTTGCAAACAAAGTCTATGTGGTTTTACAGCAAACACATACTCACCTGCAAATTTATTAGGTACGCCTTCGTAGTACTGGTTGGACCCCCTTTTGCCTTCAGAATGGCACTAATTCTTCGTGGCATAGATTTAACAAGGTGTTGAAAACACTTTTCAGAGTTGTTGGTTCATATTAACATGATGGCATCATGCAGTCGCCCATTCCACCAGTCTGCCCATTCCCCTCTGACCTCAACAAGGCATCACTGGATATCTTCTCTTTATCGGACCATTCTCTGTAAATCCGAGAGAAGGTTGGGTGTGAATATCCCAGTAGATCATCAGTTTTTACCTGAGGCCAAAATGCGGCAATCGCCGTGGTTTTCTTGCATCCATCCATTTGTCATTCCATCCATCCATCCATCTGTCTGTGCTCAGCACAAGTTCCTATGAATGCCATGGTCTTCAAATTCACAGGTAACATTCTTAGGACATAGACCTTGGACAAGTTCAAAGAAGGTTACCCTTGACCTATTTTAAGAGGTCAAAAGGTTACATTCTTTTTCCCATTTTTATGCCCATATGACTGAGGGTATTTTTGCATTGCATTATATTTGAAACAGTCAAACCAGCCCGTTGGACACCAACAACTATGCCATATTCAAAGTCACTTAAATCCCCTTACTTTTCCAATCTGTTGCTCGGTTTGAACTTCAGCAAGTTGTCTTCACCACATTTAGATGCTTAAATGCACTGAGTTGCTGCCATGTGATTGGTTGATTAGCTGTTTGTGTTAACAAGCAATTGAACTGGTGTACCTAATAAAGTCGCTGGTAAGTGTCATAGTACTCGATGTCCCATTGTGCTGTGCCTAAGAGTAAACTGGATTTGTTATTCCACATGACAGGATCCCTTTAATAAAACACATATACACACTATATACAGATAAAGCTAGGTAACCCACCTTCGCATAATTTGCCGTTTTGGCTTTACTCGCGGTCGATTTGTGGACCCCAAAAATTTAGACCCCGAGTGGAATTTACACACGTGCCTGTGTGATAGGCACGTGTGTAAATTCTAGCCCAATCTGAACTGGCAATAAGGATCTAAAGAGTCACATCCAAAAACTTTGAATCATCCAGAATCATCTGCATTGACAAAGCCCTCATAGCTGACCTGCAGCAGCTGGAGGAGGAAGAAAAATATCTGGAACCCACTCCAAATGAAGAAATCATCACCATCCAGGAACCAATCATGCTTCAAGTTGTTGAAACTACTGTAATATGGCAAGGTAAGCTGATTTTAATTTTTTTTTGTTAACGTCATTAACTCGCGGTTTCGAGATAACTCGCAGTCCGATTTTCTGGGCCCCAACTTGCGTGAGTTAACGAGGGTTACCTGTATATATATATATATCAACAAATTTACATGACCCCAGCTGGTTCTCAATACCAGTTATTGGATTGGTTGTCACAGCATATAGGGAAGATCAAACTGATTTGGGAGGTTTACTCAGTGCAAACAAGAGTAGAAGATAGATTTACCAATTTAATGAGAAGATGGTTCCCAAGCAGTTAATTGCACTTGTTTCCAGTTTAGAAGGTTCCTGGTTCAAACCCACCCCTGCCCATTTTTTTCCATAATAAAGAGTTGCGTCAGGAAGGGTATCCGGCATAAAACTGTGCCAAATCAAGATGGAGATCTGCCTTGGATTTGCTCAGTAAAAAAAAAAAAAAAAAAAAAAAAAAAGGGAGCAGCCAAAGGGTTTTACTGTTGTCGGAAAACATCCCACCCATAGGGAGCATTATTCTTGTAGGAGGGACCTGTTGTGTTCTCCGACCCCACAGATTTTTAAGTGGAGAGAATAGTGTACCGTTGTCACGATTCTTCAACATAGCCTAACTCATTATTTTAAGAGAGGTACCACTTTAGTTGGGAGGGAATCATTTTTTTAATTAAAGGGTTAGTGTTGTTGCCCCACAGCAAGAAGGGCTTGGGTTCAAACCCAACCACGCCCATTCTGGTTTGTTGAATCAGGAAGTGCATTTGATGTTAAGGTCATGCCAAATCAAGATGTCTATCCACAACAGATCTGTTGTGGTGACCCCAGGCCAACAAGAGACATCACAAGAAGGTTGTACTATCCATACACCAGTCTACAACACTAGATGATATGACACCTGATTGTTGTGTGGGACGCTGAAGAGGAGGTACTGCTGGCCCACCACCACAAGATGGCGCCCTGCTTGAAGTGCGGGCTTCAAGCACGAGAGGGCATCGGCTTTGCTGGAGGTGACAGCTGTCAACAATCAACACAAGCTGTCACCCATCATCACCACTAAAAAGACAGGACTGCAACTCCACCTCCTCGCCGAGAAATCAACTACCATTCAGGTAATTTCTCTGCTGCCTGACACTGTGTGTGTTTAACCTGAAATTCTATTTGCAGCCGTTTTCCTGGAGTGTTTCCTTATCTGGAGGATTGGCGTTTGGTGTGACAGCGACGGCTTCGCCTCACACCCCAACTCAGATAAGTGGTTGACCAGGAGCTGCACGAGTGTGTGTGATTGGAGGTGGAGGTTTTCCCTCCTTTACTTAAAACAGACTGTGGATTACTGAGTGTGCGAACTCACACTCATCTGGACTGTCTTTGTTCTCTGCCAGCAGTACCGGGTCTGACTGCTGAAGACAGCGGCCACCTGGGGCACAGGGCTTGGCGGCTCCGGTGTTCTTCAGCTCCGTTGGTGGTGGAAGCTGTGTGGGGATCAATCAATCAATCAATCAATTTTTTTTTTATATAGCGCCAAATCACAAAAAACAGTTGCCCCAAGGCGCTTTATATTGTAAGGCAAGGCCATACAATAATTATGTAAAACCCCAACGGTCAAAACGACCCCCTGTGAGCAAGCACTTGGCTACAGTGTAAAGGAAAAACTCCCTTTTTAACAGGAAGAAACCTCCAGCAGAACCAGGCTCAGGGAGGGGCAGTCTTCTGCTGGGACTGGTTGGGGCTGAGGGAGAGAACCAGGAAAAAGACATGCTGTGGAGGGGAGCAGAGATTGATCACTAATCATTAAATGCAGAGTGGTGCATACAGAGCAAAAAGAGAAAGAAACAGTGCATCATGGGAACCCCCCAGCAGTCTACGTCTATAGCAGCATAACTAAGGGATGGTTCAGGGTCACCTGATCCAGCCCTAACTATAAGCTTTAGCAAAAAGGAAAGTTTTAAGCCTAATCTTAAAAGTAGAGAGGGTGTCTGTCTCCCTGATCTGAATTGGGAGCTGGTTCCACAGGAGAGGAGCCTGAAAGCTGAAGGCTCTGCCTCCCATTCTACTCTTACAAACCCTAGGAACTACAAGTAAGCCTGCAGTCTGAGAGCGAAGTGCTCTATTGGGGTGATATGGTACTACGAGGTCCCTAAGATAAGATGGGACCTGATTATTCAAAACCTTATAAGTAAGAAGAAGAATTTTAAATTCTATTCTAGAATTAACAGGAAGCCAATGAAGAGAGGCCAATATGGGTGAGATATGCTCTCTCCTTCTAGTCCCCGTCAGTACTCTAGCTGCAGCATTTTGAATTAACTGAAGGCTTTTTAGGGAACTTTTAGGACAACCTGATAATAATGAATTACAATAGTCCAGCCTAGAGGAAATAAATGCATGAATTAGTTTTTCAGCATCACTCTGAGACAAGACCTTTCTGATTTTAGAGATATTGCGTAAATGCAAAAAAGCAGTCCTACATATTTGTTTAATATGCGCTTTGAATGACATATCCTGATCAAAAATGACTCCAAGATTTCTCACAGTATTACTAGAGGTCAGGGTAATGCCATCCACAGTAAGGATCTGGTTAGACACCATGTTTCTAAGATTTGTGGGGCCAAGTACAATAACTTCAGTTTTATCTGAGTTTAAAAGCAGGAAATTAGAGGTCATCCATGTCTTTATGTCTGTAAGACAATCCTGCAGTTTAGCTAATTGGTGTGTGTCCTCTGGCTTCATGGATAGATAAAGCTGGGTATCATCTGCGTAACAATGAAAATTTAAGCAATACCGTCTAATAATACTGCCTAAGGGAAGCATGTATAAAGTGAATAAAATTGGTCCTAGCACAGAACCTTGTGGAACTCCATAATTAACTTTAGTCTGTGAAGAAGATTCCCCATTTACATGAACAAATTGTAATCTATTAGACAAATAAGATTCAAACCACCGCAGCGCAGTGCCTTTAATACCTATGGCATGCTCTAATCTCTGTAATAAAATTTTATGGTCAACAGTATCAAAAGCAGCACTGAGGTCCTAACAGAACAAGCACAGAGATGAGTCCACTGTCCGAGGCCATAAGAAGATCATTTGTAACCTTCACTAATGCTGTTTCTGTACTATGATGAATTCTAAAACCTGACTGAAACTCTTCAAATAGACCATTCCTCTGCAGATGATCAGTTAGCTGTTTTACAACTACCCTTTCAAGAATTTTTGAGAGAAAAGGAAGGTTGGAGATTGGCCTATAATTAGCTAAGATAGCTGGGTCAAGTGATGGCTTTTTAAGTAATGGTTTAATTACTGCCACCTTAAAAGCCTGTGGTACATAGCCAACTAACAAAGATAGATTGATCATATTTAAGATCGAAGCATTAAATAATGGTAGGGCTTCCTTGAGCAGCCTGGTAGGAATGGGGTCTAATAAACATGTTGATGGTTTGGATGAAGTAACTAATGAAAATAACTCAGACAGAACAATCGGAGAGAAAGATGCTAACCAAATACCGGCATCACTGAAAGCAGCCAAAGATAACGATACGTCTTTGGGATGGTTATGAGTAATTTTTTCTCTAATAGTTAAAATTTTGTTAGCAAAGAAAGTCATGAAGTCATTACTAGTTAAAGTTAATGGAATACTCAGCTCAATAGAGCTCTGACTCTTTGTCAGCCTGGCTACAGTGCTGAAAAGAAACCTGGTGTTGTTCTTATTTTCTTCAATTAGTGATGAGTAGAAAGATGTCATAGCTTTATGGAGGGCTTTTTTATAGAGCAACAGACTCTTTTTCCAGGCTAAGTGAAGATCTTCTAAGTTAGTGAGATGCCATTTCCTCTCCAACTTACGGGTTATCTGCTTTAAGCTACGGGTTTGTGAGTTATACCACGGAGTCAGGCACTTCTGATTTAAAGCTCTCTTTTTTAGAGGAGCTACAGCATCCAAAGTTGTCTTCAATGAGGATGTAAAACTATTGACGGGATACTCTATCTCACTTACAGAGTTTAGGTAGCTACTCTGCACTGTGTTGGTATATGGCATTAGAGAACATAAAGAAGGAATCATATCCTTAAACCTAGTTACAGCGCTTTCTGAAAGACTTCTAGTGTAATGAAACTTATTCCCCACTGCTGGGTAGTCCATCAGAGTAAATGTAAATGTTATTAAGAAATGATCAGACAGAAGGGAGTTTTCAGGGAATACTGTTAAGTCTTCTATTTCCATACCATAAGTCAGAACAAGATCTAAGATATGATTAAAGTGGTGGGTGGACTCATTTACTTTTTGAGCAAAGCCAATAGAGTCTAATAATAGATTAAATGCAGTGTTGAGGCTGTCATTCTCAGCATCTGTGTGGATGTTAAAATCGCCCACTATAATTATCTTATCTGAGCTAAGCACTAAGTCAGACAAAAGGTCTGAAAATTCACAGAGAAACTCACAGTAACGACCAGGTGGACGATACATAATAACAAATAAAACTGGTTTTTGGGACTTCCAATTTGGATGGACAAGACTAAGAGTCAAGCTTTCAAATGAATTAAAGCTCTGTCTGGGTTTTTGATTAATTAATAAGCTGGAATGGAAGATTGCTGCTAATCCTCCGCCCCGGCCCGTGCTACAAGCATTCTGACAGTTAGTGTGACTCGGGGGTGTTGACTCATTTAAACTAACATATTCATCCTGCTGTAACCAGGTTTCTGTAAGGCAGAATAAATCAATATGTTGATCAATTATTATATCATTTACCAACAGGGACTTAGAAGAGAGAGACCTAATGTTTAATAGACCACATTTAACTGTTTTAGTCTGTGGTGCAGTTGAAGGTGCTATATTATTTTTCTTTTTGAATTTTTATGCTTAAATAGATTTTTGCTGGTTATTGGTAGTCTGGGAGCAGGCACCGTCTCTACGGGGATGGGGTAATGAGGGATGGCAGGGGGAGAGAAGCTGCAGAGAGGTGTGTAAGACTACAACTCTGCTTCCTGGTCCCAACCCTGGATAGTCACGGTTTGGAGGATTTAAGAAAATTGGCCAGATTTCTAGAAATGAGAGCTGCTCCATCCAAAGTGGGATGGATGCCGTCTCTCCTAACAAGACCAGGTTTTCCCCAGAAGCTTTGCCAATTATCTATGAAGCCCACCTCATTTTTTGGACACCACTCAGACAGCCAGCAATTCAAGGAGAACATGCGGCTAAACATGTCACTCCCGGTCTGATTGGGGAGGGGCCCAGAGAAAACTACAGAGTCCGACATTGTTTTTGCAAAGTTACACACCGATTTAATGTTAATTTTAGTGACCTCCGATTGGCGTAACCGGGTGTCATTACTGCCGACGTGAATTACAATCTTACCAAATTTACGCTTAGCCTTAGCCAGCAGTTTCAAATTTCCTTCAATGTCGCCTGCTCTGGCCCCCGGAAGACAATTGACTATGGTTGCTGGTGTCGCTAACTTCACATTTGGCAAAACAGAGTCGCCAATAACCAGAGTTTGATCCTCGGCGGGTGTGTCGTCGAGTGGGGAAAAACGGTTAGAGATGTGAACGGGTTGGCGGTGTACACAGGGCTTCTGTTTAGAACTACGCTTCCTCCTCACAGTCACCCAGTCAGCCTGCTTTCCCGGCTGCTCGGGATCTGCCAGGGGGTAACTAACGGCGGCTAAGCTATATATATATATATATATATATATATATCTCAATCAATCAATTTTATTTATATAGCGCCAGTTGCCCCAAGGCGCCTTATATTGTAAGGCAAGGCCATACAATAATTACGTAAAAACCCCAACGGTCAAAACGACCCCCTGTGAGCAAGCACTTGGCGACAGTGGGAAGGAAAAACTCCCTTTTAACAGGAAGAAACCTCCAGCAGAACCAGGCTCAGGGAGGGGCAGTCTTCTGCTGGAACTGGTTGGGGCTGAGGGAGAGAACCAGGAAAAAGACATGCTGTGGAGGGGAGCAGAGATCAATCATTAATGATTAAATGCAGAGTGGTGCATACAGAGTGGTGCGAGGTCTAATGGAAAAGTATCCGACCTTATTATTTTTTTCAAAAACCATATGGATTTGAATCACGTGTGATTACATCAGACATGCTTGAACCCTCGTGGGCATGCGACAGTTTTTTCACGCCTGTCGGTTACGTCATTCGCCTGTGGGCAGTCTTTGAGTGAGGAGTGGCCCACCCTCTCGTCGTTTTTTCATTGTTTAGGAATGGCTCAGAGACTGCTGCTTTGTTTGATCAAAATTTTTTCAAAACTGTAAGGCACAACTGAGCGGACACCATTCGATAAATTCAGCTGGTTTTCTGTAAAAATTTTAATGGCTGATGAGAGATTTTGGTCTGGTAGTGTCGCTTTATGGACGGCCCACGGCGCCTGACAGCGATTTGCGCTTCGAGGCTGCAGTGTCTCACCGTTTCAAGTTGAAAACTTCCACATTTCAGGCTCTGTTGATCCAGGAAGTTGTCAGAGAACAGAGAACTTTCAGAAGAAGTCGGCATGAGGAGTTTATTCGGACATTCCATTGTTAACGGACATTTTGTAATGAAACAACGTGCGGGCAGAGTCGCATGTCGGGCCGGACCCGACCGCGGGGGGTCGCGACAGGAAAAACACCATTGGAAACCTTAACGGGCAAGTTGGAACATGCCCAAACTGTTAAACAATTTCTCAGTTACTCACTTGTTGAAAGCCATCAAAAGCCACCTGAATTTTACAAATGGTTTTCAACACGGAGGTGTTTTTCCTGTCGCGGCGCACACAGATTTGCCGAGTCGTCACGGAAATGACTCGGCGAATTTGCGCACACGTCTTTCATTAAAAAATGTCCTTAAACAGTGGAATGTCCGCATAAAGTCCTCATGCCGGCCTCTTCTGAATCTTCTCTGTTCTCTCACAACGTCCTGGGTGAATTAAGCCTTAAATTAGGATGTTTTCAGGTCGAAACAGGCCGACGACGGCGCCTGGAAGCGCTGCAGGACGTCCCGCTCTGTGGGAAGTCTTTACACCGACAGAAACACCCCATAATCTCTCATCAGCCGTTAAACTTTTCACCGAAAACCATCTTAATTTCTCGAATAGTGTCCACTCGGATATTCCTCACAGGTCCAGAAAAAATTTTGATAAAGCATTTACCAACAGGGACTTAGAAGAGAGAGACCTAATGTTTAATAGACCACATTTAACTGTTTTAGTCTGTGGTGCAGTTGAAGGTGCTATATTATTTTTTCTTTTTGATCCAGCTCTTCTCAGCTCTTCTTTGATCCAGCTCTTCTCTCTCCAGGCATCTTCTATCATCGAGCCTGCCCACACGTCACCTGGTGTATGATTGACAGTCACCGTATTGTTATTGTCTGTACGTTGTTGTGTGATTCACAACATTAAATTGTTACTTTTTGGCTTATCCATTGTCCGTTCATTAACGCCCCCTGTTGTGGGTCCGTGTCACGTCACTTTCACAACACTAGATTATATTATTATCAATTTAATAATTTCAATATTTTTGTATTTTACTTTTACCAGGTCCTTAATGTACTGGTACTTGGTCTGAATATTAAGGAATACATGATATGAACATATAAATGATGAAATCATTAACGGACGGTACACTGAATGGTTGTGAACGTGAACAACTACAATAAAAAGGACACACATTTGCCACATTTCACTGCTTTGATTGTCCTACTTCCTGTCTCTTACTCTAATTCATTTACTCAGATGTCTTTTGTAATTTTATATCACCCTTCATTTTGATTTCTCTGGCTGACTTTTATGTTGTGTTAGGTAATTTTAGTCGTAAGAGGATTATTACTTCAATTTGTCACATTGTGCCACCACTGGTTTTTTTGCTTTTGTAGCTTTTGGCCCTTCTTTCTTTCTTATTGGGAGTTGAGGTAAATATTTCTCCACGTAGCACCATGTATCAACTTCATAGCACGGGTGGAGGAATGAAGCTCCACCCCTTCCTGACATGGTATTCTCAACCAATATTCTTCAGTCTAGCCTGCAGCAATAATATACTGACGTGGTCTATTACTGGGTTTGTCTTTGTCACTGCCGCATGCTGGAAAATTTGACAGGTTTTAGCTTTTGTACTGTCAAACACTGCATGTACTTGTGGTGTGCAGCTGCTGCTCTCACAGTCAGTTGTAGTGGAATTCTTAGTCATCCCGTCATTGAAAATGATAAAATCCACTTTATCATCTGCCGCATACCATCATATTATCAACACTTTTTTATCAACTCGGTCTGGGTTAAGAACTCAGCCCAAGTTAGGACTGGGTTGGAATTTGGGTTAGGGGTGGGTTTTTAGCCCCAGGCCCAGTTCACACCAGTTGCTGGGTTCACATCAGATAGACTTCTCCTGTATCTCCATGTATCACCTGGCTGTGGCACATAGATGGCTACTTTCCAGAGGCAGGGATTGACTGATTGTCTGCTTTGGTGGTTGCCATCCAGGACCAAGACATCTACATATTGTGCTGGAAATTGCCATGTGCTGTCTTTTTTCATTGCTGAAAGGCAGTTGTCGTTCATGACTTTAATGACCACATGTACAAGCAATCATCTCATTTGACTGAATAGTGCTTACCTAATCAAGTTCTCAGTTGGGTTTCAAAAAGTGTAGCATACCACACAATCTGCCAGGAAGATTCAAATCCAGCATATATTCAATAATAGCTGTAATATCTTAGGAAGTACCTGGTCTGCTTTCGGTTATCAAGTCACAACCGATAGGAAACATGCATGTTACTTAAAAAAATTCAGTTCTAACTCATCTCTATGCTGCCTGCACTTGCTGATCTGGACACAACCTCCTCCACCCCACTGCCACCAGTCAGTGCCTGTCTGACACCTGCAAGTTGGTTTTGCCCCTGCCTTCTTCCAACAGCAGGATCTGAGATCTACATACCCCTTCATCGTGATGGGGACATTGCCAACACCTGTGCTAACATTTCAAACATTATCACTACGGATTAAAATCTTTTAACTTCTTAATTTCTCCTGAGACTTTATGGAAGAACTGAAGAAACCAGATTTGCATCACCAACAAATTCTGGATAAACCAGTTGATCTTAATCTTTTAAACAATGCATGGAGATCAGTGGCTAAACACTATGCTCCAAAGATGAGTCAGTGTCTTGCTTTCGGACACTTCAGCAAGGCAGATGCTTGCTGACACAAGGGTTTGAAACCTGCAGTTTCACAGTCTGTCCTCTAAAGGAGCAAATCAATAATAATAATAAAAAAAACACTCCTGATTAATATGTATGATACAGTGTGTGGCTGCTACAGCAGATATTTCTGTGTCTGAGGATGTTCTCCCTCCTGTCGGACCCTCAGGAGGCAGCCTCAACACCATCCTCACAGACCGGTTACACCACATTAATAATGTTCACTTATCATGCCGATACCAAATGCTGGCGCTGTTTCCCCCTGACAGAGCACGGTGTAGGCGTCTCTGTCAGATAACACTGCCGTCCCGCACTTCTGCAGCCTCGTCCAGTAGCAGGTTTCTCATTTGTAAAGCATGTGTGCTGTTCTTCTCTAAAACCTGCTGACCTCCCTCCCTCTCTCTGTATCATCTTTTCTTTTTATCTCCCCCTTCCCATCTATCTTGGCTGTGTCATCCTTCCCCCCCTCTCCCATTCCTCATCTCTCCACCACCACGGTTCCAGGCCGTTAAATGAGCGGGCTTATCTAAGCCTAATTGGTTTAAGGGCAAACAGAAATAAGCAACAGCTCCGTAAGTAGAGGAGAATTACCGCTGTTGTCGGCAAGAACCATCCCCACACGGAGCGGAGCGAGAGAGCAAGGAAAGAGGACACAAGAGAGACGACTGGGGAGATTAGTGAAGGCGGCTTAAGAAAAGCGTGGAAAGGTGTTGGGGAAATGTATTATGCGGAATATGAAACTGAGAGCTTGCATGTTTTTTTAATAGCGTACAAATCTGTGCCCTCGCTCTCATTGATAGTGGCCCGATTCTTTTTATTTTAAATTTTTTTCACTTCCCCCTCCACCTCTCTTTTTAATCGGACTTGATGCTCAACTTTATTTCTCAATAAAGCACTCAACACTCTTATTTTTCTGTTATGCTCGGCTGCATCCCGATTATTCATCCAGAGTCACGTTTCCTCTTGATGCTTTTCATCTTCCAGTGGATGAGCTTATTAACGATCAGTGATGCCGGTAACACGTTACTTACTAACGCGTTACTCTAATCTGACCACTTCTTTTAGTAACGAGTAATCTAACGCGTTAATCTTTCCAAATCAGTAATCAGATTAAAGTTACTTCTCCATGTCACTGTGCGTTACTATTATTTTTCATTGTGGGTCGATAGCAGCATTAAACTTGGTCCGTGGGCAGGAGGTCGGGGTTCGACTGAACGTCCCACTTTAAGCGAACTGTGAGCTTTTCATCCGCGGTTTTTTGCAGCTGCTCGACTCGTCCTCACCTCTTAAAGCGTGGTGATCAGCACACCTGCACTGAGCTTTACGAAGACATTTTTATACTTTTTTCCTCCTTTATTTAGAATTCTGAGCCGAGCCGCTCCGTATCATCTCGTTAAAAACAGCTGATCCTCCGCGACGCGTCAACAACTAACACTATTTTCCACTCAAATGCACCTAAACTCTCTTTCTGAGGACCACATGATGTGAAAACGCAATAAAACTTTCTTACCTGTAAATCTGGTCATGTTTTCTGCATAAATAAATGTTATCCATTCTTTGTGCTCAAACGCCAAAGCAGGGGCAAATCCAGATGGAACACCCCTAGATTAAAGGTCCAGTTTTGAAGCCGTTTTTTTTTTTACTACAACTACTAATATTGCTTGAAATAATAATAATTTCGACAAGTAAAATGTTTAGAGAGAATTTAAATGTTAGAAAAATGTTAGAATTTAATAGTTACATTTATAAACAATGTAGGTTTGAAATTGCAAGTTTTACTGTTACAGTGCTGTCAACAGTTAAATATGAGGTCAAGAAAGAGGTCTTTATTTTACTTTTTATAAAACAAGTATTTATTTTCATTGAAGTCAAGAAAGGGTGACTATAAAGTGAGTTTTGGCAAAACAGGTATCACTGTCATGTTGACGTGGGTTGTTGTCGGCAGCTGGGGAAAGTAACTAAAAAAGTAACTAGTAATCTAACTTAGTTACTTTTACAATTGAGTAATCAGTAAAGTAACTAAGTTACTTTTTCAAGGAGTAATCAGTAATCAGTAATTTGATTACTTTTTCAAAGTAACTGTGGCAACACTGTTAACGATGCACGTTGGGAAGTCCGATAACAAGTCCGTGTCCATATGGTCAGGACTTTCGCAACACCGGGGGGTCAAGTCAAGACTTCCTTATCAGGTGGTCCCACTGTCCACTAGATGTCACCACTATCTTCGGAGCATTTTGAAACAATGAATCTTTTCCCAAAGCAATTGCTCCATTTCATCAATCAAAATCGAGAATCATTTTTGCAAGCAGTAATTTCATTTAGCAATGAAAGAGATTTTGAACTCAGAATTATTTGCTAAAGGAAACTGTTCGTGTAACTTTTCGAGTCTTCAGAAACACTGAAGCATGTTCTAAAACAATGGTTTCACTGTGTGTGTGTGTGCGTGTTCCATATTGTGAAACATTATAACAATGAAAAGAACCACACAGGCATGTAACTGCCACCAAAGTAATGTTCTGAACTTTTTGAAACAAAATAGTTCCTTTAATGCATTCTTACTCATTCCCAGATCATTTTTTTGGGGTCTGCCCCTGTCTGGACTCATGTTATGGTTTTGTCCCATGTCTGTATCCTTGCGCCCCCCCCCTTTGATCCACCGTCTGATTTTCTGTTTATTATTATACATTAGTCACTGGTTGAATTTCTCTGTTCTTTATACTTCTGGAGTTGCATTCTAGTTTAGTCTTAGCCTTTTGTTTTCTTGTTTATCTCTTTTCAGTTATTACATTTGTTTCCTGCTTTGATTCTTTGTTCCTTTCATGTTGGGTTTCTTTAGTTTTATTTTATTTTTTTAATGCTTTTGGTAGTTCTCATTTTTGTTTAGGTAACTGGTTTCATCACTGTTGGTTTTGGGGAGTGTCACTGTCATATTTCCGTTGCTTCGGTTCTTGTCTGTCATGCCCACCTGTCAATGAACGCCCTTGTCTCTTCTGTTCCCTTCTCTGGTCTGACCACACCCTCTTCCTGAACATTCCCCACACCTCTGTCTCATTTTCTGTAATTACCACCTGTGTTATTTAAGCCTCATGTATTTTGTCAGCCGTTGCCAGTTTGTTGAGCTTTATGTTCTCGTTCCAGCCTTGTTTCACAGCCTCATTTTGCCTTGTTCGTTTGCCCGTCCATATTTGACGCTGCCTTGTTTTTGACCTTGCCTCTGAACTCCGCCTCCCTGCGTATCTGAACTCTGCTTGTTTTTTGGACCACACCTATGTGTCACATCTGGTTGTTACCTCCGCCTGGCTGATTGTCAACTGTGTACCGAACCTCTGCCTGCTTGCTATAGCCTTTTCTTACTCCAACGACCAACGACAATTGTGGGTTTGTATTTGTGTCTAACCCTTTTTGAGCCACGCATCTGCAAAACCTGACACTTTTTATATGTAATTGATTCATGTGTGGTAGCTTCGTGGTTAGCACTGTTGCCCCACAGAAAGAGGGTTGTGGAATCACTTCCCACCTGGTCCTTTCTGTGTCGAGTTTGCATGTTCTCCTCGTGTTTGTGTGGGTTCCCTCTGGGTGTTCCAGCTTCTTCTCACTTCCACAATGGTTACTCTAAAAATTGAATGTATGGTGTGTGTCTGAATGTGTTTATTTTTATATATGTACACTGGTGTCCTGTAAAGGGTGTATCCTGCCTCAAACCCTACGACTGGTAGGATAGGCTCCAGTGCCCCCTCCCCCCAATGATCCTTGATTGGAGTAAATGGGTATTGAAAATAAATGTTGCACTGATTTGAAACAATGTGTAAATAAAAAAAAATGGTTTGAGTAGCAGTTTCACTCACTAGAATCAGTGTGTCACTTTCTGAAGCAATTGTTTTTTTGGTGTGAGCTTTAAATTTTTAAGAGGTAAGTCCCTTTGGCTGCTCCGTCTTTTTTTTTTTTTAGTCACCACAGCTGATCCAAGGTAGATCTGCATGTTGATTTGGCACAAATTTTACGCCGAATGCCCTTCCTAACACAACTCGACACTACATGGATAAATGTGTCAGGGGTGGGGTTTGAAACAGGAGCCTTCCACACTAAAACCAAGCGCACTAACCAATTGGCCACCACCCCTGTGATTTAAAAAAAAAAAATAATAATATTCAATGTGAGTTTTAAAACACTGAATATGAAATATTTTCTAAATAGTTTATAGGACATGGTGGACAGATTATATTTCTCAGATGGCTTGGGATCTCCTGGAAAGAATTACAGGGAAGTGCGGGATGAGGCGCTTACTCTGCTGCCACCACGACCTGAACCTGGATAAGCAGCTGACAATGAATGAATGAATAGTTTATGGTTTGAAATGATTCAGAAATGTGGATCATTTACAGAAGTTGTTTCACAGGGATTTGTTTTTAAACAGTGCATTTCAAAACATTGAAGCATTTTCTAAACCAATGAAAACCAAGTCAATATCTGGTTGTTAAGTGTGACGTAACACATCATGTGATTTTCAACTTCCGGCTCCAAACAAAAAAGGCGCGCTGTCATTAACATTGAGAACTGCACTGAGACGATCTGATCAGGCTGCACTTACACCGCTGCACACGGACAACAACATTAACATCGTAACACAAAACTTTTTGTATATTGTACCTAAAACTCTCCTGGATATATTATCTGGGTTTTTAGGCATTGTTACTGCGTTTGTTTTATGTAAAAATGTCAGATGCTCAGGTTGTTTCTACATTATTTTCAATGGGAGTTGCTGCGAGCTGCGATCGCTTCCTGTTCATGTCATTCGGGGAGAAAGTGAAGTTTGCACTTTAATGTCCTGTTTATTGTAATAAATATTTTTTTTTGTAACAAACAGACATGTCTATTTTACCTGTGCATAATAAAATATGTAAAGTAAAAAAAAAAAAAAAATATTAAGTGTTCTGACCATAGAACCAGACGAATGCGATTAACTGAGGTGGAGGCGGAGAATGAAGGAACGGAGGTTTGCGCACAATGTAATCACAAACTAAACTTAAACTGTAAATCCTTAAAAGGATCAAACAGACGTAACTTTAATTGTAAACTTGGAGGTTTTTGGACCCGGAAACAGATTTATCACGTGATGCGTTACGTCAACGCTTAACAACCGGATTCTGCCAAAGCAGTGTTTTGAGCATTTTGGAAACAGTTTTTTTTTTTAAGCAATTTGGTAATTTAACATTTTGAAACTTTCAACCCAGTGTTCAAAGTTCTGAAGGAATTGTTTCAGCATCGTTGTTTGTTTGTTTTTTTGTATTTTTTTTACAAATATTCTCACTGAATCTTTTTTTATCTGAAGCCAATAGTTTCATATAGTTGTTTACACATTTCTAAGCAGTAACTTTTTTTTTCTGAAAAAAAAAAAAACTTCATTCAGTTCAAAAAGATTTGACGTTTTCCACCATTATTACTCAAATATTTCAGAAAGTCAGGTTAGACCCAAGAACATCCCGGTGCCGAGCACTGTTGCATCCACCACACAATGGCACCATCCTGGGTACTGTGTTGGCAACCATTTGGCTGACAACCAGCCCATCCTCACCTCTGAAAGTAACTATCTGCTGCAGCCAGATGAAACTTGGGCGTTCCCTTGAGATCTTCCCCACTGAGGCTTCTGTTTGCAAGATCATGTTTAAGAAAAGCGCCACAGGGCTAAGATGACGTTCCCTCGCCATTCCACCGTTCCACCTCTCCCCAAGGTTCCTCTGAAGACACATGGTACCAAAGAGATCCACGTCTCACAGAAATTCAATAAGCAGGAAGCACCAGGACCTAAAAGACTTGGACTTTCACTCTCCTGCAAAGGTATCGGCATCGAAAACCACCTCTGTCCATGGAGCCCATAAGCTGTTCCCAAGCATCTGTTGCTATCAAAGGCCAAGGAGCCCGAGACATGAATTGCACGGCCAAGACAAGTGAATCTTAATAAAAGTTCAAGACCTACATATACACTTCAGATGGCTTAGTCCAGGAAGTCACTGAAAGCCTCGATTGTTTAAACTTAACAAAGCAAGCTATGCCTTGGTCCTGACACGATTTGAGTAAAAACTTGTTTTTGCCTTGTAATCACATTAATGATGGTAAGACATGCACGAATAACTCACAGAAACACACACATGCATGCACGAAGCTAAACAACAGATTGGAGTTTAGATCAGTGAAGGTTTGAACCTTCCCACGGGACAAACTCCTTTCAATGAACGACCCAAACAAGGAAATCACTTTCATCCTTGTTACCAAGGTAACTAGGGCCCCACCTCATGCCCATCTGTTCCCATCTTTTAAAGAGGTCATGCTGTGCAGAATCAGTTTTTATCTACCGTTTACGGGTACAGACGACAGAGGTTTCATGTTACCCCGCCCAATATTCCTCCAAGGATTTAAAAAGTATTACAACAAAACAGAAGCTTTGAAATGTTGTTTTTGACTTCTGTCATATGTCACACCCACAAAGGACAATAGCACATCCCCTCTCCATTTTTTAATGTAGATGAGTGAGTGAGTGAGTGAGTGAGTGAGTGAGTGAGTGAGTGAGTGAGTGAGTGAGTGAGTGAGTGAGTGAGTGAGTGAGTGAGTGAGTGAGTGAGTGAGCTCATCCCAGGCAACTGAAAAAGTCACCAAATTAAAAGAACACACAGTGAGGACAAATCCTATTGCATCTGGTGAATTTTGAAGTGCCAGATCGATGGAAAGGGCAACTTTCTTTTGCCTATGTAATATTCCATTGATGTACTGCCACCTACTGGATGGTTAGTGGAGGTGCCTGATATCACTTGTGTCAGTTAAGTTATGGATGGTTAGTGGATACTGGAAAAACTGTCAAACATTACTGTAATTAAAGTGCATGTAGTTTGTCTGCATCTTGGACATGGTCTTTGCTCATTGCTACGCTGAGCGCAACATCCAGCTAACAAGTGAAGGGAGAAACAAAATACCCAATATTTGGGCAAATATTAATATACTCGTACAAGAGCACATAATTAAACAATACAACATGTAGCTGTGGAAAGTACCAACACTTTTGTGACGGTTCATTGCTCTGGAGTCTACATGCAAGACAAATTGTACAACAAAACAGGGAACTAACACCCCTATTCCATAGGGCGCTGCAATCTTCAACCATCCAAAAAGTGCAAAAACGGGATGAAACAGCGTGATACGGCGTGATACGGCTTGCCTCCGAACAGGCTGACTTATACAGTACAGACCTGGCAACCCACCTGAAAATGAAAGAAAAGAGCTCCGCCCCAGCCAGTCATGATCTAGCTGCTCAACTTTGAACAAAATCCATAACAAATGCTACTTCGGCTTCAAATTTTTACCCAGCTGGAGCACAATCAAACAACTTTCAAGCTGTAATCAGTATGAATACCCAATTTAAAGACGTTTGAACATGATTTGAGATGCCAAGACTACAAATACCCCAAAGTTACCACGTGCTATCAACAACTTTGAGAATCGGGATGATATCTCCAAACAGTTCATAAAAAGGATCCTGATTTTAAATCTGGTGAGGATGATGGACGTATACTAAGTTTGTTCAAGACTGACAAAAATGGATCAAGAAGTCACAATGATGCTTCAAAACACGCCCCGATTTGCTGTTCAGGATTAAAAAGGAAGGAACAGCACTCTGTGGAATAGCCCAGTAAAAGCAGAATTAACAATAGATAGAACGTGTGGCTGGAGTGCCAAAATATTTTGTCAATGCCAAAAATTAGTAACACTAATTTGAAGCTCTGTTCCAGAGACAGAAAACCTATTCCAAACATGATCCATATCTAAAGAAAGAGATCACTGTGTGGACAAATATGAGACAAAATATAAAATCTGAAATAAACAACAGAACTTGTGGCTTTAGAGGGTCAAAACATTTCATCAGTTCTACAAATTTGTGATAAACTTGAAGTACTGCTCCGGAGTATTTCAAAACCTGTTTGAGCATTATTTCGGACTCTGGAGCAGCACTGAAAGGGTCCACAAGGCATTGCAAAACTGATTCAATGCAAATGCTTCAAAAAGCTCCTGCTGATTTGTTGAAACACTGAAATACAAGTGAATGAACTTCAAACACCCTTCTTTTTGATTTTCATATTTAATTATGTCATCTCAGGGTATGTTTCTTTTAACTGTTTTTTGCAGAAGACAGGAAAAAAAAATCTGAGAAGATGCTCTTAAGATACACATTCAGCAGCCAACTTACTCCTTTTGGCAGGAAAATGAAAAAGACAAGAACAGAGCAGGTATCAAACCACAGATTTTCGAAGGAAAAATCACAGGTTTTGAAGGAAATCAGTTTGGTTCAGTCTTAACTCCAACAAAAGTTCACTTCTAGTCAGTGAAGTCCTAAGCAGGTTTACGCGATGTGATGGGAGAATTGGACTCATTTTTCCCACAGAAGAGACTCCTGCACTCTTTATGCTGCTTCACCAAGAAAAAACTGTGAAGGAGCGAACGTATAAAGTATGTTTTCCACACATGATCTGCAGCATCTCTCTAAAACACCATTAAAACGGGAATGAAATGACAAAGAGCCGTCTTTACGCACGCCGTGTGCGCCGCTCTGGCACACGATCTGCGCGCTGCTGCTGCGTTCCACGTGTGTGCGTGTGTGTGTGAGTGACAGAGAGACACATCCCGACGCACAGCGACCAACCGCTCCATCCGCGAGCGCGCGGCACATGCGGGAGAATGATAGATATTTAGTTACCTTCCATGGCTGAAGACGCGATGACCAGCGCGCATAAAAGCGCGAACCAAACCGCTGTCATGGTAGAACGGTATAGTCTCCACAGCGTGTCCACCATCCCCAAACACACGCTCACACACACATATCCGAAAAGAGAAAAGAAAAAAGAAACGAAGACGCACGATGCGCGTCAAAAAGAATCCCTCGGTGCGGTACTCCGGCAGGATCGCCTGTTGTTGTGAGTCACATTTCAAGCCGTAGTAAACAACGTGTGACAGTCAGCGCACGGAGGAGAGCGGAGTGTCGGGCCGAGGGGTGTGAGGAGTACAGGGGGGCGGGAGGGGGGCAGAAGGAGGAGGTGGAGGAGGAGTGGAGCCCCGACATTGCCTGCTCACAGCCCCATTAATGAGCACAGCCCAATCACCAACTCCACAGCCGCAAACTCGTGAGCCAATCGCCGTGCGTGCGCTCCGCCCAGCTCGCATTGTCAAAACATCAAACTTTTTCCTTGACCTATTTGAAAGCGGCGTGCGCTTCATCGAAAGGAAATAGCGACACCAAACGGGCGATTTCTGCCATTGCGCGGCAAAGAAACAGTCGAGGAGGTCGTGCGGTCCAGATGGATGGAAACAAACAAAAAAAGAACTCAATGATCTCCTGCATTCTCCAGCCGAATCAGTCATCATCATCATCATCATCATCATCATCATCACCGACTTCTGCTCAGACGTCATAGCACCTGAGTTTTCAGTTAAAATGTTTGGAAACAAGAGCTAATTTGTTCATTGAAGATCTCCAACAGCTTTAAAGTTAGAGTGGTTACTTCCTGCCATCCTTCCTTTCATTTACATGTTGAAAAATATTATACCTCCATAATTTGGAAAGGGGCGGGAGGGTGCGAACACACACCATGCTGTTAAACAGAAAATCATAAATAATTTCAATATTCAAATTATTTATGAGATTTAAATAAAGCAAGTTAAAATTAGATTTACTAAATATAGGAAGAAATGGGTTCATAGTCACTTTGAGTGACAGTCCGGCCTTAATCTGGGTGAGCCGTGCACTACGCGCAGATTAGCAGTGTATAGTAGTGTGGGTCCACAGTGGCTGTTCTTTCTGTGCATTTTATTACAAATATTTGCAATAATATGGATAGTTGTGCCATATTAATGGATCATTAATAAAGTCTGTGCTCGATAGTTTTTCCACAGAGTAGAATTTTCCTGCAAATGTATGTTTGCGCTTGTAGCACCTGTCACTAAATGTGACATCCCATTTCCACCAAGCTTTTGTCTTGGCGTTTCATTTTGCATTTAAATGTTTACACCACAAAGATTATGCGTTCACATTTTTTGGCCTGAAATTTCACAAAACGACAACTAAAATTGCAAGATCAACTCTTGCGTGCAGCATGGCTGACAAACGGAAAATTGTTGCAATGATGCTGCTTAATGAAATAAACGAGGAAGAGATGGAGGATGAACGAAGAGTGGTGCTGACCGCTGAAACCACTCAAAATGATAAAAAAAAGCATTGTATCGGAGCAGATATCTGTAACAATAGCTCATTTCTGGAAACAAGCACCAAAATTGGCACATATATGCTCTTTAGACATTACTCTTGAAGAAAAAAACAACAACAAAATAAAACAAAAAAAATTGCCACTTGAATTTCAATAGGGACAATTGAAGAATTGCACAACAGTCAAAATTTAAAAAATGATCCAGTCATGTTGAAAACTATACCACATTATTTGTCTGATCATACAGATTCCAAAAAGGTTTGGACTGTCTGTGACTGAATGTTATGGAGTTATGGGGTAAAAACATGGTGACAAAGGTCAAAATTCAAAAGTAAAAGTTGCTGTAATTTAGGTCGAAAGTGGTGCAAATTATTGGTTAATAGGATTAATAAATGGAATAGTTTTGACTGTGTTGAATGTTTGATCTCCAAAGTAAAAGGTCAAACAATGTTGACATCCACTGGATTCTATGACATGTGTCATATGTTACCCCGTAACATGATAACTAAGCATGACACATGGTGCAAACTATTCCTTTTTAAAACCTTATTAGCTCAAACATTAATTTGCGTCACACTATCAAAATTGGAGCAACTTCAAAGTTTATCCCCTGTACAAACTGAAATGGACCATTGTTGCCATTCTTGCTGTTTTTACCCCATAACTCAGTAACATTCCACCATAGATGGTCCAAACTATACCTTTTAGGAATCTTTATGGTCAGACAAATAACGTGGTGTAGTTTTCAATATGACTGCAGCTTTTTTAAACTTTGACCCCGTGTAATTCTTCAATTGACCCCTAGCTGGCAGCCTGTTGAAAATTCAAGTGGCCATGTGTTTTTTTTTTTCAAAAAAGTAACGTCTAAGGAGTATTTATGCTGAATTTGGTGCTTTTTTTTTTCCCCATTTCAAAGATTCTTTTGTAAATATTCTGCTATCTGCTGCGTTACTGGTAGATCTACTCAGTCAATGCTGCAAGGAAGAAATATTGCAGTTATCACCACCTCGACTGTATGGCTTATTGTTCTGCAGGATGAACAAATGTTTTTCCATCTGCTGAGCACACAAATGGTTTAGTACTACTACTACAGGTGCATTGCCCTTCAGCTTCTATGTGAAGTGGATGGTGGTGTCTCAGCGCAGAAAATGCACACATCGAAATTATAATTATGTGCGGGCGCATCAGTTGCATCTAAGGCCGTCTTCAAAGCTGATGTGTAAGCAGGGTTGGGTAGGATTACTTTGAAAGAATACATGTGGATTACATGTATGTATGTACACTTAACAAAAATATAAATGCAACACTTTTGGTTTTGCTCCCATTTTGTATGAGATGAACTCAAAGATCTAAAACTTTTTCCACATACACAATATCACCATTTCCCTCAAATATTGTTGACAAACCAGTCTAAATCTGTGATAGTGAGCACTTCTCCTTTGCTGAGATAATCCGTCCCACCTCACAGGTGTGCCATATCAAGATGCTGATTAGACACCATGATTAGTGCACAGGTGTGCCTTAGACTGTCCACAATAAAAGGCCACTCTGAAAGGTGCAGTTTTGTTTTATTGGGAGGGATACCAGTCAGTATCTGGTGTGACCACCATTTGCCTCATGCAGTGCAACACATCTCCTTCGCATAGAGTTGATCAGGTTGTCAATTGTGGCCTGTGGAATGTTGGTCCACTCCTCTTCAATGGCTGTGCGAAGTTGCTGGATATTGGCAGGAACTGGTACAAGCTGTCGTATACGCCGGTCCAGAGCATCCCAAACATGCTCAATGGGTGACATGTCCGGTGAGTATGCCGGCCATGCAAGAACTGGGACATTTTCAGCTTCCAAGAATTGTGTACAGATCCTTGCAACATGGGGCCGTGCATTATCCTGCTGCAACATGAGGTGATGTTCTTGGATGTATGGCACAACAATGGGCCTCAGGATCTCGTCACGGTATCTCTGTGCATTCAAAATGCCATCAATAAAATGCACCTGTGTTCTTCGTCCATAACAGACGCCTGCCCATACCATAACCCCACCGCCACCATGGGCCACTCGATCCACAGCATTGACATCAGAAAACCGCTCACCCACACGACGCCACACACGCTGTCTGCCATCTGCCCTGAACAGTGTGAACCGGGATTCATCCGTGAAGAGAACACCTCTCCAACGTGCCAAACACCAGCGAATGTGAGCATTTGCCCACTCAAGTCGGTTACGACGACGAACTGGAGTCAGGTCGAGACCCAGATGAGGACGACAAGCATGCAGATGAGCTTCCCTGAGATGGTTTCTGACAGTTTGTGCAGAAATTCTTTGGTTATGCAAACCGATTGTTTCAGCAGCTGTCCGAGTGGCTGGTCTCAGACGATCTTGGAGGTGAACATGCTGGATGTGGAGATCCTGGGCTGGTGTGGTTACACGTGGTCTGCGGTTGTGATGCTGGTTGGATGTACTGCCAAATTCTCTGAAACGCCTTTGGAGACGGCTTATGGTAGAGAAATGAACATTCAATACATGAGCAACAGCTCTGGTTGACATTCCTGCTGTCAGCATGCCAATTGCACGCTCCCTCAAATCTTGTGAAATCTGTGGCATTGTGCTGTGTGATAAAACTGCACCTTTCAGAGTGGCCTTTTATTGTGGGCAGTCTAAGGCTGCCCACAATAAAAGACTGTTTGTGAACAATATTTGAGGGAAATGGTGATATTGTGTATGTGGAAAAAGTTTTAGATCTTTGAGTTCATCTCATACAAAATGGGAGCAAAACCAAAAGTGTTGCGTTTATATTTTTGTTGAGTGTATATACATTTGGATTACTTGTAATCTGATTACATTTCAAAGTAATCCTACCCAACCTTGTGTGTAAGCTTGCTGGAAACACTCAAGTGTCTCAATATAGAAGTGATTCAAATGCCAACATGTATAATGAAACAAATCCTTGGTGGAAACGAGGCCGTAGCTGCCTGTTACTGTTCTCAGTGCTGAGTGAAACACAGGTGTTATACCCAGTCTACAAAAAAAAACAAAAAAAAAAACAGGCCAACCAAGGTTAGCCTGTTAGTTTGAGTTCATTCTGGCATTATTCCTCCCGCCTCCTGCCCAACCTATGAAACTAAACAGTTTGAAATCTGTTATCAGTTTTGACATTGGATCAGTATTGAAAATCAGATGAGGAAAGTTACGTTCATGAGTGGCAACACTGCAGGTAGACTACTTTATGGTTAATTTGGGTGTGCAAAGTATACCTGTCTTGCAGGGGGTTAATATTAAATGTGGCATAAATGTTTGTCTTATTTGTGGGGCAGAACATGTGACCACTCACATTGATTAATCACTGCTTATTCGAGTCAATTTTCACCCCTGTCCAAAAAAGGAAACACTCCACGGTGTAATCGGGTCCAGTACTGGTTCACTTTGGTGTGCAAAAGTAGAGCAAGACAGAATGAGAGATGATCTCTCAGGTCCCATGGTACCCCCACCCTCCCCACTCGCATATGACCACCACTGCTGTGATCCCGCTGAGTCATAAAGATAAGCAGCTTGTTGGAACAATGACTTATTAAGTTATGCATGCATAATATACTCTGTAAAACATGTCCACCTGTGAAAAAACCTTGTGACTACTTAGTGCTATAAAACCATAGACTGTATGTATACACTAGACAAAACCCCTCAAATTAAATCAAATTTATTTATTCATATAGCGCCAACTCACGACAAGGTCGCCTCAAGGCGCTTCACACAACACAACTTGGAAAAACAGAACAAAATGAATTGAAAGATTAAAAACATAATAAAAGAGCAAAACCATAAAAGAGCAAAATGAATAAAAACACATAATAACATAATATAGTAATGATAAAACGGAAAACAAAAACCCTCTGTGATGTCACTGAAGAGCTGGTTTGAACCTCAAATAGGGCAGATCCAAATGTGTCATCTTGGCAGTTCCCAACTCCTCCTAACTCCCGTCAAACAAAGTTCAACAGGTGGAGCCTGAGCAGGACTAGTATGACCTGGACAGGAGGAATGAAGCCGCTCCCCGCCAATATTAGATTTCACAACCGAGCTAAGACTGAGGCTAACTTTGGTTCCGTGTTCCATGAAGGCATATTTTTGCAGACCGGG
Organism: Thalassophryne amazonica; assembly: GCF_902500255.1. NCBI lineage: Eukaryota > Metazoa > Chordata > Actinopteri > Batrachoidiformes > Batrachoididae > Thalassophryne > Thalassophryne amazonica. Next base: position 67,962,869 of record NC_047114.1, read on the forward strand.
GTGGTGGATGTCATAAATTCAAGTGACTTGATGTATGGGAGACATACACCAAAATTTGAATTCTGCATGTGTGGTTGGAAAAGTACAGAGCTACAGCAAACGTGTGTATGCACGAGTAAAAGAATTTCAAGTGCCTTAGTGTTAGGATTTGTGTTATAGTTAACAAATCAGACAGCACTGGTATTGTCACGTGACAAAGATCAGCCAATCAGAGGCATTCCATCTCCTGTACTGTAGTCAGTTCTTTCATAAGATTATGACCTCATCTCGCCAAGTTACTGATACCTGCTAATTATCGTTAACAGTGGTAATGGTGCCAACGTGCAAATTAAATCTGTAAGTTTCAGTTGCCCCCTTTCGTTCAGGGTCACCGCAGTGGATCCCATACAGAGTGGCATCAGGAGAAACACAAACAACCCCCTGGTCTTTCAAAGGGGCCTTCCTTCAAAGTATAAACCACAGCCTATCCTGCATAGCTTCTGAGATCTGACAAGATCAGGCATAAACGGCACAGTGGCATAGTGGTTAGCATTGCTGCCCGACAACAAGAAGGTCCTGGGATCACTTCCCACCTGGTACTTTCTATGTGGAGTTTGCATGTTCTTTCCATGTTTGCGTGGGTTTGCTCTGGCTTCCTCCCACTACCAAAGACATGCAGGTTAAGTGAATTGGTGACAGTTAATTGACCGTAGGTGAGAGTGTGAATGAGTTTGTCTGTCTATTTACCTGTCCACATGGAGATGGGTTTAGGAGTATTGGCCAAAGTTTTGTGTAATGTAGGCGTTTCATCTGCAGGGAGCTGGCGTTTTCAGGGGCTGAAAACCGGGCCGAGAGTGGATACATCTGAAAACGCCGGATTTAACTTTTTCTGAAATTATGCTGTCATAGCCACACCTCTCTAAGCTGTTGTGGTTACCAGTGTAATTTAACATTTTTTTTTTCTCTTGGTGGATCATTAATGGGATTTATTTTTGTTGCACTCAGAGTGCCAAAGAAAAGTAGGATGGCTGTGGTGAATGGTGATCGTGAATAAATGGAGCGCTGTGATGCTATGAAAATAATTGCAGAAAGGACTTTCAGCTTTTACAGGAAGTTCATTTTTCTTCTTGGTGGTGGCAGGACAAAGGCTCGGCATCCTCCAACTCAGGCTGAGAAATGCACCCGGACCAAACACTTTCAAAAACACTGCTATGCACAAGTCATTTTAATGCATTTCCAAATGCCTTCTTCCAAACCAAGGCTGTCTCATGTGGATAACTGTTTTTCATCAGGCTGTGGTGATGAATCCAGTTGAAATCGATGCAACAGATCAGATTAAGAGACTTTTTATTTAGAGTGTGTGCTGCTTTGTAAGGTTCTAGCTTCTGCTGCTGCATTGTTTAGCTCCTTACACTGGTTATGTGCATGCTCCACATCTTCTCCCTTTTTTGTGAAAGCGTTGCAGCGCCACATACAGGCCTAGCATATATACTAAAGCATTTTCAACAGGTTTGTGTGGACACACTGGAAATGGTGCCATGTTTGCGGAACACTTTTTGGAAGATCACACTGGGAAAGTTCAGTTTCTGTGTGGACAAGGCCTATATGCAGCCCTGCGATGGACTGGCAGCCTGGCTCTCAACCAATAACCACTGGGATAAAGCCCAGATCCCTCCGGTAATGTCTGCACTAATGATCACATGGTTATGAATGCCATATTCCATTTCTGCTAAGAAACACCCATAAATTTGACGCACTTGTAGCTTTAAAAAATATTTTTAATCTCCTTTCATAACCCATCTGCAGAACTATCGGTGACCACCAGGTGGCTTGTGACCCACACTTTGGGAAGCACATGTCTAGAACATTACATTAATTTAATATTTTAAGTAATCTGACACAGTGCATCACCGACTCAAGTATTTTTTTATTTTATTTTTGTTTTTGGTGAAGCAGTAGGAGCATTTCTTTTCAGTTTCAAAAAGCCTTCTCCGGTCATGATACGCGCAATATTTTTGGGGGGTGTTGAATGTGAAATCGTCCCCCTCAGCGTACTATCAAGGCCTGACCTCTGTTTCTCTTTGTGCTCACACAACTGCAAACCTGTTTGAAATGAAAATGGATTTTAACAGCTTCAGCAAATCCAAGCGCACTTTTTGATGAGATTCAACAGGCTCCACACATCAGCTCTCTCCTCTCATCCCCACTGTCCCTTTTGTAAGCACATGTGCTGCAACAGATGGTATACACAATGGGCTTTTCCCCACAGGGACACGCATGACCACAAGTCTGCCACAGCACAGGAAAGAGGCGTTTGCCACCACATAGCCCAGAACCATACACCTGTCTTGGACTAGATATGTCCCAAAGTCCCTGGAGCTGAAGAATTGGGGAGTTGTTAATCTACAGCCTGAGCATGTCTGGTTTTACCCGGGGCCACGGGATGCCCTAATACACCACAGCTGCTCCTTTGCAGCACACTGCCCTAAATATTTTTTCTTCTTTACCTGCTTTACTTTTCAAGTGGGTACAAACTGTACTTTTGAAAACACCATTTAGCTATTTTTTTTTTTATTTAAAAATATACATCCTTTTTACTATACGGATAATTAATGTGAGATTTAAATGCCATGCTTCAACATTAAATACAATATTTTACTGAATGATGTAAAAAAAAAAAAAAAAAAAATCAAAAACAAAGCAAATGTTGACTCCACTTGGCTGTTGATTTTAAATTGTTCAGTTTAATCTGGAGGAATAATTCACAAAAACTCTACACTAAAACACATATTACTAAAACACTAAAACTCATATTCTGAAGCAGGTGGCAGAGTCAATATATATGACTGGTTATGGGCAAAGTTTGAATTATACAATGACAAAATTGGGGTTTAGCTCGCTAAAAGATAAAACCCACGAGACATACTGTGTGTCTGTAGACAGTAGACAATATAATTTAATCTTTATATAACCACGGACAGTTATAAAGTTTCCAATCCACCTAATCTGCATGTCATATTATATATATATATATATATATATATATATATATATATATATATATATATATATATATATATATATATATATATATATATATATAATTATCAAATTCAGAACCTCTGAAAGTAAGAATGTGTACTAAACAAGCTACTGTAGAAACTTGCATAAACCTACGACATACTACAGTAAGCTTTGGCTTGCGAATTGCACTCAACTATAGACTTAAATGAGTATTGCAATTATGGGAGTGAGCGAGGCAGACAAGACTTAGGCTAAGAAATGGTATGGTCCACTTTAGGGTCATCTGAAATTAGATTAACAGATTCTGATGGTCATGAAGACATGAAATATTTATTCTTACAGGTAAGGCTCTATATGCCTATCAGCACAAACCATTGTTTTAACCTTTTTTGGGGTGTGTGGAGAGGGGGTGTCAAAGCACTTTACAATGATGCCTCATGTTCATCTATTCACACACACCAATGTCAAGATGTTGCCGTGCAAAGAGCTCAACTGCACCCCGGGAGCAACTGGGGCATTAAGGACATTGCCCAAGTGATTTTCCAGTCTGGCAGGGCTTTGATCGGAGGATCCTCTGGTCTCAAGCCCACCGCTTAACCACTACACCATCACCTTCCCTTAATGAAAAGTCAAGATTTGACATATGCATTTTGAAAAGCAGTGTATGCTCTAGTTAGTGTATTTGCTCACTGTTCAACAGGTGGCAGACAAACTATCAGTTTAATCACAGGCTTTGTCATTTTCAAAGATCCATACAATAAACATCCAGTTTGTGACAGACAAGTATATAGGACATTACTTTGTCAAAACAAAGCTGTTTTTTTAATTGATCTAGTGGATCAAAATTTGCCAGATGTAAAGAGATTCGTCCTCATGATATGTTCTTTTAATTTGGTTTTTAAAAAGATGATAGGCTATATTGTTCTAGAGTTATTGTTTGCACATGCGGATGGACTAATTCACCTCCCCACTCATCCACTCATTTGCCCCACATTTTAAACTTAGTAAACACTTGTGACCATTAAAAGTAATAATCATAAAAAATGCTCCATAAAACAGACCATTTCAGGTCTTACACACCTTGCTCTCACCCTACTTTTAATCCAAACACCCATGTGTTTGAACTGCAGATTCCCAAACAAGTGCATCTCATACAAACAGCGTTGGTTGAATTTAAAGAAACTTGACTTCCTTCTGGCTGACAGCATTCTGGTGCACTTGTAACGCAGCTGAAGTAGGGAGGAGGAGCACAACAAGAAAGGACCAGCTTTTTTTTCTTTTTTTTTTTACATCATGGTTCTATTGATTGGAGGAGTTGTTGACATTTCTGCTGTCCAAATGCTACACTGTTACCAGCACAGGGAATAAAGAATTTTGTCATGATCATTGTTGATACTAGGAAGACAGAATTACTGTATACTTTGGTGAACATCCAGATACTAGCGTTGATTCAGGAATTTTAAAAATGGATTATTTTCCGCTGAAGAGTAGCACCCAGTTAATTGTTTCCAACTGATTTGAACATTTTATGCAACATCATGAAGCAGGTGGCTCAGTGGGATAGTCTATGAGCAGGGGGACGTTGTGTGACCTGAAGGATTTTAAAACATGACGGTGTCGTGTGTTACTACTGTAATCTTTGTGACTGTGGTCCCAGCTCTCCTCAGGTCATTGACCAGGTCCTTCCATGTAGTTCTGGGCTTTCTCAGAATCATCCTTACCCCATGAGGCGAGATCTTGCATGGAATCCCAGACTGAGGAAGATTGACAGTCATGTTGTGTTTCTTCCATTTTCTAATAATTACACCAACAGTTGTTGTCTCTCACCAAGCTGCTTGCCTGTTGTCCTGTAGCCCATCCCAGGCTTGTGCACATCTACAGTTTTGTCCCTGGTGTCCGTAGACAGCTCTTTGGTCTTGGCCATGGTGGATAGGTTGGAGTGTGATTGATTGAGTGTGTGAACAGGTGTGTTTTATACGAGGTCTGTTAGAAAAGTATTGGACCTTTTTATTTTTTGCAAAAACCTGATGGATTTGAATCATGTGTGCTTGCATGAGCAAACCTTGAACCTTCGTGCGCTTGCGTGAACTTTTTCACGCCTGTCGATTGCGTCATTTCCTGGTAAGCAGCCTTAGTGTGGGACGTGTGCTGTGCGCTCGGCGGATTTTCATTTCAAGGAAAAAGACGGAACGACTGGAGCAGCGCCGCATCAAATTTTGCCAGAAACTGGGCGACAGCCAGGTGGAAACCACATGTCCCACACAAAGGCTGCTTACCAGGAAATGATGCAATCGACAGGCGTGAAATGTTCACGCATGCGCAGAAAGGTTCAAGGTTGGCTCATGCAAGCACACGTGATTCAAATCCATCAGGTTTTTGCAAAAAATAAAAAGGTCCGATACTTTTCTAACAGACCTTGTACAGTTAACAAGTTCAAACAGGTGCAATTAATACAGGTAAAGAGTCAGAAAAAGAGGGCTTCTTAAAGAAAAAGTAACAGGTCTGTGAGAACCAGAATTCTTGCTGGTTGGTAGGTGATCAAATTCTTATTTCATGCAATAAAATGCTAATTAATTATTTAAAAATCATACAAGGTGATTTTCTGAATTTTTATTGTTTTAGATTCTGTCTCTCAAAGTTCAAGTGTACCTACGATAAAAATTACAGACCTCTCCATTCTTTGTAGGTGGGAAAACTTCAACAGTGGATCAAATGCTTAATTGCCTCACTGTATATCAGCCCTGAGGCCTGTATAGGATTTATTTTTTCTTCTTAAACATCACTACTTTCCACACTTAAATGTATGATTGCGTTAAACATGATTTTGACCTTTGGCTCTGGTGATATAACACTAAAAGGAAAATCAAGTTAATATCCACCAAACTGCATGAAACGGTCCAGATATGATGATCATCTGGTTCTGGTCTGCAAACTCTGTCCTGTTAATTAACATAAAGTTTCAAACAGACTGTGTGCCAGCTCTGATTGCTCTTCCTCCAACTGTGGCAAGGGCCTGCAGATAAACTAGGTCATTGAGTCAGTGCTTCAGGAGCATCAGGCTGCGGCTGCTATTTCAAGAGAGCAGTTGATTAGAACATTTGTCATTTTTAATGGTGTGGCGCTAAAGTGTGACACGGCACAGCACAGCATGACCGCTGGTGCTGGCTACCGTGTAGGCCTGTGATAGCCACCTTGCCGTATTTTTCACCAGGCATGTAATCATCACCTATGACTCCGCAGGTTATCAGCAAATTCAGGCGCGGCTCGGCCTCAATCTGTTCGCTGTCCCCACCCTGTGGGGAGGAAGAAAGGAAGGAAGGAAGAACACAAGGGGAGGCAGGAACAATAGCACTGCCGCTGCAGCACATCCTCCTTCACAATGTGGACAAATGTAAGCGTACAGTAACACGCGTGCACCCACTGTTCACCCACACAGCACTCTGATAATCATCCACACAACGTACTACAAGCGCTTTCACTCAAGAGCCTCGTAAAATACCAACAGTGAGTCCAAACACGGTGTGAGAGATTCTCGCTCTCTCTGTGTCCTGGTTTTGTTCTGTGCTTAAAGTTGCATTTTCCATTCCAAGAGCTAATTCAAGACAAATGTAAATGCAAACTTTACAAGATCTGGGTATCTACTGATTTGAATTTGATTGATTTATTGCACCCACATGTAGTGGGAGTGCAAGACCCTACAAGTACTACAGTACCCCACTAGCAGCTCTATCTGCCAGTATCTATCTAGCTTCCATCGGTCATGACTGGTCATGGATGATCATCCACCCATTAGTTGTCTGTTGTCCGTTTGCCCATCTTGATCAGCTTCTCTTGTGACTATAGAGGCCAATGCGAGAGTGGCAGTCATGACTGCACAGATCACATCTATGTATTGACTCTAGATTGGGGATAGCCTGATTATTGGCCAATGCCTATAATCGGCCAGCTGATCAGTCTATCCCAACTCTAGACTGTTGATTATTGCTTTCTTTCTGCAAGCTTGTTTTTCTACTGCTGCCACTGTCAGCTTCTTTTCACCAATCTACAGTTGTTTGTGAAGTGTGCTTCTCCAGCTGGAGGTTCTCCCAGGATTCAATGTTGATGTCAAGCACCTTCATGTCTCTCACGCAGCATTGGGGTGGCCAATGCTTCTCTGCCCTGCGGAGAGATCTCCGTAGAGGACATCTTTTGGGATTCAGCCGTCCTCCATATGACGAACATGGCCTAGCCAGTGCAGCCGACGTTTCCTCAGTAGGGTGTACAATGTGGGGAGGCCAGCGCAATTCAGGATGTTAGTGTTGGTCACCTCGTCTTGTCAGTTGATGCCAAGTATGCGCAGCAGGGTTCTGAGATGGAAAGAGTTGAGACTTTTCTCTTGATGGGTGTACGTGCCTTTGGCTTGCTACCATACAGCGGGGTGGTGAGGACGCAGGCGTTATACATAGCCATCGCAGTCTTCATAATCAGCTTGAGGTTTGCCCACACTAGCACTACCCCACTAGCAGCTCTATCTGCCAGTAGGGTACTGTAAAACAAAATGGGAATTTGATCCAAAACAGGAACCTCTCTGCATTGTATTTTACTTTTAGTGTTGAGTTGTAGCCTGGTATCAAAATAACTGAGCACCCAAATCTCAATTCAAGCAGCATTTTTTTTTTTTTATTTCAAGATGCTCAAATGAAATAAAAACCAGCACTATGTGTAAATGAAAGTAAAAGACACATATTACCCTCTGTCTGTTCACATTACATCAAATTATTCAATATTTGTGTTCTGATGTCTTGAGTTTTAACATTTTTCAAACTACTTCTTTCTTATATTAATCCTTACTTCTGCAACACTATTTTTCAGATTACATTAGATTTTTACAGATTACATTATTTTGTTTTATATTATTTGTTGTTTAGTTATTTTGCAGCAAAAATGCAGGGTTGGTGGCCAAGCAGTTAAGTGCACTTATTTCCTGTACAGAAGGTTCCCGGTTTGAGGCCATCCTTGTCCATTTGACATAACTGGGTGTAAATACTGGCAATAACAGACTGGCTTTAGTCATTTGGTTCAGTTTTAGAAAGAACTGATCAAATGTCAAGGCCACACAGAACCATATATTGTGGTATCACTGAATCACAAATATTGTGAATTTCTGGCGTTTTTGCTCTGAGTGCCCATTTTTGCTTTTTTTTTTTTTTTTTTTTTTCGCCGACATAAAAAACAAACAAAACAAAACACAATTTTGAGCTGCAATAATTCAACCAGCACCTACTTTGCAGTGTTCATTCTGACTTGACCTTTAAATTCTTTTGTGTGTGTGTGTCTGTGTGTGTATTTCCTGTTTTCGTTAGTTTGAATTTGCTGTGGAATCAGGCAAGAAGTAGAAAATGTTGTGCAGCACAAATGGTTCTTTGACTACACTAAAAGTATCAGAAAGCACCTGCCGCTTTTTTAAAGTTGAATACATGAAGGACGATTCACAGTGTAAGCAGTGTTCAAGGTTTATCAGATGAGCACAGGTAAGAGCAATATTACTAGTCACACTTACACATGCAATATAACAGCAAGATTATTTTTTCCCCCACTTACAGAAAGTGACAGAATGGAGAAACAAAGGAAATTGTGGATGCACAGAACGTGGATACAGGAAGGGTTCTTCTGGTGATGAATATGAATGCATGAAAATGAAATGCCTAAGTCAATATGGAGACAGTACAGGGAATCGGGTGACAAAGGAGTGCGGTACTACAGACACCCTGGGGGGATAGACTGGTTATTAGGCCAGGGTTTAGCTTCATCCATCTTCAGGAGTCTGGGCACCAGCCATTGACAACATGAGAACAGAAGCAGGCCTGAATACAGATGTGCTCTGGCCAAGTGTTCCCCAAATAGAAGGTCAGAACTCTTTCTCTAGTGAGTCCATGCCACAGTGGTGCTTTCTGGGTCATGGCACAAGAGAGACAAAGTAAAATAGGTTCATTGTGGGGGGTTACATGAGGTCTGTTACATTTTAAAGACTGCACAGGTATACGCCAGCCTGGCCTCAGCTACAAAGTAAAATTACACTACCGGCATACCAAGCAAAATGAATTATGTGCACGGCGTTCCGCCTGTCGGTTCCCAAGTATATACGTGCTTGTCTGTGCGTGGACATTATGCTATATCTCAGGAGCCGATCATGATATGGTCTTAATTTTGGAGTCAAATGAATTGCAAGGTGTACATTTCTACCGACTCCAATGGAACACTGTCAGAAACTGGTGTTACCATGGTAACAATTAAAAACAGTAAAATCTATCCACTTACACACTTTTATGCTGGTGGTGAGGAGTTGGGAGTCTGAAAATGTCAGTAAATTGACATTTTACCTGCCTTGTCAAAGGCAGAACATTCCTAAGGGCCTCTTCACACATAGTGTGAATTTGGTTGAAGCAGGAATCATATGCAAAATGTATAAATTTCGTAGCTGCCTCGAATGCCTCGTACACCTGTTGCTACAACTATTTGCACACACCAGTGGCTTAAAGACGGAGTGTGCACTGTACAAGCCCATCGAATCCTCTCACAGCAGGTGTCAGCAAAATTCCAGGTGACACACGAACATCCAACACCGTTCGCTTGGCACTTAGAAAATGTCTGGCCATTCGCACGATCATCACCAAAACAGTCAGCAGACAATCACTATCAAGCTGGAAGTGAAATTTGTCAACTGTGGAGTTGCCGAGTGCACGTGACATGCCAGAGTGTCAGGTCCCCCCACAACACGTGCGTGTGTCGCACGCTCCACCCCGCTCTCACTCCGCTCTCACCCCCAACACGTGCATGCAGGCGAGGTGCCTCTCATCTGATCACAGAGTGACACCTTGGTCTATACGCTGGACGGATGGGGGGTGTGGTAGCTGTTGACAACTCTGGTCTTGAACATCAGCTGCAGAACATGCACCATGTTTTGACGGACACGCGTGTGTGTATGCTTGCTGTCCTCACATTGAAATACATAAACATATATCACTTCTGCGATGGGCTGGAGAGTGTGCACATTGACAGGCTGTTCCAGCTGGACTGGACCACCAGTTCATGTGGACACGCAGCAGGCAATCTGAACATCACGTCTGTCTGACAGGACAGTGAGCAGAGCGCTGCAGGACCATATGTCAGACAGTGTGACAAATACACTACTTTCAGTCACATACAGTAGTGTTCAGAACAATAGTAGTGCTATGTGACTAAAAAGATTAATCCAGCTTTTGAGTATATTTCTTATGTTACATGGGAAAGAAGGTACCAGTAGATTCAGTAGATTCTCACAAATCCAACAAGACCAAGCATTCATGATATGCACACTCTTAAGGCTATGAAATTGGGCTATTAGTAAAAAAAAGTAGAAAAGGGGGTGTTTCACAATAATAGCAGCATCTGCTGTTGACGCTACAAACTCAAAACTATTATGTTCAAACTGCTTTTTTAGCAATCCTGTGAATCACTAAACTAGTATTTAGTTGTATAACCACAGTTTTTCATGATTTCTTCACATCTGCGAGGCATTAATTTTGTTGGTTTGGAACCAAGATTTTGCTTGTTTACTCGTGTGCTTAGGGTCATTGACTTGTTGAAACACCCATTTCAAGGACATGTCCTCTTCAGCATAAGGCAACATGACCTCTTCAAGTATTTTGAGATATCCAAACTGATCCATGATACCTGGTATGCGATATATAGGCCCAACACCACAGTAGGAGAAACATGCCCATGTCATGATGCTTGCACCACCATGCTTCACTGTCTTCACTGTGAACTGTGGCTTGAAATCAGAGTTTGGAGATCATCTCACAAACTGTCTGCGGCCCTTGGACCCAAAAAGAACAATTTTACTCTCATCAGTCCACAAAATATTCCTCCATTTCTCTTTAGGCCAGTTGATGTGTTCTTTGACAAATTGTAACCTCTTCTGCACATGTCTTTTATTTAACAGAGGGACTTTGTGGGGGATTCTTGCAAATAAATTAGCTCCACACAGGCATCTTCTAACAGTCACAGCACTTACAGGTAACTCCAGATTGTCTTTGATCATCCTGGAGCTGATCAATGGGTGAGCCTTTTCCATTCTGGTTATTCTTCTGTCCATTTTGATGGTTGTTTTCAATTTTCTTCCATGCATCTCTGTTTTTTTTTTGTTTTTTTTTTGTCCATTTTAAAGCATTGGAGATCATTTTAGATGAACACCCTATAACAGTCCCATTTTCCTCAGGCTTTCAAAGAAAAAAGCATGTTCAACAGGTGCTGGCTTCATCTTTAAATAGGGGACACCTGATTCACACCTGTTTGTTCCACAAAATTGACAAACTCACTGAATGAATGCAACACTACTATTATTGTGAACACCCCCTTTTCTACTTTTTTTTTAACTAATAGCCCAATTTCATAGCCTTAAGAGTGTGCATATCATGAATGCTTGGCCTTGTTGGATTTGTGAGAATCTACTGAATCTACTGGTACCTTGTTTCCCATGTAACAATAAGAAATATACTCAAAACCTGGATTAATCTTTTTAGTCACATAGCACTACTATTATTCTGAACACTACTGTATCAGCAGAAATACACCATACCAAATGCTTTTTGGTAGTTATCACAGCACTTTTTCTTTTTTAGAAACTACATTTATCTGCTTGTTGATTTTAACCATTTCATGCTTCTGTTATGAGATGGTAATTTTGGCACAGTGGTAAAGTGTCTGTCTGGTAATCAGAGAGTGTGGGTTCAAATCCCATGAGTGTCATTTTTTTTTTTAACCAGGGTTATTTAACCACAGGGTTTTGTATTGCATCCCCTTTTATGTATTATTTATATCAACCCAGTGATATTCACTAATTATACAGCTGGTTTTTATTTTCCTTCACATCAGCAGCACGATGTGGTGCAGCTCGTCCCACAATGCAAGCAGCTGCAGCAGCTCACACTGTGTTCCTGTTCGAAAGACAACGTCGCGTGCACGAACTGTCGCACTTGGATCGTGCATGCCTGCCCATCGGCGTGATGTTTTGTGATGCGCTAATTCACGCTGTTTCACCATAATTCGACCAAATTTGCGCTATGTGTGAAGGGACCCGAAGAATTACTTGACTCCATGTGTGTGTGTGTGTGTGTGTGTGTGTGTGTGTGTGGTATATACATTTAAGACTGTGTACCATGGTGAAATTAGGTACAAAAAGTCACCTTTCTAAGACCTCGAACATGTTCAACATCAGTAGCCTTTCACTTCTAATTGTGGCCACCAGGGAGTTGAGTTTTCATAAGACGCTGCAAGATATACTGTATCTTGTCAAAGACTTTGTGAAGGTGAAACTTGGTACACATGATTAGTTTTTAAAGACCTCAGGCGAGGGCATGTTTAGATTCTAATGGTCACCAGGGGCTGGAAGCCTGACAAACCATAAAGTCCTTATTGTTTTAGTGATAATACCATAAGGACTTTATGGTTTGTGATGAAACTTTCTTCTGTAATATATGTCTTCTTAAGACTGCAAGTTTGACGTTGGGCTTGGTGATGCAGGTTCAAGCAATTATTGCTTTTGTTAGGGCTGGATAAAATGTACACCCACCCCCTGCCATTTATATCTTGGTAACCGCTGAGACGAGAGAGCAGATTTTGATCTTAAATTCATCAGTGGTATGACTCCGGTGAGTCAAACCACTTGGACTGCATTTCATTGGATGCCAATATGTTTGCCATTCAGGACCCAAGGCAGTTCTACACGTTCATGGATGTGAGGTCACAGTGCACTCACAAATGCTCCCAGGCCTGACTTGACCTTTGACCCCAATGACAATATAGGCATAGTATTTATGGTATCATAATTCAGTGGTGAAGTTTCAACTGGGCCTCCAGAAAAAAAAAAATAGAGTGAGCCTACCTACACTGAAAAAAGTGAAACAGTGCACTTTATTCAAAGTACTTATTTACATTGGTCTCATGGAAAATTGTGGTTTCCAGTTTAAATCTGCTGGAATCACTTTACAAAATCATAAATATACATTGTGAGAAACTAAAAAATTAGCTGTAACAAATTACATCAATTTTTTTAAGTTGATCCAAAGTTGCATTTTTTTCAGTGTACCTGTGTTAAGAAATAAAGTAGCTGATGTTTTTCAGAGTACAATGACAGATGATCTGACAGTAGGTCAGGCAGGGAGAGCTAAATGTAGCAATTTCATTAATCAGAAGATGTCAAAACTGATGGTACCTGTCCCCTCTTTGGCACGCAGACACTTCAGAGGCATTCATCACAGATTTGTGACTGTGACAAACATACCAAAACATGCACACAAACCTACACAGAGACATTAAATACCTGTGCGCACATGTCCTAAAAAGCACTGAAAAGCGAGATTACACTCCATTTCTCCTCGGGGAGGGGGGGGTGGTGCAGAGAAAGCATTATTTGTTTTAAGTATCACAGCTTGATTAATAAGTTGTTAGCTCATATTCATTCTTTCCAAGATTGAACCTCTTTAGTTGCCATTAATCACAACAGACACAACGAGTAGATTCTGCTTGGCGCTGAATGAGTAAGAGCGTCATTATAGCTCGCGCTTCATCAAGTGCGTGTGTTTTGTTGCATACGGGAGAGAGGAAAACGAGTTCGAGTGCAAGTACGTCTGCAAAAAGATCTTTGTATTTACTCAAACATGCATGTGCAGTGATGAACGCCGAATGATAGATAACAGATTGGGGCACCCCCTCCCTAGTCACTCCACAGGCTCTCAGCTGCTGCAAGGTTTTCTGTCCGGGTAGTCAATCCATTTTCCCTAAAAAGGACAAGTTTTACAAACTGAAATATGGTGAAGAACACAGTATAAACACTAATTAATTATTTCCCTTGATGGCCGTGATGATTAGGATGTATTCATTTACTGCTGAATGCTGTTCTGTAATCACAGATGAGGTTAATAGGGTTGTCATTCATGCACCTACTGTGTTTCACTTGCAGCATTTAAGAAAATTTTCAATTAACTGTGTGGCCTCAGCAAATTTTCACTGCTTTGAAATGAGTTGGTTTGGAAATAATGTTTGACACATGGTCATTTTTTTTTTCTTGAGGGCTACACGACTGGCCAAAAAAAAAAAAAAAAAAAAATCCAAAGGGTTTGGACTTTGCAGTGTTAATGAGATGAAAACTAAAGCAGCCTGACATCCCCTGTCACTTGGGAGACAGGCAGCTTCAAGCAGAATGCTGTAATCTCAAAAACGGGTCTCCAAATGGAAGAGTTTGTCACACAGATGGAAATGAACCTCTAAGTAATCGGGACGCATTTACAGTTCAATCCACACTTCATCATTACCAGCAGAGATGGAGAGAGGATGATAATAGATTTCAGGATGCAGAGGAGCTGCTGGTGACCCTATGCTTTTTATAGATCGTTATTGCTCAGCGTGATATGTGCATGTTGGGGGGGGGGGGGGGGTGTTGAGATTTACCAAGCAGAAAAAGGCAGGCCAACGCTCATAGTTAAAGAAGTAGAATGACAGCAATTTTATAGTTGGTGTCATCTGGAACATCACACAGTGAAATGTTTCCTTGGAACAGTATCTCTTCAGGTCTGTGACCACCAGTCTCCTGTTACCAGGTGAGACATGGGTGCAGGGGTGGCTCCAGAGATTTTGGGTACCATGAAAAAAAAAAAAAAAATCTTACTGGACAGTGCCAATTTTGCATCACCAATTTTAGCTTCATAGTGGAGTAGAGTGGAGAATCCAGGCTTGCATTTCAGATGTACCTTCTGGAAATTTGTAGCTAAACTTTCAGGCCTTCTTTTTAAGAAAATCCTCCTCTATACCACGTCATCAGCCTATAACTTCTTGTGGGTTATCTGGGTGTCTTGGTGGATTTCCTCACTATTCTTCTTCTTGCACAGTCACTCAGTTTTTCAGAACTGTCTACTCCATGCAGATTTACCATAAAGTGCCATGCTGTTTGTACTTCTTGATAACTGATGTAAATAAAGTCCAAAATATATCCAGTGGCAGTTTTACCATCAGAGAGCCTCGTCCACAACTACCACAAAAGACTCCAAGCTGTCACTGATGTTAAAGGGGGCAACACACAATATTAAGAATGGGGGTATGTAAACTTTTGATCAGGGTTATTTGGGTAGTTTCTGTCGTCATTATGATTTTAAAATTGTGTAATATTACTTATGGAGTACCACAAGGATCGGTACTTGGACCCAAACTGTTTATTTTGTATATCAATGATTTTGTGAATGTATCTAATGTGCTTGGTAGCATTTTATTTGCTGATGATACAATGCTGTTTTACTCTGGATCAGATATACTGGAAGTAGCACAAGTGATAAATACAGAATTGGAAAAGGTTAAACATTGGTTTGATATTAACAGATTGTCACTAAATATTAATAAGACAAATTTCATATTTTTTAATGACAGCAAAAAAAAAAAAAGTGTCATTACAAATAGATGGAATGGATATACAAAGGGTAAAAGAAACAAAATTTTTAGGAGTCATGATTGATGAAGATCTTACATGGAAGTCACACATCAATTACATAAAAGGGAAAATAGCGACAGCCATTGCTGTTTTGCATAAAGTAAAATATTCATTAAATAGTTATGGTTTATTAACATTGTACAATTCATTGATTGTTCCATATTTAACTTAGAAACTTAGAAATCTGGGGATCAACATATACAACTTATATACAACCTTTGTTTATTCTGCAGAAAAGGGCTTTAAGGGTGCTTAGCAACAGTGGTTTTAGAGATCCATCAAATCCATTGTTCATTAAGTACAGGGTACTTAAATTTCATGATTTGGTCGATTTGAAAATATTACAAACAATGTACCAAGCTAATAAAAATGCTTTACCAACAAACATTCAAAATATGTTTGAGAAAAGAGTAAGTAGTTATAAATTGAAAGGAATAGAAGTCTTTAGAAAACCAAGATTTAGAACCAAAGTAAAGGAACGGAGTATTGCAGTAAATGGTGTAAAATTATGTAACAACCTCAACAAAGAAATTAAAGAATTAAGGTCGCCTAAATTATTTAAAAAACATATTAAACTAGATGTATTAAGTAAGTATGAAACTATGAAATAAGTCAGTGGGCTGTAAGGAAGTCAAAAAGGTAATTTGTTAATAATGTTTAAAATGTTTTAAGTTTAAAAATGTAACCTGTCAGAGATGTAATCTATTAAATAATGGTCATAATTATGAAATAAGTCAGTGGTATGTGACAAGTTAAAGAAATACAATCTGTTAAATAATGTAGAATATGGATATTGAAAGATTGTATTGTAAAAAGGGGCAGAAAATATAAGACTTGTTCTTCTCTCTGCTCCTTTTCATTCTGGTAATTGAGATGCTTTATTTCTGCTTTTCTGTTTTTTTTTTCTTTTAAATGAATGAAATAAATAAATGAAATGAAATGAAAAAAAAAAGTGGAAACACAGTTGTTTCACAATAAATGTCTTCACCCAACCACTAACCATGTGTGAAAAAAGTTTTTGTGTTATTCATATTCTCTGAGAAATGGCCAAAAAAAGAAAAAAAAAAAGAAAAAGAAAGTTCTGCCAGAGAATGTAAACTTTTGAGCACAACTGTAGCTGAATTTGCAATTGTAAGTTTTCCTGCAGCAACCACGAGCAGCATCTGACAGAAACAGTGCAAGTCAAGACTGGACCTGTTCAGTCATGTTCGGGTACATGTCCCCATCCAGGAACTGACTAAGAGACCATATTCCTCCCCACCGAGGGATTGCCACAATGATGATTCCTGTTATGCTGACTCGCAAAGACCTTGCTAATATTAATTTGCTGGATGAGTACTTCAGGAAAGCAATTGCAGCTTGAGGAACTAATCACCATTTGTTACGCTGCTACTTATGTGCTGGAATTAAATACCATACTTGTGCAACAGAATGCCCTGGGCATTCCATGCAAAATTCTGCCTGAAGACAGGTTGAGCAGACACAGAAGCATGGAATGCCCACCTTTCCATATATTTCAGTAAAATATATGATTTCAGCACAAATAAAAAAATAAAGTACAAATAACTCACCCATTTGTTGACACATGGTGGTCGACCTGCGCAACTGTTATACTGAAAACTCGCAAACTGACATTCTAAACCAATTACATTTTTTCCATGAATCTGATTGGTTAAGTGTGTGAGTTTTCAGACCATATAATATCGGGGTAACGGTGGCAAAATATTTGACCGTTTCACCTTTGGATGTATTACTCCGCATGCGACCGGTGTTCTGACAAGATGTCATTCCTGTCGATTGTCATTCCCGCAAGCGTGTGCAATATTGTCAGGATGCAGAACTGTTGATTAATGCAATGAGACGCACAATTTGACAGAACACTGGCTGTGCGCGCTACTAGCTGTTAGCACTGTTAGCACTGTTAGCTGAGAGCAAGAGAAAGTCGCGTACCAACGCTGCCGATGCAGAAATGGATGAATCCATACAAAAGTATCGATTGTTGTGGCTATGACCAGTGTATACTGATGACGTCGTCACAGTGAAGATGCGGAAGCGACGTGAAAAACGTCTTGAAAACTCATGTTTTGCTTTTCACAGTGTGTTGAGGTTACAAAATTAATTTTAGCGTGTGTGTTTAACCAACTTTAATTTTGAAAATTATTTAATTTAGGGTGGGCATTAAACTAGCTTTCATTAAAAAAAAAGGTGGACGGATTCTCGAGGGGATACAGGCTAAGTATCTATACCCGTTTCTTCATGTATACGTAGTATAACTAGAATGCACCCTACGTTATGAACACTCTGCGTCTTCTGGAGGCAGGGGTGCTGAAAAGGGGAGAATAGGGAGAAGGATTCTAGGGGCCCATGATTGACAGGGGCCCAGAAAGGCCCCTAATGCATAAATCTGGATTAGATTTGGATCACAAAGATTCTGGAACGCCATGCAATATCAGGATCCGGATGTGATATCAAGATCAGTAAGATGGATGTTCTGGTTCAGACTGCAAAATTGAAATCAAATTGCTAATTTTAGCTAAATTTAAATCACATGTGGCTGTTGTACAAAGGAAGAACATGTTAGTGTTGGATGTTGGGAGTGATCCAGATCACTATGCAGGTTTTACAGCAGAAAGATACATCACAATGTAAAACCAAGATCAGAAAGACACTATTTTCTTTCAGCTTGTGAATTAAATATCAGATTGCAACATCTTGATCAGTCAGACCATTCTGGATCAGTATGCAATTATTGCATTGTGTTGTGGAATCTGGATCACAAAGTAAATCACATATCTTTTATTTTGAGTCCTCGTCAACCCTTGGCGCACGTCAGACATCTTGGATTGCTCTTGTTGTTGTTGTTGTTGTTGTTATTATTATCTACCTCACCTGGGCAATATTTTGGAAACAAGCGCATTGCCCGTGGGGATCCATGGGTTGTAGATTGGGTAGTGTTTATAAAGATAAAAGATAAAGTT
This sequence comes from Thalassophryne amazonica, assembly GCF_902500255.1. Lineage (NCBI taxonomy): Eukaryota > Metazoa > Chordata > Actinopteri > Batrachoidiformes > Batrachoididae > Thalassophryne > Thalassophryne amazonica. The sequence continues at coordinate 67,981,349 of NC_047114.1, forward strand.
AAACTTTATTGATCTCACAGAGGAGAAATTCACAAAGTAAAGTATAAAGTAGGTAGCTGACCTTTTACAAGGGTGGGAATAAATTCTGCAAAGTTTCTATGATGGTTTTAACTGAAAGTGCAGGAACTTAAAAAGAGAAAGTTTTGTGAATAATTGTATTTGTTATTTGGCACATTTAGTTGATGTCGTGTTTTACAACTGGCAAGGTTGAGATATTTCCTTTGTTCAGAGCTTGTGTGGTTACCAGGGACTAATTAATGGTGATATCAATGTCCATTGTTCACTGTTGTTACCTAATATCCACAATTTCTCCAAAAATATTACTTCTATCAACTTTATGGAAAATATCAGCTCTCCCCAGTTTCTCTGTGATTGAAGTTACACACATGCATAAATGTACACAGATGCCACTTTGCTTTTCATATATAGAAAATTCTTAAAAACTAAATTCACTTCATCTGACTGTAGGTTTCTTATCCACTGTGTTCATTCTGTCTTTCTTTGTATTCTGAAGCTGCTCAGAACTTTCATTTGCTAGATTTTTGCTGAGGTCAGCCTGTGACGGGGGATCAGTGGATATGGCAGACAGAGGACAGATTGATTCGACATCCGTTTTTCTCTGTCTCCACCAGCAGATGTTTATCCCATTTAGCGTGACTGACTTTGAGATGTCAGCTATTGTGTGTGCCGTGTCCATACGTGGCTCCATGAAGCGCGTCTGATTTTGACAGATTAGCCTGAAGTATCTGTTGCAGGACAGGGAAGGAGGATATGAGGAGGAAATGGTTAAAAGATTAACTTTATGTTTAGGTTTTTAAAGAAAGAAATGTTACAATTGTTACCTTTTAAATATGATAATTTTTCATGAAACATTAGTAATCACATGGCTTAGCACACGGCTTAAATGTGCCACCTGCCTGCAATCTGCAAACCCAGAACATCTCTCTCCCTTTTGGATGGCATTTATTTTAAGCTCTGCGGTTCTAAATATTTGGGTCAAATGGATTATGTCACCTGGATGTGTCACCAGGAGCGTCACGTTCTAAATCACTAGCTCAAATGCCACAGCAGGTCTGTAGATGAAGGATAGTGAAGCCAAACATGAAGAAAGCTCTGATCCACATCAGCTGAGCTGTGATCCATAAAGACTTTACAGACATAACGTGGCAGCGTAACGAGCACTTTTGTCTCACTCCCTGAAAAACCTCCAGACAGGGGCACCATCAGGAATTTCAGGCCCCTTGAAAAGTAATCTTACTGGGCCACCCCCCATATTATTTTGTCAGTATTATAATTGCATTAGGGGCCTTTCTGGGCCCCTGTCAATCATGGGCCCCTAGAATCCTTCTCCCTATTCTCCCCTTTTCAGCACCCCTGCCTCCAGAAGACGCAGAGTGTTCATAACGTAGGGTGCATTCTGGTTATACTACGTATACATGAAGAAACGGGTATAGATACTTAGCCTGTATCCCCTCAAGAATCCGTCCACCTTTTTTTTTTAATGAAAGCTAGTTTAATGCCCACCCTAAATTAAATAATTTTCAAAATTAAAGTTGGTTAAACACACACGCTAAAATTAATTTTGTAACCTCAACACACTGTGAAAAGCAAAACATGAGTTTTCAAGACGTTTTTCACGTCGCTTCCGCATCTTCACTGTGACGACATCATCAGTGTACGCTGGTCATAGCCACAACAATCGATACTTTTGTATGGATTCATCCATTTCTGCATCGGCAGCGTTGGTACGCGACTTTCTCTTGCTCTCAGCTAACATTGCTAACAGCTAGTAGCGCTCACAGCCAGTGTTCTGTCAAATTGTGCGTCTCGTTGCATTAATCAACAGTTCTGCATCCTGACAATATTGCACACGCTTGCGGGAATGACAATCGACAGGAATGACATCTTGTCAGAACACCGGTCGCATGCGGAGTAATACATCCAAATTTGAATAAAGCCCTTTTCAATACTTGAATAAAGTCAAATTATGTTTTTCCAAACCTTAAAATTGTGTAGTTGTTAATGCATTCTTGCATTGTATAATTATTTACTGCATACATTGCTGGGGAAATTGTTAATTATCTACGGATTGTTTCTCATCCGTGACATCTACAGTAACCAAACTGACTGAAAGTAACTAAGACTGATGCAAGGTCAAAAGGTACGTTTGAAGAATTATACTTCATTGTAAATCCCACTTCCTTTCTCTGTGGAGTTTGTGTTTTCTCTGTCTGTCTGCGCTTCCTCTGGACACTCCGGTTTCCTCCCTGAGCATAACACATGTAAAGTTCATGTCCCCACATGGTTGAAGGTAAGAATAGCACTCATGTCACTGCAGAAAAACATTTACAGTGTGTAGACATTGCACCAAACAGCTCCATTTCTGACATGTTGAATGTATCTATATTGAAAAGCAATTGTTTCATATAGAAGTGTATTATTTGAAATATTTTTTGCAGGTTTCATAATTTATTGCACCAACACAGAATGTAAGGGATTTATTTTTCAAGAAATTTGTATTTAAAAAAAGAACAGAAATATGTTTATTGATTAACATGTTTGTACAGTATAATTGACTCTGTTTTTAAATTGAAAAGAGGAAAAAAAATCAATTTTTGCACTATTGTCCACAGGTGAAATCCCACCCTCTGGTGGCCAATATACAGGAAGTGTTTCAACCCACCCTTGTCCTCTCCTTATCTGTTTGTATATTCTTATAATGCAGTATATACAAAGTGTGTCTCCTTCCATATGTGTGCGATTGATCAAACTAAAATTCAAACTAGAGTGACATCAACTGTTTTATCACACGCTCTAGGATAAACACGTAAAAAATAAAACATTGCAGCAGAGTTGGGTCCAGAAGTAATTGTATTTGAAGTAATTGTAATGACAATTATTACTTTTTCAAGTGTTTGTCATTGTAATTGTAATTGTATTTGAAGTAATTGTAATGACAATTACTTTATCAAGAAATTGTACCTGTAATTGATAACTCAATGAAATCCTGGAAAATAACTGTAATTGATTGCTTTTGAAATTGTTACCATTGGAACAATTACTTTTCCAAATACTTTTGATATATTTGACTCATGAATATTTCCATCAAACGTTCAATGTTTTGGAAACATACTTGTCTATTAACTGATTGCTCATTGTTTTGGCGCTGAACAAATCACATTAATTGAGTTCATGCATTTTAATTGACATTTAAAAAAAACACTGTTTAATAAACAAGAATTTATGTACAATATGTGTTGTTACAATCATAATGTAATGGCTTAAAACTAAAGTAATTGCATTTACATCTAAAAGTTATTATATGATCAATTGATTACTTTTTCTGAAAACACAATAGTAATTATAGCGATAACTTTTACAAATAATTGTATTTGTAATCAATTGCTTTAGAAGTATTTGGCCCCAACTCTGCTTTGCTTTGTTTATTATTTTAAAGAACACCATTTAAACTGAATCTGCCTTGGATAATTTGATAACCCAGTAAAAATATGAGTGGGCTAATTCATCCACCGAGCTTGTGCCAACAACAAGACAAAAACAATCAATGCAATAAATAAAGAACAACACATAGTGAAGATGAACTGATTACTTTGTTGTGAACTTTGATTGAACCAGGTGGTCAATCAAAAAAGCTAGATAGTTAGTGGCTGTTGTCTGGATTATTGAATATTACGAAGCACTGTAGCAATGTATTTGTGGAGGTGATGGTCTTGTAGTGGCTGGCCCTGTGACAGACTGACGTCCTGTCCAGGATGTACCCTGCTTTATGCCTTATGACAGCTGGGATAGGTGCCAGCTGCCCAGTGACCCTTAATTGAAGTAAGCTGGTATACAAAGAGGATGACTAGAGGATCCTCGGTCCCATCAGAGCAGAAAATCACTAAGAGCCTTTGGGCAAGGCCCTTAACCCCCCGTTGTTCCCCGTATGCATTTGAGCAGCTTGTATGTCTGCACCTTGCCATTGATGTGTGTGTGTGTCAATGGGTGAATGTGAGGCATCATTGTAAAGTGCGTTGAACTTCTGATTCAGATGAAAAGCGCTATGTAAATGCAGTCCATTTCCCATTTTGTTGACCACCAGATGAATCACTGTGTACATTTGGTGCTCATCAATTCACGCCACCCTTTAGCTACCAATCACTGCGAGAAACATGGCGATCACTTTATAGTCAAATGTGAGATGAAAAACACAACAGAACAGTGAGTCAAAAACAGATAGAATGTGTGGCTGGAGATGATGGCAAAACTATGTTCATAGTAATTCTTAATGGTTATCTTGAACCAATGCTCGAAAACATACATTCAAAACCTTTGCAATACTAATGTTTCACATTGTTCCAGACAGAAAAGCAAGACATGTGATGTGTTGTGCTGCCACAATACTGAACAGTTCAGGAATGTGCATCTACAGGTATATCAAATGCTGAACTGCAAATGTAATTGCTGCGGTCAGTCTGTACTTTGCTTATGTTTAGGATTTGTTAAAAGCTGGCACACTTGCATGCATTCAGCATTAAAGAGCCTTTTTGTGTATTTATTTGGAAGTACTTGGATGGTAACTCGCAGTTCAGATTGGAACATAGGTTTCAGCCACAAATCGGATGACTTTTTTTGGATCAGCAACAACAAACAAAAAAGAGAGACAAATATAACTTTGCTTTCCACTTATATATATATATATATATATATATATATATATATATATATATATATATATATATATATATATATACTCAACAAAAATATAAACGCAACACTTTTGGTTTTGCTCCCATTTTGTATGAGATGAACTCAAAGATCTAAAACAATATCACCATTTCCCTCAAATACAAGGTCTGTGAGAAAAGTAACGGACCGTATTATTTTTTTCAAAAACCATATGGATTTGAATCACGTGTGATTACATCAGACATGCTTGAACACTCGTGGGCATGCGAGAGTTTTTTCACGCCTGTCGGTTACGTCATTCGCCTGTGGGCAGTCTTTGAGTGAGGAGTCGCCCACCCTCTCGTCGATTTTTTCATTGTTTAGGAATGGCTCAGAGACTGCTGCTTTGTTTGATCAAATTTTTTTCAAAAACTGTAAGGCACAACTGAGTGGACACCTTTCGATAAATTCAGCTGGTTTTCGGTGAAAATTTTAACGGCTGATGAGAGAGTTTGGTCTGTTAGTGTCGCTTTAAGGACGGCCCACAGCGCCTGATGGCGATCTGCGCTCCGAGGCGGCGGCGTCTTGTTGTTTCAAGCTGAAAACTTCCTAATTTCAGGCTCTGTGGACCCAAGACGTCATGAGATAACAGAGAACTTTCAGAAGAATTTGGGATCAGGAGTTTATCCAGACATTCCACTGTTAAAGGAGAATTTGTAATGAAAGAACGTGCGGGCAGATTCGCATGTCGGGCCGGACCCGACCGCGGGGGGTCACCACAGGAAAAACACCTCTGTTGGAAACCTTAACGGACAAGTTGGAACATGCCCAGCTGTTAAACAATTTCTCAGATACTCACTTGTTGAAAGCCATCAAAGCCGCCTGAATTTTACAAATGGTTTTCAACACGGAGGTGTTTTCCTGTGGCGGCACGGACGGATTTGTCGCGTCGTCACGGATCCGACTCGGCAAATTCGTCCGCACGTTCTTTCATTACAAAATCTCCTTTAACAGTGGAATGTCCGGGTAAACTCCTGATGCCGACCTCTTCTGACACTTCTCTGTTCTCTGACGATGACCTGGGTGAACAGAGCCTTAAATTAGGATGTTTTCAGCTCAAAACAGCCAGACGGATGCCACCTCCGACCGCACTGCGCCGATCCGCTTTGTAGGCTGTCCTTAAAGCGAAAGAAACTCCACAATCTCTTATCAGCCGTTAAACTTTTCACCGAAAACCAGCTGAATTTCTCGAATAGTGTCCACACGGATATCCCTCACAGGTCCTGAAAAAATTTGATAAAGCAACGCGCGCCGTATCCCTGCAGCTTCTCAGACAAAGAGATTCCGATAGGAGGGGGAGTCCACACCTCACTCAAAGCCTGCCCACAGGCGAATGACGTCACCGACAGGCATGACAAAACTCATGCATGCGCACGAGGGTTCAAGCTTGTCTGACGTAAACACATATGAATCAAATCCATTTATTTTTTGAAAAAAATTAGGACCGCTTTTTTTTATCACAGACCTCGTATTGTTCACAAACCAGTCTAAATCTGTTATAGTGAGCACTTCTCCTTTTCTGAGATAATCCATCCCACCTCACAGGTGTGCCATATCAAGATGCTGATTAGACACCATGATTAGTGCACAGGTGTGCCTTAGACTGTCCACAATAAAAGGCCACTCTGAAAGGTGCAGTTTTATCACACAGCACAATGCCACAGATGTCGCAAGATTTGAGGGAGCGTGCAATTGGCATGCTGACAGCAGGAATGTCAACCAGAGCTGTTGCTCGTGAATTGACTGTTCATTTCTCTACCATAAGCCGTCTCCAAAGGCGTTTCAGAGAATTTGGCAGTACATCCAACCAGCCTCACAACCGCAGACCACGTTTAACCACACCAGCCCAGGACCTCCACATCCAGCATGTTCACCTCCAAGATCATCTGAGACCAGCCACTCGGACAGCTGCTGAAACAATCGGTTTGCATAACCAAAGAATTTCTGCACAAACTGTCAGAAACCATCTCAGGGAAGCTCATCTGCATGCTCATCGTCCTCATCGGGGTCTCGACCTGACTCCAGTTCGTCATCGTAACCGACTTGAGTGGGCAGATGCTCACATTCGCTGGCGTTTGGCACGTTGGAGAGGTGTTCTCTTCACGGATGAATCCCGGTTCACACTGTCCAGGGCAGATGGCAGACAGCGTGTGTGGCATCGTGTGGGTGAGCGGTTTTCTGATGTCAATGTTGTGGATAGAGTGGCCCATGGTAGCGGTGGGGTTATGGTATGGGCAGGCGTCTGTTATGGACGAAGAACACAGGTGCATTTTATTGATGGCATTTTGAATGCACAAAGATACCGTGACGAGTTGTTGTGCCATACATCCAAGAACATCACCTCATGTTGCAGCAGAATAATGCACGGCCCCATGTTGCAAGGATCTGTACACAATTCTTGGAAGCTGAAAATGTCCCAGTTCTTGCATGGCTGGCATACTCACCGGACATGTCACCCATTGAGCATGTTTGGGATGCTCTGGACCGGCGTATACGACAGCGTGTACCAGTTCCTGCCAGTATCCAGCAACTTCGCACAGCCATTGAAGAGGAGTGGACCAACATTCCACAACTGACAACCTTATCAACTCTATGTGAAGGAGATGTGTTGCACTGCATGAGGCAAATTGTGGTCACACCAGATACTGACTGGTATCCCCCCAATAAAACAAAACTGCACCTTTCAGAGTGGCCTTTTATTGTGGGCAGTCTAAGGCACACCTGTGCACTAATCATGGTGTCTAATCAGCATCTTGATATGGCACACCTGTGAGGTGGGATGGATTATCTCAGCAAAGGAGAAGTGCTCACTATCACAGATTTAGACTGGTTTGTGAACAATATTTGAGGGAAATGTTGATATTGTGTATGTGGAAAACGTTTTAGATCTTTGAGTTCATCTCATACAAAATGGGAGCAAAACCAAAAGTGTTGCGTTTATATTTTTATTGAGTGTAGAAAGAATCACTACTGTTATCACACATTCTTTATTTCCTTGAATAATTAAGTACACAATTAGTCATTATGTCCATTTAGAAAGACATGCAACCGCATTGGAGTCAAAATATACGAAAGACACATGAACTAAACTGCAGCTTTTGATTATCACAATGCACAAAGAAAACTGCTTCCCTTGTGCAATTTTATATTATAAATGGACCAATGTTAACCCTCTGGAGTCTTGGGGGTAATTTGGTGTTTTTGACTACTTTTGGTTTTACATTCATAATTTACCTTAAAAACGGTTTTCCTTGCCTTGTTTGGTGTCATTTTTTTTCAGCACAACCTCACCTGTGTGACTTTAAAGTTTTCTTTCATTCTGACATACTGCATTAAAACAGTGACCTTAAATTCACCCGAAAACTTCAATCAGAAAAAAGTTTGTTTTTTACTGTGAAAACCACAAATATTTTTTAACAAACCAGTTTTATAAATTAGAATGCAAATATAAATTGTAAATTTCAAACACATATGAAAAATGTACCAATTGTAATGTAACATTAAAATGCAGGAAATTCTTCGGGCATTTTTTTTTTTTTTTGTGGCTATTTACATGCAATAAGATGCCACACAAATTATGGGTGATTCTTTAACTACGGGCACTATTGGCCTTGTAAATGTAATTTCCACCACACCATTGCCTTACAATATAAAGTGCCTTGGGGCACCTGTTTGTTATATTTGTGCCACTCAGAAAAAACAATCCATGTCCAATGCACATCAGAAGAACCCCCCCCCCCCCCTGCAAAAAAAGTACATATATTCCACCTCAATATACGTGCCTATTTTTCCTTGACAAGTCGGGGGATTCCTTGTTTCTGTAGCATTTTTTTAAATTGGTGTTGGTATAGACCGTCCTAACTTTTAGTGGCAAAAAAGAAAAACATGCTTTGGACTATTTTTGTCTGTACCCTGACTCTTGTGTTCTCCACCCCTGGAGCCTGCTTGCTGCTGGAGCAGTGTGTGTCTGCATCCTGCTCTACGTTCCAGGACTCAGTGCTGGGGTGAAGTTCTGTAGCGTGTGAGTCCTTGAGAAGCTGCAAAGAGAAGCATACAATCCGTTCACACTGTGCGCACATCGGTGGATCCACCTGCTCTGGTTGCTTGTCCAGAACAAAAGACGGATCATCTCCATCATCAGAATCCTCACTGTCTGGTTCAGACTCTGATGACACGCTGTGCGTGCTGTCTTGCTCCAATAAAAAAAAATAAAATAAATAAAAAATAAACTGAAGTGCTTGCTCAACATTCAAAAGACGCCTCATTTTTTACAAAACAAACAAACAAAGCACACCACCACACTAACCACACACGTGGAATACTCCACCAAAATAAACACGCTCCAAACATGGCAAATATTTCTCAAATCTCTCAAATACCAAAACTCTTATTGCTGTCTGCTTTTCTCTCTTGTTGCTGAATCACCCACAATATTCCTTTCCTCATTAACCAAATTATGTGGCTTGGGGATCATTGTTATTGGCTTATGTAGCTTATTTTCTACCAGTGATAAAGACAAATTCATGTTTTGTTTTTTAATTGTGTTGCTTCAGGCAGAGAGGGAGGAAGAATGGAAAGAAATGGCATTCGTGTGTGTCATGCGCGAAGTGCGCACCCACAAACAAACCCACGTGGGGTGGGTGGGCTGTGATCAAACATGCGTAGAGTTAGTGACTTCTCATTGGTTAGCTTGTGCATTTTCCACCAATAAAAAAGGAGTCATGTTTCTTCCCACTGCTGTCGCTGCTGCAGCAGAGAAGGAAATGATCCTTTTCACTGCATGTGTGACATAAATGAAAAATGACAATATTCATGAAAACGCATGGCATAAAAAATACTCATAAGTGAAGTTATACTAGGCCTATTAACACAATTTAAAATGTGCTATAAAGGTTGAAGAGTGCACGTTTAGCATACATTCAAAGTGTATTCTGTGCTACATACACTTAATTAGGTCATGCAACATTTGACACGATGGCGCGTCATTCGACTCCAGAGGGTTAAGCTTTCAAATTTCATTAGGAAAGATTTGATCTTAATAAAGATGGCAGCGTGGTGACATCCCTGGAGTGCAAAGGCTTGTGGGACCAGTCTCACAATAAACCATTGCCTATGTATTCTATTAATGGAAACATTTTATTGTAGGTGTTGTGGTGAACGTGCTAAAGCTTCTTAAGCTTGCTAAAATTATGTCCATAAGTGATTTTGTTGATATGTTGGGGCATATTTGTATTTATTGATTTTTCATCCATTTATTCTATTTTTTGTTGCTTTTTGTTCATTTGTTTGTTTGTTTTTGTTATTGGTAATATGGCTAAAGCAGATGGTCATCTCTCCGAGTCTGGTCTGCTTGAGGTTTCTTCCTATAATCAAAATGTGTAAGTGAGTTTTCCTTTGTTGCTGTTGCCTTTGTGCAACAGCAACAAAGGCATATGCTCAGAGGCATATGTTTATTTGTTTTCTTGAATCCCCATTAGCTGCAGCTCTGCTGCAGCTATTCTTCCCAGGGTCCATCCAAATTCACAAAGACAATATATCAAAAATACATACAATACAACAGGTAGCATAACGTTTCCCACCACAGCATGTCTAGTTCTGTATCTATGATTTTCTGAACTGAAAGAAAAATTCCTAAACAAAATATAAGGTAACTTAGTGACAATAATATTTCTGGTAAACATGAAAAGTGAATACAAAAGTATGTCTTTAACTAACAGCCAGTTTAAATTCTTGTGCATTGTGTTTTTGTGCATTGTGTATTTGTCCTATAACTGCACTTAAGTGCTATACGAGCAGCCCTATTTTGAATAATCTGCAATTTATTTATCATTTCTCCAGTAGCATTTGACCAAACTACTGGGCAATAGTCCAGGTATACTAATAACACTGCTTTAATAGCATGAATCAATGTAGTACAACTTAAAAACCTTGCATGTCTTCTCATAATCGAGACCCCTGCCCCTTTTTACAAAAATATTATTTATTTGTTTTTTCCATGATAGTTTTGAGTCTACCATTACACATAGCAGCTTAGTCTCATGTACTTGATTTATTTTCATATTATTAATTTTGATGTCTAATACAGGGTTTTTCATAATAACACAACTAGAACCAATAATCATACAATTAGTCTTTACTGTGTTTAACACTAACTTATTCGATGTTACCCAGTCAACTACCTTGTGCGCTTCCATATTTAAAACAGTTTCTAAATCATTGTGTGAGTGTGCTGATGCATAAATGGTAGGATCATCTGCATACATCACAATCTTAACTTTATCAAAAATATATGGTAAATCATTTGTGAAAATAGTAAATAATAATAGACCGAGACAACTCTCTTGTGGCACACCACATACTACACTCTTGGTGCTAGAGAAGCTGCCATTAAAAAAACACTGCCTGCGTTCTGTTAGATAGGTAGCTATAAAACCAGGTAAGAGCCAATGGCTCAAAACCATAACCAGTTTTTCCAATAACAAATCATGATGAATAATATCAAAAGCAGCAGTCGAGAAACACAGTACCGACTATATTACTTTTTTTCAACCTCTCTGAGCCAGTCATTGGACATATGAGTCAGCGCCGTGGCAGTGGAGTGACTCTTTCTATATGCACGTTGGAAATCCGAGATCAAGTTATTCAAAGAAAAATAGTTACTAATTTGCTCATATACAATAGACTCCATAATTTTTCCTAATACAGGTAGAATACCTATAGGTCAACTATTTAAAGTCGAGAATGGAAGTTTCTTATTTTTCGGTAGTGGGATAATTTTTTGCCTGTTTCCACACTTGGGAACATGTGTTGCAAGTAAAACTGATGTTTATTATACGAGTTAAAACAGGAGCAATACAATCATCTGCTAGTTTGAGAAACCTACTGTCAAGACCGTCAACACCCAGGGGCTTGTCTTAACAGGATTTCAGGAATTCCTTTACCTTATTTGTACTTACTTCTTCAAATTTAAATCTAATGTTTTTATTATTCAGAATTTTATTTCTTATCAATAGATAGGATTTAACATTACTCAGATTAGGCATATTTTCTCTTAACTTGTCTAGTTTGCTTATAAAATAATCATTAATATCCATCCATCCATCCATCCATTTTCTTCTGTTTTATCCGGAGTCGGGTCGTGTGGGCAGCAGCTCAAGCAAAGCCGCCCAGACCTCCAGATCTACACACACCTCCCCCAGCTCCTCCGGGGGAACCCTAACGCGTTCCCAAGCCAGCCGAGAGATGTAGTCCCTCCAGCGTGTCCTGGGTCTTCCCCGGGGTCTCCTCCCAATGGGACGTGCCCGGAACACCTCTCCAGCGAGGCGTCCAGGGGGCATCCGGAAAAGATGCCCGAGCCACCTCAACTGACTCCTTTCGACATGGAGGAGCAGCGGCTCAACTCCAAGCTCCTCCCGAGTGACCGAGCTCCTCACCCTATCTCTAAGGGAGCGCCCAGCCACCCTGAGGAGGAAACTCATCTCGGCCGCTTGTACTCGCGATCTCGTTCTTTCGGTCATGAGCCAAATCTCATGACCATCGTTGATGATCGGAACGTAGATTGATCAGTAAATCGAGAGCTTTGCCCCCCTACTCAGCTCTCTCTTTACCACGATGGTCCAATACAGACCGCCAGGGCGGTCCTGGAGGCGGGCCGTCCGGGCAGCCGCCCGGGGTGGCATCGCGGGGGCACGACCGTGCAGAAAAAAAAAGGTAAAAAAAAAAAACGGGGTGGGGGGGTTGTCATGATGGGGGGGGGGGGTCGTGGTTACGTTACGGCAGAGCGGCGCCCCCACCTTCCCCCTCCCCCCCGTCCCATGGTGGCTTTCCTCTCACTCATTCCTGCAGCTTCACGGTGCTTTAAACAGTGTGGACAGAGTTCAAAGAAGCAAAGACTGCAGCGAAATGAGACGAGTCATTGGATAAATGCTGGGCTTTGTCCCACCCATCGGACGCTCAGCGTGTCTGGGGGTCTATGGGGCAGTGGGCAGGCCTTGGCTGGCCCAGACGCTCAGCTTCTGCATGATGATTGGATGATCTGTCTGAGGCTGAATCCCTTTTTGATTGACAGCGAAATGAGCGAATCAGCGATCTTTTGGTGTAAACATCCGTGGGAGCATTTTTTAATTTTCATTCTGTTCTGAGTTGAACCGGAGACTTTCCTAATCCTCTTAGCGCCATTTTCTTTGTTAAAAATGACTAGCAACAAATCAAGCTTCTATTTCTGGTGTTTTTTGTTTTTTTTGTAACTGCTTGTGTTTGGAGACTGACTTCTATCACTCTTTCTGACTTCTATCGCAGTTTCTGTCCCTACCGAGCAGCGGGTGCTGCTGAGCTCCTCCACCGTCACAAAGCAATCACAGGCGGACAAACGTCACACTAGCCCCGCGCCAGTCCCAGCTAGCGAGCTAGCTAGGTAGCAAGCTGCACATAATGGCAGACAATTTGAATGTTGTGGACCGGATTTTGGCGAAGCCATTTGATAGTCTTCCTTACAAAGAAGCCATGGCTGCTGTCATGGCTTCAGCTCTCAATGGTTTGCAGGCCATAGTTAAAGCAACAGCCCCCAGTGCAATTTTGTGCATTGCTATGCACACAGACTGAATCTGGTTCTGTCTCAGGGGGCTAAATGCTTATCTGAGTGCAGAATGTTTTTTTGCATCACTCTCTGGGTTTGCCACATTTTTCTCAAAATCCACAAAGAGGATGTCTTTTCTTGAGTTTGCAGGCTGCTCAAGGTTGCCCAGAAATGCTCCTACTCAATGGAATTTCACATCACAGATAGTGAGCACTGTGGCAAACAATTATGATGCCCTGCTTCAAACTTTTGAGATGATCATTGCAGATAAGTCCATGGATGATGACACATTAGACTGTGCCAATTTGTTTGTGTTTGTTATTGCAGTAGTCATTAAAACCGGAAATTTGTTCTTGAAAATAGCTGTTGTGAGTTCATTTGTTGGGAACGAGGTGGAGATGACGTCTGGTCTTTATGGAGTGAGATGATGTTGAGTAGATGGGTGACAGCTGTCAAGAGGTAATGAGCGACAGCTGTCACCCCCGGCTGTGTCCATGGCGGCAGCGCCCTCTCGTGCCTGAAGCCCGTACTTCAGGCAGGGCGCCCTCTGGTGGTGGGCCAGCAGTACCTCCTCTTCTGACGGCCCCCACAACAGGACCCCCCCCTCAACGGGCGCCTCCTGGCGCCCGACCAGGTTTGTCGGGGTGTCGGCGGTAGAAGTCGGCCAGGAGGGCCGGATCCAGGATGAAGCTCCTCTTCACCCAGGAGCGTTCTTCGGGTCCATACCCCTCCCAGTCCACCAAGTACTGGAACCCCCGACCCATCCGACGGACGTCCAGGAGCCGGCGCACCGTCCAAGCCGGCGCACCGTCCAAGCCGGCTCCCCATCGATGATCCAAGCAGGAGGCGGCGCCGGTCCGGGAGCACAGAGGGGTGAGGTGTGGTGAGGTTTGATGCGGGACACGTGGAAAACCGGATGGATCTGCAGTGAAGCCGGGAGTTGGAGCTTCACTGCGGCAGGACTGAGGACTTTGAGGATCCTGAAGGTGCCAATGTACCTGTCCTGAAGTTTTGGGGAGTCCCCCTGGAGGGGGATGTCCTTCGTGGAAAGCCACACCTCCTGCCCGGGCTGGTAAGCAGGGGCCGGGGATCGCCGGCGGTCTGCATGGGTCTTCGCCCTCGTCCGGGCCTTCAACAAGGCAGAACGGGCGGAGCGCCACACCTGACGGCACTTCCGCAGGTGGGCCTGGACCGAGGGCACACCGACCTCTCCCTCCACCACGGGAAACAACTGGGGCTGATACCCCAAACACACCTCAAATGGGGAGAGGCCGGTGGCAGAAGACACCTGGCTGTTATGCGCATACTCGATCCAGGCCAGATGGTTACTCCAGGCCGTCGGGTGCGCGGATGTGACGCAGCGGAGGGTCTGTTCCAAGTCCTGGTTGGCCCGCTCTGCCTGTCCGTTCGTCTGTGGATGGTACCCGGATGAGAGGCTCACGGTGGCCCCCAGTTCCCTGCAGAAGCTCCTCCAGACATGTGAGGAGAACTGGGGACCACGATCAGAGACGATGTCGGAGGGTATCCCATGCAGACGGACGACGTGGTGGACCAGGAGGTCTGCTGTCTCCTGGGCTGTTGGGAGCTTCGGGAGGGCCACGAAGTGGGCCGCCTTGGAGAATCGGTCCACTATCGTGAAGATGGTGGTGTTGCCCTGGGACGGCGGGAGGCCCGTGACGAAATCCAGGCCGATGTGGGACCAGGGGCTGGATGAGGCACCGGCAGCGGCTGGAGGAGTCCTTGGGCCTTCTTATGTACTGCCTTGCCCCTGGCACAGGTGGTGCAAGCCTGGATATATTCCCGGACGTCGGCCTCCATAGACGCCCACCAGAAGCGCTGCCGGACAACTGCCACGGTCCTTCGCACCCCTGGATGACAGGAGAGCTTGGAACCGTGACAGAAGTCCAAGACTGCAGCTCTGGTCTCTGGTGGGACGTACTGACGGTTCTTCGGACCGGTTCCAGGGTCCGGGCTCCGTGCCAGGGCCTCCCGGACGGTCTTCTCCACGTCCCAGGTGAAAGTGGCCATGATAGTAGACTCCGGAATGATGGGCTCCGGTGGATCCGACAGCTCTGTTTTGACTTCGTCTTCGTGTACCCGGGACAAGGCATCCAATCTCTGGTTCTTGGTCCCGGGGCGATAGGTGATCCGGAAGTCGAAACGCCCGAAGAACAGTGACCAGCGGGCTTGCCTGGGGTTCAGCCGCTTGGCGGTCCTGATATACTCCAGGTTCCAATGGTCAGTGAAAACCGTGAATGGCACAGACGCTCCCTCCAACAGGTGTCTCCACTCCTCAAGAGCCTCTTTCACCGCAAGGAGTTCTCGATTGCCGACGTCATAGTTCCGTTCAGCCGGGGTCAACCTGCGGGAAAAGTAGGCACACGGGTGAAGAACCTTATCGGTCTCTCCGCTCTGGGACAGCACGGCTCCTATCCCTGAGTCAGAGGCATCCACTTCAACCATGAACTGGCGGCTAGGGTCGGGCTGCACCAAAACTGGCGCAGTAGAGAACCGTCGTTTCAACTTCGCACCGATCCGACCAGGTGAAGGGGACTTTTGGAGAGGTCAGGGCTGTCAGGGGGCTGACTACCTGACTGTAGCCCTTAATGAACCTCCTATAGAAATTAGCAAAGCCGAGGAACTGTTGCAGCTTCCTACGGCTTGTTTGTTGGGGCCAATCTCTCACCGCCGCAACCTTGGCCGGATCAGGGGCGACGGAGTTGGAGGAGATTATAAACCCCAGGAAGGACAAAGACGCGCGGTGAAACTCGCACTTCTCGCCCTTCACAAACAGTCGGTTCTCTAACAACCGCTGCAGGACCTGACGTACATGCTGGACATGGGTCTCAGGATCCGGAGAAAAGATGAGAATATCATCCAGATATACGAAGACGAATCGGTGCAGGAAGTCCCGCAAGACGTCGTTAACCAAGGCTTGGAACGTCGCGGGGGCGTTGGTGAGGCCGAACGGCATGACCAGGTACTCAAAGTGACCTAACGGGGTGTTAAATGCCGTCTTCCATTCGTCTCCCTTCCGGATCCGAACCAGGTGATACGCATTCCTAAGATCCAGCTTAGTAAAGATTTTGGCTCCATGCAGGGGGGTGAACACGGAATCTAACAATGGCAACGGGTATCGGTTGCGAACCATAATCTCATTCAGCCCCCTGTAATCAATACATGGACGAAGTCCGCCATCTTTCTTGCCCACAAAAAAGAAACCTGCCCCCATCGGGGAGGTGGAGTTCCGGATCAGCCCGGCAGCTAATGAGTCCCGGATGTAGGTCTCCATTGATTCGCGCTCAGGTCGTGAGAGGTTGTACAGCCTGCTGGACGGGAACTCAGCGCCTGGAACCAAATCAATGGCACAATCGTACGGATGGTGCGGGGGAAGGGTGAGTGCCAGATCCTTGCTGAAGACGTCAGCAAGATCGTGGTACTCAACCGGCACTGCTCCTAAACACCCCCGATGGCAGGTTTCGCTCCACTGAACCACCACCCCAGACGGCCAATCAATCCGGGGATTGTGCTTCAACATCCATGGGATGCCCAAAATCACGCGGGAGGTAGAAAGAGTCACAAAAAACTCAATCTCCTCCCGATGGTTTCCAGACACTACCAGAGTTACTGGTTGTGTCTTGTGTGTGAGTAAAGGGAGGAGGGTGCCATCTAGTGCCCGCACCTGCAATGGCGAAGGAAGCGCCACCAGAGGGAGCCCTACCTCCCTTGCCCATCTGCTGTCTAGCAGATTCCCTTCTGACCCCGTGTCCACCAGTGCTCAGGCTTGAAGGGTTAAATCCCTGCTCAGGATTGTGACTGGGAGTCGTGTGGCAATTTGTGTGTGTCTCACTTGAATGGTTTGGCCCCTCTAAGGGCGGTTGTTGTCGTTTTGGCCGTTTGGGGCAGTTTCTCTGTGTGTGCTCAGTTGAGCTGCAGAGAAAACACTCTCCACGGATCAGCCTCCCCATTTTGGCCCTGTGCGTTTCCCTAACAATGTCAGCAGGGGGAGCTGTTGCCCCACAAAGCGCTGCGGCTGTGGAGTGTGGGGAGGGCGGCGCCTTATCGAACCCGGAAGGGAGAGGGGTGGCGCGTATCCGGTCACGTCCTTCGCCTCGCTTCCCACGGCGTTCCTCCAACCGATTGTCTAACCGTATAACGAGATCGATAAGCCCATATAAATCCCGCGGTTCCTCCTTAGCTACCAGCTGCTCCTTCAGAACCAACGACAGTCCGTTTACGAAGGCGGCGCGGAGCGCAACGTTATTCCAGCCGGACCTCGCAGCCGCGATGCGGAAGTTGACTGCATAAGCGGCTGCGCTCTCGCGTCCCTGTCTCATTGACAGCAGCACAGTTGAAGCAGTCTCTCCTCTGTTAGGGTGATCAAACACTGTTCTGAACTCCCCCACAAACCCAGTGTATGCTGATAACAACCGTGAATTCTGTTCCCAGAGCGCCGTAGCCCAGGCGCGTGCTTTACCCCGAAGCAGAGCAATCACATAAGCTATTTTACTAGCATCTGACGTGTACATGACGGGACGTTGTGCGAAGACGAGCAAACACTGCATAAGAAAGTCCGCGCACGTCTCCACACAACCTCCGTACGGCTCAGGAGGGCTTATGTATGCTTCAGGGGATGGTGGGAGGGGTTGTTGAACCACCACTGGAACGTTTATATCCTGCACAGGGTCGGCAGGAGGATGAGCCGCAGCAGCGCCCTGAGCGCTCGCCGCCATCTATGCGGAGAGAGCCTCCACCCTGCGGTTCAGGAGGATGTTTTGCTCAGTCATTTGATCCAACCGAGCCGTAAAGGCGGTGAGAATGTGCTGCAGCTCACCAATCACGTCTCCTGCAGACGCCTGCGCTCCCTGCTCTCCCATTGGTCGTTCAACAGCCGGGTGACGCCCCTCGGAGTCCATGACGCTTGCCGAGATATCCTGTTGGGAAAGTGTAGTGACACGGACCCACAACAGGGGGCGCAAATGAACGGTCAATAGATGAGCCAAAAAGTAACAATGTAATGTTGTGAATGTGCACAACGAACATACAGACAATCACAGAATATCATAACAGTCAATACACAGAGGTGACGTGTGGGCAGGCTCGAGGATAGAAGACGTCTGTCCTGAGAAGAGCCGGAACCACATGATTTCCGCCGCCCCAGAACCTGGTGAATACTGGAGCCGCCAAGTCCCGAATTCCCAGGTGATCACCGTCCCCGACTGTCGGATCTGGTACTGCTGGCGAAGAACAAAGACAGTCAAGTGTGGGTGTGTGTACACCCAGTAATAACAACGGTGGGAATGCCACCTCCACCTCTCATTCAATATGTTGCAGCGGTCTCAGCTGAAAAGGAACGCCGTCTTGCACAGCCTCCTCACAAACGACCGGTTCTCCTGCAAATTCTCACAATAACAGAGTTACAAATCTCACAAAAAGGCTGAGAGTATTACCTCCTATGAAGTATGATATCTCGGCAACGAGGTGGAGATGACGTCTGGTCTTTATGGAGTGAGATGATGTTGAGTAGATGGGTGACAGCTGTCAAGAGGTAATGAGCGACAGCTGTCACCCCCGGCTGTGTCCATGGCGGCAGCGCCCTCTCGTGCCTGAAGCCCGCACTTCAGGCAGGGCGCCCTCTGGTGGTGGGCCAGCAGTACCTCCTCTTCTGGCAGCCCACACAACATCATTTGTGGGATTGTGGGTGTTCTGGATGAAGTTAGTGTTTTCATGGGTGGTGGGGCGGAGGTGGCGGCCACGTTAGTGTGTGTGTGTGGGGGGGCATGCAGGGGGTTTCGCCCGGGGAGTAAATCACTCTAGGACCGCCACTGATGACCGCATCACTGCAGATGCTGCACCGATCCATCTATCGATCTCACGCTCCATCCGTCCCTCACTCGTGAACAAGACCCCGAGATACTTAAACTCCTCCACTTGAGGCAAGGACACTCCACTGACCTGAAGAGGGCAAAGCACCTTTTTCCGGTCGAGAACCATAGCCTCGGATTTGGAGGTGCTGATCTTCATCCCGGACACTTCACACTCGGCTGCAAACCGCCCCAGTGCACGCTGAAGGTCCTGATTTGACAAAGCCAACAGAACCACATCGTCCGCAAACAGCAGAGACGAGATTCTGTGGTTCCCAAACCAGACCCCCTCTACACCGTGGCTGCGCCTAGAAATTTTGTCCATAAAAATAATGAAAAGAACCGGTGACAAAGGGCAGCCCTGGCAGAGGCCAACGTGTACTGGAAACAGGTTTGACTTACTACCGGCAATGTGAACCAAGCTCCTGCTGCGGTCGTACAGGGACCGGATAGCCCTTAGCAAAGGACCCCGGACCTGTACTCCCGGAGCACTCCCCACATCATTAATCATTAATATAATTAGCAATAACTGCAGGCTTTGTTATGATTTTATTATCTACCTCAAGAAAAGAGATCGATTCTGTTTTTCTTACCTGTCAACTGGTTTAAAACATTCCATATCTTTTTTGTTATCAGTTCCTGCTTTCTGAACTCAATCCTCAAAAAAAAAAAAAAAAAAAAAGAAGTTATTTTTCTTTCTATTAAGTTTAGTGACAGAGTTCCTCATTTTACGATAAAGGTCCCAGTCAAATTTATTTCCTGTTATAGTTGCCGTCTTTTTCATCTGATCTCTCATTTTAATAGTCTTTAATTACATCATCCAACCAGGGTGTGATGATGTTCTTGACAGTAAACCTTTTCAAAGGAACATGAATTTCAACTAAAGGCAGGAATAAGCTATTAAATCTTGCAAGTGCAATATCAGGATTATGAGTAGATAACACCTCAGCCCAATGAATGGCCTTCACATCATCAACAAATTTCTTATTATTAAACATTTTACATGACCTCTTGAATATTACTGTGGGTCCAGGTCTACGTACCACTGTGGCTAATACAATTATGATCAGGTTATGATCACTACAGCCAATGGGAACAGAAATTGCTTTACTACACCGCTCAGATATTGATATCTGATATTCTGGCACTATCATTCTTAACATGTATTCTTGTAGGTTGATTAATAACTTGAGTAAATCCACATGTACAAGTAACAGTAAACAACTTATTTTTAAATGGCAATTTTTAGCAAACCAGTCGATGTTGAAATCACCCATAACATATGTATCCTGACCCACAGCAGTATAGGTGTCAAACATTTCACAGATTGTATCTAAATATTCACAATTAGCATTTGGTGGTCAGTAACAGCAACCAAGCAAAATCGGCATACAGTGAGGTAAATAAACTTGCAGACATAACACTTCAATATTAAATTTCATCATATCATTTCTGATTTGCGTTGGTAAGTGATCTTGAATATAAAAAGCAACTTCACCACCAAATCTATTTCTATTGTTTCTGTAAATATTATAGCCACCAATATATAGCACAGTGTCATCAAAAGAAGAATCCAGATTAGTTTCTGAAATAGCAAGTGCAGTATGTGTAGTTTATATTTATGCAGCAGATTATCGACCTCGTAGATTTTGTTCCTCAGACTGTTAATGTTAATATGTGCAATTCTGAGCCCCCTTTTCGGTAATCCATGTTGTGATGTGATTGTGTCAGTCATATGAAAATAATGAAAAATGCCAAAAAGGCCTTTATGATGTCATAACCTTAAAGTTCCAAGATTACTTTGGAGTGCTGGAACGAGGAGGGATGATAAGCTTATCATGTCTGAGAAAGCAGTGTTGCCACAGTTACTTTGAAAAACTAATCCAATTACTGATTACTGATTACTCCTTGAAAAAGTAACTTAGTTACTTTACTGATTACTCAATTGTAAAAGTAACTAAGTTAGATTACTAGTTACTTTTTTACACTCAACAAAAATATAAATGCAACACTTTGGTTTTGCCCCAAATTTGTATGAGATGAACTCAAAGATCTAAAACTTTTTCCACATACACAATATCACCATTTCCCTCAAATATTGTTCACAAACCAGTCTAAATCTGTGATAGTGAGCACTTCTCCTTTGCTGAGATAATCCATCCCACCTCACAGGTGTGCCATATCAAGATGCTGATTAGACACCATGATTAGTGCACAGGTGTGCCTTAGACTGCCCACAATAAAAGGCCACTCTGAAAGGTGCAGTTTTATCACACAGCACAATGCCACAGATATTGCAAGATTTGAGGGAGCGTGCAATTGGCATGCTGACAGCAGGAATGTCAACCAGAGCTGTTGCTCGTGTATTGAATGTTCATTTCTCTACCATAAGCCGTCTCCAAAGGCGTTTCAGAGAATTTGGCAGTACATCCAACCAGCCTCACAACCGCAGACCACGTGTAACCACACCAGCCCAGGACCTCCACATCCAGCATGTTCACCTCCAAGATCGTCTGAGACCAGCCACTCGGACGGCTGCTGAAACAATCGGTTTGCATAACCAAAGAATTTCTGCACAAACTGTCAGAAACCATCTCAGGGAAGCTCATCTGCATGCTCGTCGTCCTCATCGGGGTCTCGACCTGTCTCCAGTTCGTCGTTGTAACCGACTTGAGTGGGCAAATGCTCACATTCGCTGGCGTTTGGCACGTTGGAGAGGTGTTCTCTTCACGGATGAATCCCGGTTCACACTGTTCAGGGCAGATGGCAGACAGCGTGTGTGGCGTCGTGTGGGTGAGCGGTTTTCTGATGTCAATGTTGTGGATCGAGTGGCCCATGGTGGCGGTGGGGTTATGGTATGGGCAGGCGTCTGTTATGGATGAAGAACACAGGTGCATTTTATTGATGGCATTTTGAATGCACAGAGATACTGTGACGAGATCCTGAGGCCCATTGTTGTGCCATACATCCAAGAACATCACCTCATGTTGCAGCAGGATAATGCACGGCCCCATGTTGCAAGGATCTGTACACAATTCTTGGAAGCTGAAAATGTCCCAGTTCTTGCATGGCCGGCATACTCACCGGACATGTCACCCATTGAGCATGTTTGGGATGCTCTGGACCGGCGTATACGACAGCGTGTACCAGTTCCTGCCAATATCCAGCAACTTTGCACAGCCATTGAAGAGGAGTGGACCAACATTCCACAGGCCACAACTGACAACCTGATCAACTCTATGCGAAGGAGATGTGTTGCACTGCATGAGGCAAATGGTGGTCACACCAGATACTGACTGGTATCCCCCCCCCAATAAAACAAAACTGCACCTTTCAGAGTGGCCTTTTATTGTGGACAGTCTAAGGCACACCTGTGCACTAATCATGGTGTCTAATCAGCATCTTGATATGGCACACCTGTGAGGTTTGTTGGATTATCTCAGCAAAGGAGAAGTGCTCACTATCACAGATTTAGACTGGTTTGTGAACAATATTTGAGGGAAATGGTGATATTGTGTATGTGGAAAAAGTTTTAGATCTTTGAGTTCATCTCATACAAAATGGGAGCAAAACCAAAAGTGTTGCGTTTATATTTTTGTTGAGTGTAGTTACTTTCCCCAGGTGCTGACAACAACCCTCTGCCACCTCAACATGTCAATACTTGTTTTGCCAAAACTCACTTTGTAGTCACCCTTTCTTGACTTCAATGAAAATAAATACTTGTTTTATAAAAAGTAAAAGACCTCTTTCTTGACCTCATATTTAACTGTTGACAGCACTGTAATAGTAAAACGTGCAATTACTAACCTACATTGTTTATAAATGTAACTATTAAATTCTTTCTAACATTTTTCTAACTTTTAAATTCTCTCTAAACATGTATTATTATTATTATTATTATTATTATTATTATTATTATTATTATTATTATTATTATAAGCAGTATTAGTAGTTGTAGTAAAAAAAGGCTTCAAAACTAGACCTTTAATCTAGGGGTGTTGTGGGGGGGGCACATCCTTGCCCCATGTCCCCAATCCATCTGGATTCGCTCCTGCTTTGGCATTTGAGCACAAAGAATGGATAACATTTATTTAAAACATGACCAGATTTATAGGTAAGAAAGTTTTATTGCGTTTTCACATCATGTGGTCCTCAGAAAGAGAGTTTAGGTGCATTTGAGTGGAAAATAGTGTTAGTTGTTGACGCATTGCAGAGGATCAGCTGTTTTTAGTGAGCAGATATGGAGCGGCTCAGCTCAGAATTCTAAATAAAGGAGAAAAAAAAGCATAAAAATGTCTGTAGAGCTCAGTGCAGGTGTGCTGGTGTCACCGCGCTTTAAGAGGTGATGATGAGTCGTAGCTGCTACAGAAAACCGCGGATGTAAAATTCACAGCTCGCTGAAAGTGGGCAGTTCAGTCGAACCCTGACCTCTTGCCCACGGACCAAGTTTAATGCTGCTATCAAACCACAATGCAAAAATAATAGTAACGCACAGTGACTTGGAGAAGTAATTTTAATCTGATTACTGATTTGGAAAGATTAATGCGTTAGAATACTCGTTACTAAAAAAAAGTGGTTCGATTAGAGTAATGTGTTACTAAGTAGCGCGTTACCGGCATCACTGGAGCTAAGCGATGTCACCTCTCTCACCTGCAGCTTTCAGTTTTGGCATTAGTTCTTTTCTTTTTAAGCGCACAGCGTCAGTATAGTCTTCTTTAATAAATATCTTTGTACATTTAAGATTCTTTGCACGCTGTAAAACTGCAGCTTTGCAGGAATTTGACGACAGTAGAATGCGGTCTGTCTCCACAGACTCCTGTTTTACCTGTGTGATGTGCACGCTCCACCTCCATCTCCCGTTGTAGCTGCAGTTTCTGCTTCAACATGTCACTTAGTTTTTCCTCTGAATCCATCCAGGATTTACCAGGCGATTCAGTGATGCCTTCGATGACAATGTTTCGTCTCGATTGACCTTCTAGGTAATCCAGCTTGCTAAGAATGATTGTTGACTCTCACACATTTTAAAAATTCCATTTTTAGTGATCTTGAGATGTTCAGACAGTTTGGCTTGACTGATTTTAAGATCATCTACATCTTTCTGAGTGTATTGGATGCTGGCTTTCAGATTTTGAATTTCTTTAGTTAAAGCATCAACTCTGGTGTTGGTTGAGTCCATGATAACTTTAACAATTTCTTTAAAAAATTGCTGCTGCTGCTGTAACAAAGCAGTAAACATGTCTTTCTGTTGATGCAGCAATTCATTTAACTGAATCAACGATACATAATCCTCCTCTGTGTTTCTCTGCTAGAGTGGCGTTTTGTCGATGGCTAGCTCCGTCCACTAGCCAGTTGCTGCAGGGCTAGTAAGAGCTAGCTGTTGCTGCAGGCATGGCTGCAGCCTCCAACAATGCCGCGGGCTTGGTGGTGGGCCTCAGAAGATACTGTGGGCATGGCAGCGGCCTCCGACAATGCTGCGGACATGGCGGCAGCCTCGGACATTGCCACGGACATGGTGGCCACCGCCGATGCCGTGGGCCCGGCAGTGGGCCCATCGGTGGGACCGGCGGTGGCCTCCGACAATGCCGCGAGCCTTTTAGTGGCTATCAATGTAGCCACAGATCTTTAGGTGGCCTCTGATGATGCCGCCGGCCTGGTGGTGGCCTCAGATGATGCCGCAGACCTGGTGGTGGCCTCCGACATAGCCACAGGGCTGTTAGTGGCCTCCGACAATGCCGCGGGCCTGGTTGTGACCTCACATAGCCGGGAGCCCTTTACGCGGTTACCGACGTAGTGGCGGATTGACCGCATTTCTGCTTCCGAAATGAAAGTTTTGGCGGTTTCTCCAATAAAACACCAGCTGTGCGCAACCAGCAGTTCAAAAGTCCCAGAAAACACAAAAACTCCAGAAGTGTGGCTAACACAGCACCGGAGCCATAAACCGCCTGCTTTCCTCTTACACAGAGCACTGAACCACTTAAGTCCACGCCAACATTGTGCATGTAAGGTTAGACCTTATCCTTGTGAAGTTCCTTTAGGTGAGGGTGATCTATGTTATGATTTGGCTCTATATATAATACTTGCATGTCGGACTGCAATGGGCTTTCTCTGTGAATTTTTGCCTGAAGAGGGGGTGTGTGGATGCATGATCGTGGCCACAACTGCATTTATATATATTCACACACCTCCATACATTTC
The DNA here is from genome assembly GCF_902500255.1 of Thalassophryne amazonica. Lineage (NCBI taxonomy): Eukaryota > Metazoa > Chordata > Actinopteri > Batrachoidiformes > Batrachoididae > Thalassophryne > Thalassophryne amazonica. Next base: position 68,006,711 of record NC_047114.1, read on the forward strand.
TATAAAATATCAGATTTTGTCACACATTAAAAATAAATCACAAATAACTCACCCATTTCATCCCACATGGTGCCACATCTGTTCCGCTTTATGCATAACTCTCGTATTGCTAACTCTCAGCTTGATGTCATTGTCATGCGACTACAACCAGCGCACACTGATGGCATTGTTGCAGGTAACACTCAGAAGCAACAAGAAAAACATTGTGAAAACTAATTAGATTTTTGTTTTTACAAAGTGAATGAGGTCACAACATTTATTTATTTTAGGGTGCACATTTAATCAACTTTGAGAAAAAATAGGATGAATGTTTAACAAACTTTCATTAAAAAGGGGGCAGGGTGAATGCTTGACAGGGGAATTCCAATGCAAGGATACTGTAAATTAATTAACTTGAAACTGAAATGAATATAGCAGATGCCAAATGTATTATGTTTTCGGCAAATATAGGAAAAGGGGGATTTCATTTTATTATGCCTATTGCTACTTTCAACATTCCATTACACTATAAACAAGACAAGTTACAATCAACCCTCCCCTTTGTATTCACATATAGACTAACAGTGACAACAGCGTAAAAATATGATGCAATGCTAAAATACCCTTGGCCATATATGTAAGTATTGTGTTCTTTATAATTTTCAGTTGTTTAAGTAATTAAGATCATACTGTCTTCAATGAAAATTGATGTCATTGTCTTACATGTACAATTTGTACATGTTCGAATCAAATCATCATTTGTTCATGTTGTACAAATCAAGAAATATTTGTCGATCACCCTCTGTACATTTCACATATTAATAATGAGACAAACTTAACTCCATTCAAAGTTAGCTTTGAGTCAGCGAAAGTTAGCGTGCAAGCTAACAATCACAAAATGTCTTATAAATGACTCCAGAGGTGTTATCCAATTACTAAAACAGCATTTTCAGTTTTAGAAGTGTTTATTTTTCACTAGCTTTTATATAATATACCAGAAACAAAGTGGTTAGCAAGTAGCTACACCAGGAAGCAACGTCACCATGCTAACCTATGAAAAATGTCATAAATAAGTTCAGAGGTGTTACTAGGTTCCTTTTTTCAGTTTTAGAAGTGCTTGTTTCTCGCTAGCTTTTACATAATATATGAGAATCGTATATAAACACACAAAAATGAAGCGTTTTTGAAGAAATCAGTGACTGACATCACAGTGCAGCTCTACTCTGATTGGCTGTCACCCGCGTCACTCAAACACAAAACAGATCAGATTATAACATAATGCGACTTTTTAAACCTCTTAAAATACACCAAGGTTACCCATCTTTGAACTTGTCCAAGGTCTGTGTCGCAAGAATGTTCCCTGTGACTTTCAACACTGAGGACTGGATTTATGCTGATCATAGACAGACGGCCAGACAGGTGGACAAAAAGCCTTTTCAATACCAATGTCAATATGCAATGGCCATATTTTGGCCTTGGGTTAAAAAAAAAGATGCACAAACCTGTTATGTGTCGGACGCAGGACGGAGATGTGATGACAGTGATGTGCAAAAGTATAACAAATTAGTGCGCGGACTGGCGAGGTGGATATACGGTGCGCTCCCAGCTGCACAAACGGTCCAGAGCCAGAAACAGTTCGGACCCAAGGACCCCGCCGACACCCCCCAGGTGGCCGCGACAAACCGAGTCTGTGAAAGAAGAAATCATCATGTGAGTCCATACTCCACACACAGAGAGACCACTCAAAGGTGTACACAAACAGCAAACACTTCCTGGCTTAATCACTAATCAGCTTCCCACCCTGCAGGCATGGAACACCCCGTTCACATTACTCACTGCAGTGGAAGCTGATTAAACGACTAACATAACAGCTCAATATAATAAGGTGTGAGGGACACCACATTTACTGACTGTACAAATGTTAGTCACAAAACCTGACGTACCTCAGGAAGTGTGCTGACGAGCGTGAGACCTCACCCCCTCCTCTTTCACAGACCATGGCATCAAACCTGGACGTTCTCTGCATCCATAATGATGAGATGGCTCTCAAGACGACGATCTCACCCATCTGGTCACAAGGTCGAGTCTCTGGCAAATACACACTGTGTACTCCAGACTTAAATGCCACCATGCTCCAATCCGTGTAGATGCACCACAGCTGTGAGTCCTGACGAGCTGCACATGATCAGCCTCAGGTGATCAGGGTGAGGTCCTGATAACTCAGCCACACAGCCACTCAGTCCTAAACGTGTGCCACCTGGAAGGAAAAACAAAAGACAGAAAACAGAAGACAAACAAAAGCCAGCCAGGCACGCCAGGCACCCCAGCCACAACAGCACCCCACCCTCATGGGAAGCCTCCCGGCGACCACACAAACCTGGCCCAGGAGAAACACCCCCCTCCAGGGACCATGGCTGGAAACCGTATCTGCATTCATCTTCCTACAGAATCTTCATCTAACAGAATGGTTGACGTCTTCTCCTCTGGCTGCATCTTTGCCTTTGTTTCTGTCAATCGATTTGCACAGGTATGGCCAGGAGTTCTTAAACCTGTGCGGTCAGCCTTTGTCCAACCATGTGTAAAGTCTGTAGTCATAAAACAAAAAAGACAAACACAAACAACCAAACCACCCCCCCCAAAAAAGACAAACACAAACAACCAAACCACCCCCCCCCTCCCCAGAGGACCGTTCCATCAAACCCCGGGAAGGGGAGAAAAGAAAAACAACCCAAACTTAAGCTTGCAAATAAAAAAAAACTAACACCCCCCCCCCCCCCCCCGACGACATGTAGGGACCAACACCCCCCAGAGGACATCCTGCCAGCTCCAGGAGTAATAACCACAGCCGAGGTCCCTCTGGGATCCAAAGTCACCCACGGGGACTCCCAGCGCCTCCCAGAGGACCGTTCCATCAACCCCAGGAGACGCCCCCCCATGACCAACGGACCCAGCCCCGGTCGTCTATGGCTAGATGGACCCACAGCCCTTTCCCCCCCAGAGGACACCACAGTCACACCCTGAGGGCGGAAACTGGGGGGAAAAACAAAAGGAGAAAAAAACAAACAAACAAACAAAACAACCCAGCCCCACCCCCTCGGCGCAGTGGAAACTGGAAGCACGTCCAGCATCACCAACCATGACTATACCCCAGAAGTCAACCGGGAGGAGTGGAACAGCGGTTATGGCAGACGGCACAAAACGGCGCCACCCCTCCGACTTCCAAACCAGCCACCAGCTGCGGGTATATTCCACTGCCCCAAACCTCAGCCACGCCGATGGCAGACGGCTCAAAGGCGCGCTGAAGTCGGAGGTGGAACAGGGAATCAACAAAAAAAAAAAACAACACCCCGAACCCCCCCCCCCTCCCAGGTGCAGAGGTTACCTGGGAAACGGCCAGCATAACCAAACTGCACCACTCCAGCAACGCCGACAACCTACGGCACACACGGCTGGAGCCAGAGGAGAAGAGAGGGCATAACAAAAACAGAAAAAAGAAAAAACAACCCAATTACCCCCCCATCACCCCCCAGAGGACCGTCCCATCAAACCCTGGGAGGTGAAACCAAAAGAAATTAAAAAAAACTAACAGACTAACATACAGTTATTTGGGTCCTTTTATGCTCCAGACAGACTGCAAGGGCACGACCCCAGACACTAATAGTGTAAAAAATCTCCCACACAAAAAACAACTCAAAAAAACACCCACAAAAAATGAACCAACACAAAACTAATAAGTGATTTATACTGTCAAGCTCAAACAAATGGAACACACCTGTTCCACCTTAAGAGCTATGACGGTAATGTGACTCAGTCACCAACAGAGGGAGCCAAAGTGCTAAAAATAAAAACCCCTTTGGTAACAGAGAAAAACAACTCATGCTGCTTTTCCTGTGCGCAGCTGTGTGTAAGAAATCCAAAATGTGCTTCAACTAAATTACGCCGGAGCTGACACAACAGACGCAGTAGCTATCTTTACCCGGGGAGACGGGGCTACAACTGTAACACAGGAAGCACAGCGACCCATGCCACAGAGCTCCGCCGTGCGCGTTCACCCATTACAGACACTCTCATGCAGTTCCCGTTTAAACCTCTTATCCGGTCGAAGTGTGACGCGAAGCCGTCGCTGGTCACACTCCACCACGACCCACGGATAAGGCACAACACAGGAACACGGCTGCAAGAGAGCTCAAATCAGTATTCAGTAATGGGTTCTTCAACACGCACCATCCGGGCGGAGAGCACCCGCAACTGATCCGGATAACTTCTGAACGTCTGTTGCCGCCTTCCCGGCGCGGTACCGTCTCTGCTACCGCTGGGTCCGTGATGTTTGGCCAGAGACTACTGTTATGTGTCGGACGCAGGACGGAGAACCGACCAGCGTTTGAAGGACCCAGTATGAAATAAGCAGAGCACGGTACAAAGGATAACAAAATTTAATAACATAACAGTGATGTGCAAAAGTATAACAAAT